>NC_142286.1:33001560-33311156 GCF_965620075.1 Prunus avium
CAACTTTGGATTTCCTTCCTTTAGTGGGCATTGGATGACTGGGCTTCTTGTTCTTGTTTTGTTTCCCAAAGTTTGGAGGAGTGAAATCTTTTGTCTTTTTTTTTGGCGGATCAAAATGGTATATCCTGAAACAGTTTTGCGGATCTGTATTAATTCGAAAAATAAACTGAAATTTGTGAGTAAAAGGCATTGTTATATAACTTAATGTTCCCACTTCTCACTTTCTAGCAGCTTTGGAAAACACCCTTATCATATATCAGCTCGTCACATCACATACTATTGAGTTGTTTAGATTTTACTTAACCCGGTGTTTTTTACTAGTTACTCGTCCTTCTTCAATAAAAATTCTATCGCCCTTCTCTCCAAAAAAAAAAAGTTAAATTTTTCTTCCTCACTAATCAAAATTAGCATCGGGGAAAAAATTACCGAATTATCAGCCTTAATTTCAACTCGAATTAAATTTGAGATTTTCTATTTAAACCCCACACTTCTCTTTGTTCACCCCAATACTTAAATCATTAAGCTGTAAATTTCATTATTGTGTAAAAAGACAAAAAAGGTCATCCAACTTAATAATTAACCCTAGTACATCTATACACACACCCCACCACTCTTTATATTAAGTTTTAGAAAAATACAAACTCTTCTACATCCTATTTAAATTGAATCAGGACAGAGGTAAGGTATAAATTGGATCAGATCAGGACAAACTCCTCTACTTGAAAATAGGTAAAGTTGTTCTCTTTCTCTCAAAAGTATTAAATTTCGGATTTGGGGTTCCATTTGTTTGTGTTTTTTTTTGCTAGGAACAAAGAAAATTGTGGGGTTTAAATAGAAAATCTCTTTTATTTCTTATTTTTTTCAGTTTGGGGTATATTTAAGGGTAGTTTGGAAAGATAGTGGGGTTTTCTTAGAAATTGCGAAAATTTAAATTAAAAGATGGGGTGAACTTAGAACACGGGGTGAACTAAGAGAAGTGTGGGGTTTAAATAGAAAATCTCTTAAATTTTAATTTGCCAAACTGTAAATCTAGGTTGATGGAACTGTGGAACGTGCTGTTTACTATTCAGGTGACCTAGGATGGTATAGTTGTTGACAATGACAACTTCTAATCATTATATATCTATCTGTAGCATACGCATCCATTCTATCCATTTGTTTGACTGGCCCAGATTGAAAGGTACACGGTAGCTTATGGAATCAGTTGGTGGTTAAATTCTTCCAAAGGGGAGAATCCTAGGCCCCTAACAATAATTTTCAAGCTTAACCTACTCCTTTGAATGTGGCCATTGTCTATATATTATCCGAGAATCTAAAGCTGTAAATATTTTGAATGTGTTCATAAGTTAAATCTGAATGTTCATGTATTATGAGCTTCACATGCATCAAACAAGAGTTAATCTGATCGTTCATGCATGCGTTGTGAGCTTCATATGCATCAATAATCAGGAATTTCTCACGTTGGCAACTCATAATAAAGTACTCTTTATTGCTTGAACAAATATGATTCTAGTGTAAATAATTAGTGAGAAGTGCTTTTTGATTGATGATATGCATGAAAATATATCACATTGGTACTTTTTCATTGTTCGAGAAGTCCCCACGATAAGTCACACCTGTATAATCTGTTGAAAAGGTCATATATTTTTTATCATGTTCGATGATGGCTCATGTTTTGCAGTTGTCCTATCAATAGAAGTCTATGGTAGACCATTGCTGTCGGCGCGTACCCAACCTGCCATGTTGGTTCATGCAAGGTTTGTGCAATTTATTAGCAGTTCCCCAACCCATAGTGCTTGGGACAATAACCATGGGAGCGTGCGAGACTCTCAACCGTTAATGCATTGGAATAGAACCGTTAATGCATTGAAATGGACGTCATCCATGTACGTGTTAGCAATGATTTCTTAATCAACTTTTTTGAATTGGAGATGATAAAATAAATATCTAACTTGGATGTAAACAAGCACAAGTGAACCCTTTTCGACCGAAAAAAAACACTGTGAACCCTAGACATCCCATCCATGCTCACCCTTTTCAGCTTGATGGTAAAACACCACCCAGAAAGGCCAAGTCCGGATTCAGGCCCTCGCCTCAGCAAATATTAAACAATGGTTTTATAATGTTAGTCCACATCCAATCGAGCAGTACACCAAATCTCTCGACATCCCCTTTTTGGTTATGTAGAGACAGCCGAATCAAACCATGTTGTCTTTGTCTTCCATGTCTCTCATCTAACCCTACTTTTATTAATGGCAACTTATAATGGGGGTTCCAACAACTGCTTAAACAATTATAAGCAGCTTCCCCGACACCTCTGGAACTCCTCCGAAACTTCAGTTTCCGGGTAAATGCAGAGTCCTGTGACAAAATCAACTCAAGGATGCTCCCTTAGTTACATTCCGAGAACCTTGATCACCACCAACTTCCAAGATCTAAAAAGAGGTAATTTGACTACTTGAGTTTGAAGATAAATTGACTTTATCTATAAACTTCCAATCGAATACAGACATTATACAAATTGTCAATTTCTACATTTCCCGCATTTTGTGATCATCAAACCAGTGAAACTGACCCAAACACTAACAATCGAACTCAAAGATCAAAATCATTACAGAAAATCACTACTTTAAGGGGAAACAGTAACTTTATAAACATGGGTTGGATGATCTGCAACAAGAACTTGATTGCCTCATCATGGTTCTCAAAGTAAACAAACATATGAAGATCAAAAGACCAGCGATAGATACATTAAAGGCTATATAAAAACAGAGTTCTCCAAAGAAGAACAAGCATGTAACTTGACAGACTCGAGAGAAGAAAAAAAAACGAAAAAAGTACTTTCCTACTCTGTTCTCTAGGCCAAAAAAAAAAGAAAAAAAAAGAAAAAAGAAAATATACGTAGGTACATATAAGATCATCCTTTATGGTTCCAGCTTCAAGGAAACAACCCGTGATTGTCTGTTACGCTTTGCCACCTTGACAAATACTACTGAGAGGCAAGATGGAGCCCACCATGGCCTGCGGACCTTTTGCTCCCCTTTCAGGCAAGCCACTGGACATAAACTTGATTTTAGCACACACACAGATGGTATCTAAATGCAATTCAAATTTCAGAGGAAAAAGGCATATATATGTAGCTCAAGGGAAATATGATTCCAGAATGGTTTAAATTCTCAACTTGCTAGGATAGATAATGAGATAAAGAGAGAGTTTCACAATGCTATTGAATGAGGCATAGGAACGGTTTCTTAGTGTCAGCGTGCTACGCCATCAGTAGACATTTGAGTGCATGAAATGAATGGATCATGCATGGCCAGTCTATCTCACCAATCCGTATACTCTACAAATACTCTCTTTTCTGTTTTACTTTTGGAATAATTATATTTTCCATTAATCAAATGTCATACGTACTTGTGCATAGAAAATGCAACAGAAAGATAATCACAACCCTTATTCCAATCTATTTATCCAATAACTCTAGAGACCAAATGAACTTTTTGATATAAGAATGAACACAAAGACATTCACATTTTTTTTCACAGCATGATAAAGACTGATAGGAAAATTTCTAGGCTACAGACCTTTAATTCGCCTTAGTTCCTTACACAGCGTGATAAAGTCTCCCCATTTCATGTGGCACCGTCTTATAAACCGAAGAATCTGCTCAGTAGTAAACATTGACATGCCTTCCAGGTATTCTCCATTGACACCATTTTCCTTAAAAGTTTGCCGGTAACTGCCGAGGTTTATCTCTTCCAACCACAAACCGACATCCTGTACGAAAGGGGAAAATAAACATGAGAATACATGTGGGTGAGCCATATGTCTTTATATTCGTTTTATTATATAAGGCCAAAAAATATGTACATGAGGCCTTCATCAGGGCACATGATAAACTCAGGCTATTAAGTCACTGTTGTTATAATATAACAGTCCCTCCAACCCAAATAAAAAAATAAAAAAACCAATATTCACCCAAATTTTTGTTCAGGACAACCTTAAACTTAGGGCAATTTAAACTCTGTCTTTTGAGATTATCCGACTAGAGTTCATCCATATCAACCGGCATCACCTCACATGGCAAAGTAATGTTTTTGTCTGTAACTTGGCTGTGTTTAATTTTAATATCAATAATCCCCTGTAGTCACAAAATATCTGTCCCCAGAGGTAATCCTAAGATTCCTAAGACCAATAGTAATGTGTTTGTCTCATTATTTTCACTGTAACGTACTTACTCATAGCTACTAATAGTTAGGTAGAGGCATCTTTAGCAGAACTTCAGAGTCAAAGACCACATTCAAGCTTTAGCTCATAGTTTTGTTCACTTGTGAAGTTGTTAAAAAAAAAAAAATCCATTCATCATTCTATGGCCCGGGAAACAATTTCCGCACCCCAAGATGAGGAGGGTCCTGACCAAGTGAATAGCAACAGATAATACGGCATTGCATTAACAACAAACTATTGTTCTGTAGCATTTTAGAATCGTTTTATAAAGTGGCAAAGAGTCAAACGCCTGACACCACAAGAACCATAACTCAAAGAAAGAAGATTGTGTCGAATAATAGCTGGAGGAGGATGAATTGATGAGTGAAGGAAGGCAATTATTTCCGGTAATAACAACATGAGATGGATTCATATGAAACTGATGAATTTCCCAGCTTGCCAAGTATGAAGGATAATTAGCAGATTACATGGAAGTCTCCTCTATTTCGATTCATTAAGTTGGTCTTTTTCACAATAATCAAAACTAAAACCTACAACTTGATAACTGTTCCCAGTATCAACCCCATAAAAAAGTAAATACATCACAAGATGTTAACAAAACCCCAAAATTTCAAAAAGTTAATACATACAAACACACATATATACAAAGCCTAACTCAAAGAGAAACAGATGTATGAGCTACCAATAAATTACCAAAAAAAATGAAGAGTCAAAATCAGATGTCCCAAACAACAATTCCCCAATACCAACGCACAAGATCTACTTGATTGAATGAGAAATATCCAAAAACAAAGACAGAAAAAGAGGAAAAGAGACTGAAAATTGGTTACCTCAACAGTCCAAATGAAGAAATCAAGAGGCTCTGGTGGGTGTTCTTTGCTCATCTCCCTATTCATAACGCCTTTTCAAGACCTTCAAATCATTCACAACCCAAACACACTCTCAGTCACAGAGACGACACAAAGAGTAAAGAGCTTAAAAATAAATTTTCACAAAAATAAAAATAAAAATAAATAACAGCTTGGTCTAAGACGAGTGGCAGTTACTGCGATCCGAATTTTCTTCGTTTTTTTTTTCTTCCGTTTGTTGTATTTTCTGGGAGACCAAACAGAAAGTTAGAGAAAGCTGGATTGGGACTTACCGTGCGGAAGGTGAGTGAGAATTTTGAGGGTATAAATTCTCTACATTTGTTTCAGAGCTTAAAGAGAGAGAAAGTAAGAAGAAGTCTGAAGCTGATGACTCATTTGCTTTCTTGCCCACTCTTTTTTTCTGTCTCTTAATGGAGTTGATGGGCCTCCATTTTTCTCCTTTATTTTCCCTTTTAATTTCTCTTAATTATCATTGCTAAATTTCATATAATAACACTAAATTACATTTTTATCCATTGTATCGGATTGCAAAGCGATATTGGACAGAAGGAAATCCAACACACACCTCAGGTACAAAGGTTAATGCTATTAATCGCTTGAGCTAGATACGTGCCCTTCACAATCCATTTAAACTTTTATTCTTCTATATATAAAAAGCAAACAAATGTAAAAAAAAAAAATCTAAAACATTACTCCATATAGATCATAATCAAACAGAAATTAGATAAGAAAAAAAAAACCTATTGACATATGCGTGAAACGTAAATCAAGATACTAGTAAGACTAAATTCATTTGAATTCTAAACCATAAAAAATTATAATTGTAAATGTCGAAGTGAAATGAGATCAAAACAATTGGAAATAAAACCCTAATTTAGCCAAGGAGAAATTCTCATTAGTACCCCTTAAGGTAATTTATAAATTTGGTTGGTAAATGATTTAATTTTTTATTTTGGTTTGATGCATGTCAAATCATAGAGTAATTGGCTATTAATAATACAGCTTATGACGTTTACTATAATAACTTTGTCTTAATTATTTTGGGACCATTATGAAATTATTACTAAACCAGCTTCAATTAAGGTGCATGTTTGGGCCCACGTGGGCCGGCCTGAGTTTGATTGAACTGGAAGACTACGAAGGCGACAAGTTGGACCGACCAAATCGAAACCATGCAGACGGTCAATGAATCTTATGGTCATCAGATCGGACGGTCGTGACGGGAGTTTCTTTGAAGCCACAGTAAACAACTACATGTGCAACACGTGTCCATACCGTCGCTTACGTTGCGCTATCATTGTCCCTGGACCACATTACCAAATAATAACCCTAAATCAGTAATTAGAATTACATCACTTCCTTCTTTTAGGTGCTTATTATATTGTCATTTGTTGTCTCCCCTTTTGATCTCGCACCCACTTTTTACTGACTTTCTATTACAAACGTATGCACCACAAAGATTATGAAAATAACTTTTCTTACCTCTTTTGTATTTTTTTGATGTAAACTACTGTAATATAAAAGAAAATTTGAATTCTGGTATAAGGAGACGAGCACATTGTCCTGACAAATTAGCTTAACCCACGTATACTTCATCCAAAAAAAGTCAACACGTGAAAATAAAAGTAAACTGTGAGTAGTCAATGTTGTACAAACAAATGTTGTTTTACTTATAACTCATTATTTCTATAGTTAGTTAAGACTTCGTATTAATATAAACCCTAGTGTCATTATAAGATATACTTGTGGATATGGATTGGGTATTTGTATCAATGTGGACCTACAATGGGGCCAATTCAAGAGGTGGGTTAAACAAGACCTTCTTAATATGCTCCTATGGACCTAATCCATATTATATATATAGCATGGGCATGACTCATGAAAGAAGACAAAAAGGACCCAACTTAAGAAGAGCCCAATTTTATAGCGACATAACATATATGGAAATGTATGAATGATTTTTTTAAATTTTATTATAATTTTAATACAAGCGATATTCAAAATTACAAGGATAAATGAGGGGGGTTTTTCACACACACATTACTAATTCGAACTTGAAATCATGGTTTACAAATCAATGTATTTTTTTACTGGACTAGACGTCATTGGTGTGAATGGTTTTTTTATAGTGTTATGCTGTGTAATGGTTAAATTTATATATCGTTAAACATGCTTTGATCTAATGGCTTAAATTTGTGTAATGGTGTTGGGCCCACCACCATAAGTATCCTTAAGTCGTGAGGTCGCCCACACCGGATCACCCCGCCATCAAATTTCCCCTCTCACTCAAGAGACAAGACAATTCAAGCGCTCGCATTTTCCGTTTTTCAGCTCACAGTGTATCCCTAAACCCCAAACCCCCAAATTTTCCCTCTCTTTTTTCTCTTCGAGCAAAAAACCAAACAAATGTTCACTCCAGGAACTAAGCGACCCAATGTGAACCCTCGTCGGGACCCAGGATCTCCCGCAACTCCTCTCGTCGAGAACCGGCGACCTGTTTCCGATAACCCGGTCCCGAACCGGCCCAGTACCGGAACTCCGGCTCCCTGGGCTCCTCGCTTATCTGTTCTCGCCAGGTACTCGTCTAATTTATTATGCATTCGTTCTTTGAATTGCTGAAATGAGTTCGTCGGTTCTGCATGTGGGCTTAATTGTTGGTTTTAATAGGATATGGTAATTGGAGAGTTGGGTTGGTGAATGTAAGTGCTGATTTTCAATCGTTTGTGTTGTTTTGTGTTTGGTTAGAGTTTCACCAGCGAACCAAAGTGAGAAAGGGGATGAAATTAAGCCTGTATATGTTGGAGAGTTTCCCCAAGTTGTTCGTGATGAACAGGCCAGTATGGTCCAGAAGCATGTTCATGGTTAGTAGGGTTTACTCCATGAGCTTGGTTGTTGAATGAAATGACTAACTGTAGAATGGTATCCGATGTTTTCTCATTTTTTTTCTTCTTGCAGGTGATGCATATGTATCTGGTGGAATGGAGAGGGGAACATCTCTGGCATGGATTATATGCGGAAACAGACTCTTCGTGTGGAGTTATCTGTCTCCTGCAGCATCGATCAATTGCATTGTTCTTGAAATCCCTGCAAATGTTTTTGAAGGTGGGGATGCGGGCAGAAGTGGTGGGAACTGTTGGTTGCTTTGTGTTGTCAATTGGGATAGCACGTCTACAAGAACAAAGAAAGTTGTTAAACACTGTAGCTCTGCTGGTATTGTATTGTGTAACAAAAAAACTCGAGCTGCAGTGTACTGGCCTGACATTTATGCTGAAGGCAGAACAGCCCCCGTTGTTAGTGTTGCAGCCTCTGATGAATTGGAGGCAAATTCTTCACCTATTGATAGGAAGACCACCCCAAAGCGACAGCAACTAATTATGAGGCACAGGAGTAGTTTGACTGGGTTTTGTACATTTAACTCTTTGATTGCTTCTGCAGTCCCTGATTCCCAGAATATGTGTGTTGCCCTTGCCTGTAGTTCAGATGGCGAGCTATGGCAGTTTCATTGCAGCCCATCTAGTGTTAGCCGTAAGAAAGTATATAGGGACAATCAGACTCTTTCCTCCCAAGGGGGTGACAATGGTCAAAACCTAGGGAGCAAGGGTTATCCAAGGTCACTGACCTGGTGTTTTCCAAGTCTTCCTATGCAGGAATCTAACAGGCAGTTTGTTCTTCTGACAGATCATCATATTCAATGTTTTAATGTTGAACTTTGTGCTGAATTTGTTGTGTCAAAACTCTGGTCTCATGAGATAATTGGCTCAGATGGGGATCTGGGCATTAAGAAAGATTTGGCCGGGCAGAAGCGAATCTGGCCTCTCGATATGCAGGTGGACTATCATGGTAAAGTGACTACCATTCTGGTTGCTACCTTCTGCTTGGACCGGGGTAGTAGTTCAAGCTACACACAGTATTCTCTTTTGACTATGCAATATAAATCTGGAATGAGTGTAGAGCCTACCCATGAAAGAGTTTTAGAGAAAAAAGCACCTGTGCAAGTGATAATCCCAAAAGCAAGAGTAGAAGATGAAGACTTCTTATTCTCCATGAGACTGCGGGTAGGGGGCAACCCTTCAGGATCAGCAATCATCCTTTCTGGTGATGGAACAGCAACAGTATCTCATTATTTTAGAAACTCTACAAGGCTCTATAAATTTGACCTACCTTATGATGCTGGAAAGGTTCTAGATGCTTCAATTCTTCCGTCTACAGATGATGGTGAAGAAGGGGCATGGGTTGTACTCACCGAGAAGGCAGGAATATGGGCAATACCTGAGAAGGCTGTTATACTTGGTGGGGTTGAACCTCCTGAGCGAAGTTTGTCACGTAAAGGTAGCTCAAATGAAGGATCTGCACAAGAAGAGAGAAAAAACCTTACATTTGCAGGCAATTTTGCTCCTAGAAGGGCTAGTTCTGAAGCATGGGATGCTGGGGATAGACAAAGGGCTATGACTGTAAGTGCGCGTCAAACTGGCCAAGATGAAGAATCAGAAACTTTACTGAGCCAGCTTTTCCATGATTATCTTTTATCTGGGCAAGTTGATGCCTCGTTTGAAAAGTTAAAAAATTCAGGGGCATTCGATAGGGACAGAGAGACAAATGTTTTTGCGCGAATGAGCAGATCAATTGTTGACACTTTAGCTAAACACTGGACAACAACTAGAGGAGCCGAGATTCTGGCAATGGCTGTAGTATCCTCCCAACTCATGGATAAGCAACAGAAACATACAAAATTTCTCCAGTTTCTTGCTTTATCCAAATGTCATGAGGAGCTGTGTTCGAAACAGAGTATGCCCTCATGCCTATTATATTTGCAATGTTTTATCATTTGATGTCAAATCCTTTCCAATTGACATGGCATATATTGAAACTTGAAAGTTCGTGCATGCAATGGTGTAGGTATAGCACACATTTACTTCCACGCGTGCTTATCTAACCCACTGTGCTCAATCAATTTCTTTTAGGTTGTCAGATATTAAC
Organism: Prunus avium; assembly: GCF_965620075.1. Lineage (NCBI taxonomy): Eukaryota > Viridiplantae > Streptophyta > Magnoliopsida > Rosales > Rosaceae > Prunus > Prunus avium. The sequence goes on from NC_142286.1 coordinate 33,011,634, forward strand.
ACATAAAGTTATATTTTGTTACCATAGTTTAATTTATCAAAAATAAAAAGATTGTCAGATATTAACACATAAAGTTATATTTTGTTACCAGAGTTTAATTTATCAAAAATATGATTTTCAGGGAATTTTTTCTTTTTGGTGCTGTGCTCATTTGATAATTTTGTCATCAGAATATCTATTGGATACACGGAGTATATTAATTAGTGTCTAGATGACAATATTTCTTAAGGTGTCCTATCATGGGGGTAGAAGGCCTATTGAGGAGTATATTGATTTGAGGTTCAGTGGGGTGCTGTTGACCAACTAAATTATGTTTTTATGTTTCCTTTCTGGCAGGAAATTCTTTGCAAATTATCTTGGAGCATGGTGAAAAGCTTGCTGGAATGATTCAACTAAGGGAATTGCAGAACATTATCAGCCAGAACCGCTCTAGTGGACTTAACTCCTCCCATTCTAGTCCAGAAAATCAAATATCAGGTGCTCTCTGGGATCTCATTCAATTAGTTGGTGAGAGAGCCCGCCGGAATACTGTTCTTCTGATGGACAGGGATAATGCTGAAGTCTTTTACAGTAAAGTTTCTGATCTTGAGGAAGTGTTCTCATGCTTAGACAAACAGCTAGAGTATGTAATAAGTGCAGAGCAGCCATTTGGGATTCAGGTCCAGAGAGCTTGTGAACTGTCAAATGCATGTGTTACTATAGTTCGTACAGCCATGCAATACAGAAGTGAGCATCACTTGTGGTATCCGCCACCTGAGCGCTTAACACCTTGGTATTGTCTAGCTGTGGTGCGCAATGGGATGTGGCACCTTGCTTCCCTCATGCTGCAGCTGTTAGAGGCATCTCAACTTGATGTGTCTGCAAAATCAGATTTATATACTCATCTAGAAGTGCTGGCTGAAGTTCTGCTTGAGACATATGCTGGTGCTGTCACAGCTAAAATTGAACTAGGAGATGAACATAAAGGCTTATTAGATGAGTATTGGAATAGGAGGGATGCACTCCTAGACTCGCTTTATCAACAAATCAAAGATTTTGTGGAAGTTGGGCATCAGGTATTCTTTGTTTATTACTATTATTGTTTAAATTTTATTTTAGCTCAACGGTATCTCTTTGTGATCCTGGTGCTGGATAAGTATGCATCTTTGAATTTATTGTCTTAGCAGAATTTAAATGAAGGAACTGATGATCTAAATGAAGAAATTCTTGCGAAGCTTTCGTCATGTTTGCTGCCCATGGCAAAACGGCATGAATGCTACAGTACTTTATGGAAAATATGCTGTGACCTGAATGATTCTGGACTACTAAGAAATCTGATGGTATGACAGTTATATTTTCTTTGGCTTGTTACTTGTTTATTTTCATTTGTTTTCTGAAACTTATGGAATGGTTTCTCTGCTGGAAAGGTTGTTCTGTGCTAGTGTGTAGTATTAGTCCGTTGGAATTCATTTAACCATTGAAGCATAGTAACCTGCGTTGGTTGTTTCTTGAAGCTCTTCCTCTTAATGGTGCCACAGTTCTGAACGTTTACCTTGAAGCTATTCTCTTCTAATTAGAATAATTCTTCTGCAACCTTTTTCATCATTTCAATGTGTAGTCCTACTTAGAAGTTTGTTATTTTTAAGGATTTCATTATTATGTTTCTGTTTAAACTTAAAAACATAGGTTTTCTCTTGATCATTTGCTTTGAAGATATTGTTTGACGTGATTTCTGTTTTTTCTTGTTTTCTTGTCTTATTAGATGTCTCTTTTGTTTTCTGAAAATGATTTGTTGTATAGCATGACAGCAGGGGACCTAATGGAGGGTTCAGTTACTTTGTGTTCAAACAACTTTATCTAAGGAGACAACTTTCCAAACTGCTTAGGCTTGGGGAAGAGTTTCCTGAAGAGCTATCCATATTTTTAAAGTATCATCAAGATCTTCTGTGGCTTCATGAAGTGTTCCTTCATCAATTTTCTTCAGCTTCGGAAACTCTTCATGAATTAGCTCTTTCTCAAGAAGAAAGCTCAATTTCAGAAGCTGAAGAGGGGACTGGTCCTGAGAATCTGACTATGTTACCGAAACTGGCAGACAGAAAGCATTTTTTGAATCTCTCAAAAATAGCTGCAATTGCAGGTATATTTTATCCTTTGGCTTTCCTTAATAGTTTCTTCATATAATTCCCCTCTTCTTGCGCGTTTTCATGTTTTTCTTTACACTGCATACTCCATATGTTTTCTTATTCTTTTAACTGTTATTTAAAGAGAGTTTTATTTTTATTGCAAAATCAACTTAATATAGTAATTTGTGCAAACCATCAAGTCAAGCCACTTGAGGACTTCCCATTCGATGAGAAATTGGTAAATGCCTCTGTAGTATAGCAATCAAGGGTTGCTAGTTGTGAGATATATTTTGGTTTCTGTGTAGTCTTGATTTTTATGAGTGGTTTTGTCATCTAAAAGACCAAGTAAAACTTCCGCATGTTAAGAATTGCTACATGGTTCACTGCTTTGGGGTGTAGGAAATGCTAATAGTGTTTGGGCATGGGAAGATATAAGAACATTACTCGGTAATTTTATTTGTTTTATTTTAGCTTGAGCATTTATACTGGGGATTTGAGTGTTATATAGTTGTTTGCTTCATTGGCAGGTAAGGATGTTGATTCTGAGACCAAAGTGAAGCGCATTGAGGCTGATTTAAAGATTCTGAAGTTGCAGGTCTGTTGTGTTTGAAAACAAATTTAATTGCCATTTTTGTTTTTAGTTGAAGGGTCTTCCTGATTATTTTTCCCTTTTTAGCGCTTTCGTTATTTGGGTATCAGAATTGGCAAATCAGTCTTGTATTATCATGCCTTCATTGAAAATAAAAAAAGAGAGTAAGGATTCTGCTTTTTATGATTGGGTTTGGGTTAACAGGAACAATTCATGTGCTATGTTTGTTGCCCCTTCCTCCCTTCCGCCCTTCATATTCCACGCTTGGTGGCAGTTCCATGAAAATTTTCTTTCAGTCATTGCACTTGCGTGATTAGAACCCAAATTCTCAATGGTGATGTTGCATTTTTAGTCATTTGTATTAAATTAAGGTTGTGCCTTGTTCTTCATGTGTCCTTATTGAACAAGGCATATATAACAGAAATTTTCATCCCTCCCACTCTAGTTATTAAGGCGGAAAGTAATTTATTTTATTTTCAAAGATAGGACTTTTGGAAATCAGTAGTGATCAAGCAAAGCCTTGAATTATGACTTATTTTTTAACTCTTGAATATGATGAATCTCTTTCAACTATGTCCATTCACTGTCAGTCTTCACCTGATACATCATCTGTTGCAGGAAGAAATAATAAACCTCCTTCCTGATGATGAAACAAAGCAAAGCCTTAACACAAAGCTACTTCATCCAGAAGATCTTATCAAGCTGTGCCTTGAAGGTGAAAAAAGTGCAGAGCTGTCACTGCGAGCTTTTGATGTATTTGCATGGACCAGCTCCTCCTTCCGTAAGACCCATGCAAACCTTTTAGAGGATTGCTGGAGAAATGCTGCTGATCAAGATGATTGGAGCAAACTCTATCAGGCATCGGTATCTGAAGGGTGGGGTGATGAGGAAACCTTGCAGAACTTGAAAGACACAGTGCTTTTCCAGGCATCAAATAGATGTTATGGACCAGAAGCTGAAACTTTTGGAGAAGGGTTCGATGAAGTGTTGTCACTGAGACAAGAAATCACGGAGCCTCCAATCATGAAGGATTCGGTTTCTTCTGTGGAAGCAGTCCTCATGCAGCATAAGGATTATTCAGAGGCCGGGAGGCTGATGCTGACCGCAATCATGTTGGGTAGTTTACAGGACGATAACATAGAACAAGAAGGTCATGTGCCAATGGAATGACAGTCAGATTAGTATGAATCATGGTGATGAGTTCCTGGATGTGTCATTGTGTTTTTTTTGTTGATACACTAAGATTCGTAGTGTACTAGTCGACAAGTTACAGGCTTACAGCTAAATTTTCTCTTTTTCTTTTTCTTTTCCCTTGTGAAATTCTCCAACCAAGTTTATACGAACATTTGTCAGTCTACTCTGATGCTTTACTGGTTGTCAGTTGTAAGAATTTTCTAAGAAGGCAGCAAGTTTTCTTTCTATAACTATATATGAACATGGGAATTGAACCTGGGATTAGAATCCGCGGTAATTCATGCAATTAGTTGCATTATCGGAAATTTCTGTCAAATTTAAGGATGCCTTTATTAGTTTTTAGGGAAAACAAAGCGTGACAAAATCAGACCAAAATTGAATAAATAAGAAGGAAAAAAGAGTGAAGTTTCAGCGTTTCTTTCTTGGCCGCGTTGCCTTCCATTACCTCCAAAATACATATAAATTTCAAGAAAAAGAGACTTATTTTCGTGCGGAAAAATGCATGATGAATTTACCGGGAAATACTACTGGTTTTGTTGATGAATTACGTTGAAGCAGAATGCTTTTTTCTTCTTCTTCTTCCATTGCCAAGTTCCAACTACTTTTGCAATCTATTAAAGCTTCTTATCTTTGGTCAAAAACTACTGCGGCAGGCAAGCCAAAGTGAAGAAGAAGAGGGTCCCCTGCCAATGGAGCGACAGTCGGTGTTAGTATTGAATCATGATGTTGGGTTCTTGAATCGAATCTCTTTCTTGCTACTTCTATAATTAATAAAATCTTCAAAAATGCATATATGAGTTTAGTCAAGTTGGCTAGCGGATGTGCTTCCCACTCTGCACCGAGTTCGAATTCTACCTTCTCAGGTTTATATCAGTTTAAAGTAGATTATCGCTTGTATATATAAAAGAATTTCAAAAAAAAAATTTCTTCAAGTAATTGATCATTTGTTTCCCTTTTTTGTTCTTCCCATATAAAATTGCTCTATAAGGAAATATTTGTCAGTCTATTATACGATGCTTTACTCGTTATCAGTTACTGAACGATTATATATTTTGAAGTGGATATTTTAGGTTATTCTTACATAAAAATTATCCAGATTGAGAATTGTTTGGTCATCCTAAATGTGAAGAAAAATGTTGTTCGATAAATAAAATTGAAAAGAAGATGCGGATGATCAAATAACTAAATAATTTCCGATTCAGCTCAATTTTTTTTTAATGTTAGGTAATTCTTGAAAGAGAACTTAAAAATTGAACGGTTTCGATGCTCGATTTACAGCCCATAAATAGGGTTTCCTTGTTTTCTCATAGAAAATCCAAAGTCCAGCCTCTAATGCAAAATCTTTTTTCGTAGGGTTGGTGCTGAATATCTTGGTTTGGAATTTGGAAGAGGTTTATTGAACAAGAGACGACCCCAGACGAAGTCGAGACAAGCAAGTCGAATACTTTTTACTACAAACCAAAGCAAAGACTTTGTAGACTGCAAAGACTTGGTAGATTTTGTTATGTTTGGAGACTTTCACATTATCTCTATTTTTTTTCTTCCGACACATGACCTGCTACTATGCATGAATAAATACATTTAGGCCTAGTTTGGGATTGCTGTCACTTTTAAAAAAAGTTGCTTCTGCTGTGCTTTGAAAATAATTAGCTGTAAAGTAAAGCAGCTCCATGTTTGGTAAACAATATTTTTAAAGTGCTGTTAGTACAAAAAGCAGTGTAAAAAGCGTTTGGTAAATTTTAATATAAAATTGTTGTAACTATGAATAATGACTAAAATAGACATGATGTTAAAAGTGTTATGTACTAATCAAGTGATGGTAGTTGTAGTGATGGAGTGGAGGTGGAGGTGGTGGTGGTGATGAAAGTGGAGTTGGTGGTGGTGGGGATGGCAGTTGTGGAGGTGGTGGTGGTGGTGGCAGTGGCAGCATGGTGGTGGTGGTGGTGTTGGTTGTGTAGGTGGTGGTAGATTTGGAGGTTTTGGAGGAGGTGGTGGTTGTGGTGGTGGTGGAGGAGGAGGTGGTGGTGGAGGTGGTGGATGAGGTGGTGGTGGCGGAGGATGAGGAGGAGGATGTGGTGGTGATGTTGGTTGTGGAGGTGGTGGTGATGTTGGTTGTGGAGGTGGTGGTGGTGGTGGTGGTGGAGGATGAGGAGGATGAGGATGTGGTGGCGGTGGTTGTGGAAGTGGTGGAGTTGGATGTGAAAGTGGAGGTGGTGTCATTTTTTAAAATGAATGATGGTATTTTGGGAATTTAAAAAATTCATCAAATGTTCATCTCTGCTTCTTTTGAAAGCAGCTTTGAAAAGCAACTTAGAGCCTGCTTTTAAAATAATCGGGATATTTTCTTTTTACCAAACACCTTAAACTTCTTAACTTTAAAGTGAAGCAGGTTTTTTGCCAAAAAAAGCAATCCCAAACGGGGCCTTAATCATATGAGTACAAGCAAGCCTCGTTGCACTTCTTACACCAAATACCAAATACATTTCTTGCTTGTTTGTGACTACTTTTTTAAGAAGCAATTCTGCTCATTAGCGCTTTTATTATAAAAATGTTGAAATTTTTATAAGAAATTTCAGTGCTTCCTGGAAAGCACTTTGGAGAGTAATTCCTAAAGAAGCTCATGGCAAATACTTCTCCACAAAACGCTTCTATGAGCTATAAGCACTTCTAAATTTTTCTATCATACGTTGTCAAAAGGGCTTTTTCAAAAATACTCCAAACAAACCCTTCATTTTCTTCAAAATTCATATTGAATAGAAATTCAAGAGAGAATAAGAGTTCTGGTCTTATCTATGCACAATAGAACATCCAATCAAATTTTCAGCATTAAACACAATGTGGCAATATGTCAACCAACACTTTTTTAATTTTTCTCTTTTGAGTACAGGCACAGAGAATTTTCCACACTCACCGCGTGCCAAACGCGTAAAGTGGCAAAGCCACACCACCACACCACTGAATTTCTCTACAAAACAATACAAAACAAAGAGAGAGAGGCTTGCATTACATAATGTCACATAACAAAATATAAAAATAAAAATAGGCTCCCTAATGGTATTATAAATCAAGTTAAAATTATAATCTCTAGGGAAATTAATTTTCTGGGTAATTTACTATGTAGCTTCCAGGTCGCTTCCTTTCTGGGGGCAAAATTGTCAAATGCACATATCTAGGCCTATAAATTCCCCCAACCATCACTCCATTAATCACACCACAACCTCTAGTCTTCATCCTATTTCTATCATTAATTGCAGTGTCTTTCTCTGCTATGCATTATTCTGGGGAAAAAGGTTAATATAAGCACTTTCCAAACCCAGCACTCAACAACTCCTTGAGCCTTCCTCAATTAGTCATATACGTACGGTGAGTCCAATATTCCTGCCAAAAGTACCACTAATCCATGAGCAAACACCATTTGCTTAGTTTATTCTGTCCCTGCATCATGCAGGATCTGACATTGGAGAGACTATTTGCTTAATCTTTTTTGTGTTGAAGTGGATCGACATTTTATTAAGAAGAAGCTTGATGCAGACATATTAATGAAGGAAGTCTCTTGTTATAGCTTTCCACAACTCTCTTGGCAAGTTGGGCATTGGTGATATCTATGCACCAACTTGAGGGGGAGTGTTAATTATGTAGTCAATTAATGTGTTAATTATGTAGTCAATTAATGTTTGGCACCTACTATGTTTGGCACCTACAATATTTGGGGGGCTTGACTAGGTTGGTTGCCTAACTTGGTTGGTTGCCTAACTTGGGGGGCTTGACTAATGTCTTAGGAATTTGTATATATATGTGTTGATTGTAAGTAATGAAACGTTAATTATGTAGTCAATTAATGTGTTAATTATGTAGTCAATTAATGTTTGGCACCTACTATGTTTGGCACCTACAATATTTGGGGGGCTTGACTAGGTTGGTTGCCTAACTTGGTTGGTTGCCTAACTTGGGGGGCTTGACTAATGTCTTAGGAATTTGTATATATATGTGTTGATTGTAAGTAATGAAACATAAGTGAAAAATCAGAAAATATTCTACAACTCTCATTCTCTCTACACTTTCCACTCTCTACTCTCAATATTCTCTATGTTTTGGCATGGTATCAGAGCCTATGGCTAATCCTTAAGATCCTCTATCAAATTGAGAGTCGTTGGCGTTTTTTTTTCATGTTGCTGTAAATTCTCTTGTTTCTGTTAAATTTCCTCTCTTTATTTGTATGGGCAATAAGTCCCTTGGCCACGATGGCATAATTTGTTTCCTATGGGCATTACGTTCCTTGATCACCATGATCTCTTTCCTCCGTGAGCCTCATCATCGCTCACCGAGCCATTTCCTTTCCTCCGCGAGCCTCGTCACCGCTCGCTGAGCCTTTTCCTACTCGGCCTTGTCTCTGTCATGCCGAGCTACACTACTGCCGTTGTTCCCTTTGCACAGCCACTCTGGTGTTTGCATCATCTCTCAAGCTCTAACGAGCTTCCTTATGTTTTTTCTTTGACTTTTCTGCTGGTCTCTATCTTCTTTGCTGCTATCTTGAGCTCTCTTTCTCCTTCTCGTTTTTTAGCACCCTTTCTTTGTCTCTTTTTTTGGTGGGTTCCTTTTTTGTTTGTTTGTTTCTTATCACATATTGCCTTTCTTCATCATTTCCTCTTGTGCCCACGTGATAGGTGTCTTACTTGTTACATTCCATTTTCTTAATACTACTATTCTCTTTTTTATGGTTTCTTTTCTCACCACCAATCTCATACTTCTTATTTTATTCCCTTTTATTTCCTTAAATTATTTCTTCCACTCTATTTCCATCCAATTTTTTGTCTGGTATATTTCTTCTCCCTTGTTGCCTTTCACTTTTCTCTGTGTTACCCACGGGTGTTTTCTCCTCATCTCTTCGTTCTCATGCACACCCACGCCAATAACTTGGCTTCCGTTTCAACACCTCTTACACTTGTCCACGTCACCTACCCTATCTATACAATATTCATCCCTTTCTCTCTATGTGTGCATACACGTCATCCACCTTCATTCATTTTTAATCCTTCTTTCTTTTTGGGTTGCAGACTCTTTTCCATCTTTTATTCCTTTTCTCCAGTTGTCGGATGCCCATCTCCATTCCACCTTTCCTTGCATTTGTTTCTACCACGAGACTGGCATGTTTGAGTCTCTTTACTATTATTTCATTTTCTCTTCTTCCAAATCTCGACCCTCTACCAGTGTCAGATTTGAGGGGGAGATAGATGCAACTTTATTTGGGTGCTGCAACTTTATTGTCATTACCGGTGTTGCTTTCTCCAAATCTCGACTCTCATACGTCGTCGGATTTGAGGGGGAGTGACACTGCTGCTCATCTATTCCGCTGCCTGCAATTCAGTTACCTATCTGCCATGACTGATTCTTCTACATCTGAGCTTCAGTCAGCTTCTGTTTCTCAAGTGCCACTGCTTTTATGGTTCTGACAACCCCTTCTCTTCAGGGGGAGAGGAGGAGTGAAGAGAAGTTGTGTCTGCAATAATGGAAGTATTTGTGACGCTGCTAGTATTGTTGTTGCTGCTTACACCATCCTTTGATGGTGCCAGCTCTTGCCTTTTGTGTCCCTTTGCTGTTAACAGTGTTGTTGCTCCTACCTGTTATGAGAGTTGTTGGGGACAGTGTTGCTGGGGATAGTTATATTGCTCTTGCTGGTACCAGTGTTGCTCTTGCTGCTGCCAGTGTTGTTGTCTCTTGTTGAGGACAATGTTGTTGTTGCTTCTACTGTGTCCTTTACCTTACCTTTGTCGTGTTCACAGGGTTTCTGTGTCCTTTGCCGTGTTCACAGGGTTTCTGTGTCCTTGCCGTGTTCACAGGGTTTCTGTGTCCTTTACCTTACCTTTGCTGTGTTCACAGGTTTTCTGTGTCCTTGCCGTGTTCACAGGGTTTCTGTGTCCTTACTGTGTTCTTTGCTTTGCCTTTGCCTTGTTCGCATGGTTTATGTGATCTACCGACCAACCGGCTGCACTTGGATTTGGTGTTGCCACCGACAGACCGAAATGATTAACTTCAATGTGGCCTTTGCTCCACGTGTGGCCCACCATGTAGTGGTCCCACGTGAGGGGGCATGTTGAAGTGGATCGACATTTTATTAAGAAGAAGCTTGATGCAGACATATTAATGAAGGAAGTCTCTTGTTATAGCTTTCCACAACTCTCTTGGCAAGTTGGGCATTGGTGATATCTATGCACCAACTTGAGGGGGAGTGTTAATTATGTAGTCAATTAATGTGTTAATTATGTAGTCAATTAATGTTTGGCACCTACTATGTTTGGCACCTACAATATTTGGGGGGCTTGACTAGGTTGGTTGCCTAACTTGGTTGGTTGCCTAACTTGGGGGGCTTGACTAATGTCTTAGGAATTTGTATATATATGTGTTGATTGTAAGTAATGAAACATAAGTGAAAAATCAGAAAATATTCTACAACTCTCATTCTCTCTACACTTTCCACTCTCTACTCTCAATATTCTCTATGTTTTAGCATTTTGAACTTTTTTTTTTTGGTCTGACCATTTGTCTAATTTTGTAGTTGCACCAAGAAACATGTACCGAGAGCCAGAAACAGATGATCAAGATTCCGAAGGTGTCTGCAGCAGCACTTCATCTGTTACTGCTGGCTTGCTCATTCAAACCATCAACACTTCTGGCCAATACGTGCTGCGCAAGAGATGGCTTAGATATATTGCTCTAGGCGTTTTCATCTCCTCACGCAGTAAGAAAACCAGATTGCCCCTTGAAGCCCCTAGCTATGAACCTTTAGAAGCACCAGCACCACCGGCCCCTGCCCCTGAGCATGCGATTGACATCCCTCTTCAGGACCCGTTTCTGAACAAGGTTGCTGGCATTGTGAGAGAGAAGGACTTAAATGCACTGCGAGGACTTGGTGGTGTTGATGGCATTTTGCGAGATCTCAGGTCTCACCTTGAGGTAGAAAAAAAATAAGTAGAAAAAAAAAAAAAAAAAACTTCTTATAATCTTATGCACTTGATATTGATAGAGAATGATTGAAGTTAACTTTGTTAAGTTAATCATATTCGTTCTTTATATGACAGGATGATGCTGTTGATGGTGGTCAAAATCCACAAGGATGGAACACGACCAAGTCCCCAGTTGATGCAAAAAGCTTCTCATACTTCTTGTTGAAGGCTTGCAATCCATATACAGTTTTTTTCCTCTTACTCTCAGCAGGGTTTTCGTTTGCCATTGAATTCATGATGCAAGGAGTCAAACAAGGGTGGCACGACGGTGTTGCCATACTCTTTACGGTGTTCTTACTTGTTGCTTTCCCTTCAGTGGGGAACTACCTCCATGAGAGAAAGCTGGTGAGGAAGCACCTGCTGGACAGGAGCAGATTGATGGTGAATGTTGAAAGGAGTAACGGAGAACCTACATCAGTTAACATATCTTGTGTTGTGGTGGGCGATATAGTTCATTTGAAGGAAGGAGACCGTGTCCCTGCCGATGGTTTGTTCATAGATCATGGCGAGGACTTGATGTTGGATGAGGTATTGAACCCCAAAATTGATTGTGACCAAAACCCGTTTGTGTTGTCTGGTTCAAAGGTTATTAAGGGCCATGGTCGCATGGTTGTGACATGTATTGGTGCCAGTACAGCTTTTGCAGAGATGCTCAGCTTGGGGACTCATCGTAATCCAAACGAAAAGACACTGTTACAAGATTTGATGGACAAGCCAAATGCTTGTATGGATTATCTTGCGGTTTGTGTCTCTCTACTGATTGCTCTCGTGGTGCTAATACGGCTATTATTCTTCAGGAAGCATGACAATTACAATGACAGGACAGAACTGAAAGGGGAAGTTTCAATGAACTTTGTAATGAGGATCTTTGAGAAAATTTTCTTGAAACCTCAAGGACGGGTTTCCACTTTAGCAGGTGTTCTCGCAACCGCGGTGATAGGGATACAACATGGAATGCCTTTTGCGATTACAGTTGCCCTTTGTCAATGGAAGGAGAAGGTGGTCCAAAATCAGGCAAAGCCTCAGAATCTATCAGCTTGTGTCACCATGGGACTAATAACAGTCATCTGCATAGAAACAACTGGTGAGCTAATGTGTAGCCAGGGCGAGGTTAAGGAATTTTGGTTGGGTGGAAAGGATTTGTGCAGTGATGAAGTGGACTCTGAAGCTGATCAAGTTGTTCTTGAAACACTGCATCAGGGGATTTCTGCTACCCCATCCCCAACAAATGATTTGCTCATTTCTTGGCTGAAGACCAGATGGGGTGCTAACTTGGGGTTATTGAATGAAACATGTAATACTGTTGAGCAGTTGAGCTCTGATGAGAAATGCAGTGGGATTTCAGTGAGGAAAACTGTGAATAATGAACAAATTCTGCAGTTGCACTGCAATGGGGATGCATCAACAATATTACATAAGTGTTCACATTACAATGATAACAGAGGGGAAAGTCACACTATGAAAGACCAGAACAGAAGATTTAAGCAGGTGATTAATAAAATGGAGGAGAATGGTCTTAGGCCCATTGCATATGCTTACAAGAAAACAGAAGTCCAAGAACCTACAGAAGATGGGTTGATTTTGTTGGCAATCGTGGGTGTTAGACGCCCATATCAAGAAGAGCTTAAATTGGCAGTGGAAGCTCTTAAAAGGGTTGGAGTAAGCATCAAATTGGTGTCAGAGGATGAGCTCTCAACAGTGAGAGCCAGGGCTTCACAACTTGGAATCTCCCCTGGTTCAAATGATATGGAAATTGAAGGAGAAGTTTTCCGAAGACTGGATTCCATGGAAAGGCAGGATAAGATGGATATGATCTCTTTGATGGGAAGGTCCCTCCCTAAGGACAAGTTTCTCATGGTGGATCGCTTAAGGAAAAAAGGTCACATAGTTGCATTCTATGGAGGGTTGACCATAAGCGACACTCTGACCTTAAAAGAATCTGATGTAGGAATCATAGATGATATCCGGAGCACAGAAATGGCTAGAGAGAATGCTGATCTTATAGTTAGAAATGTCTGTTTACTGGCCCCTATTTGGAAGTCTGGTGCATGTGCTTACCACAACATTCAGCAATTCTCTCAACTTCACCTCACTGCTTGCATATCCGGGCTACTGATAACCTTAGTGGCAACAATGCATTCCGGAGAGTCCCCATTATCCGCAATTCACTTGATTTGGGTGAACTTGATTATGTGCCTTCTTGGTGGCCTCATGATGGTGATGGAGTTACAAGGCCCGGAACTACTCACTCAAAGACCTGCAAAGAGGACTGAGTCACTTATAACCAAAGTCATTTGGAGAAACATAGCAATTCAAGTTTCATCTCAGGCTTCTGTCTTGCTGATCTTACATTTCATGGGAAATGCAGTACCAGGCATGGATCAAGGCGTCCGGAATACGATGATTTTCAATACTTTCACATTGTGCCAGGTCCTTAATCTGTTGAGTGCCATGCACTTGGCGAAGAAGGAAATGCTAGTTGTTGTCCTCCACAACTATTGGTTTCTGATGGCTTTGGGGGCTGTTTTGATCATGCAGGTGATGATTGTTGAGTTTGGAAAAGGGCTAGTGAGTGGTGTGAGGTTGAATGCACTGCATTGGCTGATCTGTTTCCTTCTTGCTGCTCTTTCATGGGGGTTTGATTGGACCTTTAAATTGCTTTCAGATAGCATCGAAAGAACAACTTCGGCATTGATGGTGAATTCACATGTGGGGTTCTCAAATAGGAGGCGCAGATTATACATATCTATTTGGTTGTTCCTGATGTTCTCCATATCGTCATATTGTTTTCACCCAGTTTCTAAGCTCGCTAGCACATATATCAGTTAAATTGGAAGTCTCCCACGGAAGTGTTAACAAAGTTAATAAACCATGTAGTCATCTTGTGGTCTGTCTGTGTTCCTAAGTGTTCTGCACAATGCCATCTGTAAAATGTGAATAAGTTATTCTCCTGTCTTTTTACTATGAGCCTTCGAGACAATAGACCCGAATGCTAATAGATATTACATTGTAGTTGATCATAGACAATGTAGGTGAGCTTATGTTATTTACTCTTAGGGACATTCTCCAATAAGTATTTAAGTTAAGGATTGACTACATACTTTTAATCTCAGCCGTTGGATTGCATCTAAGAGAATACCAACACATTTAATGAATGCAATCCAACGGCCGAGCTTAGAAGTACGTAACCAATCCTTAACTTAAAATACTTTTTGGAGAATCTCCCTTTACTCTTCTTCCACTGCAAACCATTTCTGCCCTGCTATGGTTTGCTGTTGTTTTGTCAATACTGCGGCAAATTAACCTTTTCACAGCAGCCAAGGAACAGTTCGAATTTTAGAGGTTGGCGTTTTTTACCTCAAGCCTACAAAAACAGCCAAGGAAAGTTTATGCTTTCATGATTTCATCAGTGGGGCCCTATTAAATATTTGTCTTTTGGTTGGAGCTGGCATGAGCTTTTACAGTACAACTAAACTTGTGGCCTGCGTTCACCAACCACAAATATTGCACCAATTTGCCTGCCACATGGCTAAGAGATAACCTGTCTCTCACTAGAACAATCAGTTTGGAAATCTAAAGATTCTGAAGCGCATTGAGGCTGATTTAAAGATTCTGAAGTTGCAGGTCTGTTGTGTTTTAAAACAAATTTAATTGCCATTTTTGTTTTTAGTTGAAGGGTCTTCCTGATTATTTTTCCCTTTTAAGCGCTTTCATTATTTGGGTATCAGAATTGGCAAATCAGTCTTGTATTATCATTCCTTCATTGAAAATAAAAAAAGAGAAAGTAAGGATTCTGCTTTTTATGATTGGGTTTGGGTTAACAGGAACAATTCATGTGCCATGTCTGTTGCCCCTTCCTCCTTTCCACCCTTCATATTCCACGGTTGGTGGCAGTTCCATGAAAATTTTCTTTCAGTCATTGCACTTGCGTGATTAGAACCCAAATTCTCAATGGTGATGGTGCATTTTTAGTCATTTGTATTAAATTAAGGTTGTGCCTTGTTCTTCATATGTCCTTATTGAACAAGGCATATATAACAGAATTTTTCATCCCTCCCACTCTAATTATTAAGGCGGAAAGTAATTTATTTTATTTTCAAAGATAGGACTTTTGGAAATCAGAAGTAGTGATCAAGCAAAGCCTTGAATTATGATTTATTTTTTAACTCTTGAATATGATGAATCTCTTTCAACTATGTCCATTCACTGTCAGTCTTCACCTGATACATCATCTGTTGCAGGAAGAAATAATAAACCTCCTTCCTGATGATGAAACAAAGCAAAGCCTTGACACAAAGCTACTTCATCCAGAAGATCTTATCAAGCTGTGCCTTGAAGGTGAAAAAAGTGCAGAGCTGTCACTGCGAGCTTTTGATGTATTTGCATGGACCAGCTCCTCCTTCCGTAAGACCCATGCAAACCTTTTAGAGGATTGCTGGAGAAATGCTGCTGATCAAGATGATTGGAGCAAACTCTATCAGGCATCGGTATCTGAAGGGTGGGGTGATGAGGAAACCTTGCAGAACTTGAAAGACACCGTGCTTTTCCAGGCATCAAATAGATGTTATGGACCAGAAGCTGAAACTTTTGGAGAAGGGTTCGACGAAGTGTTGTCACTGAGACAAGAAATCACGGAGCCTCCAATCATGAAGGATTCGGTTTCTTCTGTGGAAGCAGTACTCATGCAGCATACAGATTATTCAGAGGCCGGGAAGCTGATGCTGACCTCAATCATGTTGGGTAGTTTACAGGACGATAACATAGAACAAGAAGGTCCTGTGCCAATGGAATGACAGTCAGATTAGTATGATTCATGGTGATGAGTTCCTGGATGTGTCATTGTGTTTTTTTTGTTGATACACTGAGATTCGTAGTGTACTAGTCGACAAGTTCCAGCTAAATTTTCTCTTTTTCTTTTTCTTTTCCCTTGTGAAATTCTCCAACCAACTTTATACGAACATTTGTCAGTCTACTCTGATCTCTGATGCTTTACTGGTTGTCAGTTGTAAGAATTTTCTAAGAAGGCAGCAAGTTTTCTTTCTATAACTATATATGAACATGGGAATTGAACCTGGGATTGGAATCCGCGGTAATTCATGCAATTAGTTGCATTATCGGAAATTTCTGTCAAATTTAAGGATGCCTTTATTAGTTTTTAGGGAAAACAAAGCGTGACAAAATCAGACCAATATTGAAGAAATAAGAAGGAAAAAAGAGTGAAGTTTCAGCGTTTCTTTCTTGGCCGCGTTGCCTTCCATTACCTCGAAAATACATCTACATTTTAAGAAAAAGAGACTTATTTTCTTGTGGAAAAATGCATAATGAATTTACCGGGAAATACTTCTGGTTTTGTTGATGAATTGCGTTAAAGTAGAATGCTTTTCTTCTTCTTCTTCTTCTTCCCAATATTGCCAACTACTTTTGCATTCTATTAAAGCTTCTTATTTTTGGTCAAAAACTACTGCGGCAGGCAAGCCCATGTGAAGAAGAAGAGGGTCCCCTGCAAATGGAGCGACAGTCGGGGTTAGTATTGAATCATGATGTTGAGTTCTTGAATCGAATCTCTTTCTTGCTACTTTTATAATTAATAAAATCTTCAAAAATGCATACATGGGTTTAGCCAAGTTGGCTAGCGGATGTGCTTCCCACTCTACACCGAGTTCGAATTCCCCCTTTAGGTGTATATCAGTATAAAGTAGATTATCGCTTGTATATATTTAAAAAAATTCAAAAAAAAAATTTCTTCAAGTAATTGATCATTTTTTTCCCCTTTTTTGTTCTTCCCATATAAAATTGCTCTATAAGGAAATATTTGTCAGTCTATTATATGATGCTTTACTCGTTATCAGTTACTGAGCGATTATATATTTTGAAGTGGATATTTTAGGTTATTCTTACATAAAAATTATCCAAATTCAGAATTGTTTGGTTATCCTTAAATGTGAAGAAAAATGTTGTTCGATAAATAAAATTGAAAAGAAAATGTGGATAATCAAATAACTAAATAATTTCCGATTCAGCTATTTTTTGTGTGTTAGGTAATTCTTGAAAGAGAACTTCAAAATCGAACTGTTTCGATGCTCGATTTACAGCCCATAACTAGGGTTTCCTTGTTTCTTATAGAAATTGCCCTTGAAAGTATTCAGCTCTATATACGGTTACTGTTTAATACCAATATCCAAACTGTTGTTATTTATACTCATTTCATTTATAGAATATCCAAAGTCGTGCCTCTAATACAAAATCATTTTTCCTAGGGTTGGTGCTGAATATATTGGTTTGGAATTTTTAAAGAGGTTTATTGAACAAGACGACCCCAAAACGAAATTAAAAACACTAATCTATTTGTTAGTGGTTACTAAGACGAATTAAGTAAAATAATGAATATTCGTTAATATACTAGACAAGACAAGCAAGTCGAATACTTTGTCCTACAAACCAAAGCAAAGACTTGTGTAGATTTTTTTATGTTTGGAGACTTTTACATTCTCTCTATTTTTTTTTATTCCGACACACAACCTGCCTGCTACTATGCATGAATAAATATCATTTGAGTACAAAAAGGCCTCATTGCACTTCTTACACCAAATACCAAATACATTTCTTGCTCGTTTGAGAATACTTTTTTTAGGAAGCACTTTTATTTATTAGCGCTTTTATTATAAAATGTTAAAAAATTTATAAAAAATTATAGTGCTTCCTAGAAAAGCATTTTGGAGTGATTCATGAAGAAGCTCATAGCAAATGCTTCTCCATAAAGTGCTTTTATGACTGCTTCTAAATTATTTTTTATCAAACGTTATTGTTGTCACAAAAAATATGTCGTTTTAAATTTATAAATACTCGCAAGCACACGAATCGGATATTGTATAGACGTGTAAGAATGAGGTCGTACTGAAAAATATAGAAAACTAATTAAACCCAAGTTAATTAAATTGCCAACCTAGTTGAATCAAATGGTGATTTGTTTGTTGATAAAGAAAATTAAATAAAGCAAAAAAAAAAAAAGGAAATGAAAATAAATGAAAATAGAGATTAAATTAATGAGAAAAGTGACTAAGGTATTATAATCCACACCACTATTTCATAAAACTCTAATTATTTACCTGTTAATTTCTATGAAGTAGCAATCTAGAAGTCAACCTGTTGCTTTCTCAACATATATCATTTAAACCCTTTAATGATATGTTGAGAAAGCAATATGTTGACTTCTAGATTGCTACAAATTCTAAGCATCACATGTAAACAAAATTTATTTAACTACAAAGTATCAAAGTTTCCTAAGCACCCTATGTGAAAAGGGTTATTTGAATGACAAGAGATCAAAGAAATTTGTATACTAAAAATAAAAATCCAAGGATGTATTAATAAATCGAAGTGGTAATAGAAGTGGTGAAAAGAAAGTTAATCTACTAATCATGTGAAGTGAAAATTATAAACATTGAATAATATAATTTGGAAACTAGAAGATAAAAACTAGAACTTCATTTTATAATGATGTTTCATTATTAACAAAATTTAACTAGACATAAATAAAATAACAAAATAATTACAAGATAAAAACTAAAGTGGAAATGAAAAAGGAAAAATTGCATCATTAACCCCTTGGATCCTTGCATGTCGACTCCCCAAGGTTCTCTTCAATTCTATTGCATTTTCTCTCCTCTTTCTTTCTCTCTCTTTTTCCTTCTCCTTGCTGTGTATCTCTTGGTACCTCACATCTTTGCTCCAAGCTTTTATTTATAGTCAAAGTTTGGGAGCTTAAATCATAGAATAATCAAGTTTGTAGCCCATCATTCCAAAATAACTTTCCATTTCTTTTGGCCTTGGTGAGACACTTCTCAATTCTATCTCTAGGAATTTCATCTTTTACTTTACTTTGGCACTCCATCATTCTTTTTTCTTGCTTTATCACACGCTTGTAGTCAATTTGATTCTCTTTCTCTTTGGTTTTGGCTGCAAACACCAATTATTCTTTTATTATGATAAAGCAAGCACAAAGAAGTCTTTTAAAGATTAATAACAATCGAAGGATGAGGCTCCATTATTATTAAGATAGAGAAGGGAGCTTACGTGATGCAATTTTCCATTGATATAATGACTTTAAACTCAATAACATGCTACCCCCACTCTATTAATATAATGTACAATGATAATTACAACTTTTATTCTCTGCTTTTGTAAGAAAGAAATAAAATGATACTAATTAAATCTCACACTAATTAAAATAAAGACTAGCAATTATGTTTATAGTAATAATAAATGGTGTTAAAATATGTCTATCAATTGTCAAAAGGACATTTTCAGAAATACTCCTAAACAGACCCTTGATTTTCTTCAAAATTCAAGAGAGAATAAGAATTATGGTCTTATATATGCACATTACAATAGAACATCAAATCAAATTTTCAGCATGAAACACAATGTGGCAATAATGTCAACCATTGTCCCAGTGTAGTTTTCTTTTTGGTTTTTTCTTGGGCTTTGGCCCTCCTTGTAACCGAAAAAAAAATAAAAAAAAAATGTCAACCACACTTGTTTTTATAGAAAAAATATTTTATTTTCTCTCTTTTGAGTGCATAGACTCAAGAGTCTTCTCTGTGCCAATTTTCCACCCTCACCGCGTGCCCAACGCGTATAGTGACGACGCCACACCACCACTCCCTCCCTCCCAGAAGAATTTTTCACTACAAAACAATACAAAACAAAGAGGAAGAGGCTTACATTACATTATGTCACAAAACAAAATATGAAAATAAAAATAAGCTCCCTATTGCACGTCAAATTTAATTTATAATCTCCGGGGAAATTAATTTTCTGGGTAATTTACAATGTGTAGTTTCCAGGTCGCTTCCTTTCTGGGGGCAAAATTGTAAATGCAACATATCTGAAGCCTTATAAATTCCCTCAATCATCACTCAATTATTCACACCTCAAGCTCAAGTCCTCATCCTATTTCTATCATTAACTGCAGTGTCTTTCTTGACACTATTCAATAAATCCCATGTTTGGTTTTCTCTGCTATGCATTAATCTGGGGAAAAAGGTTAATGTAAGCACTTTCCAAACCCAGCACTCACCAACTCCCTTTTCCGTGAATCAAATGGGGCCTAATATTTCATTTTAGTCGCACAGATTTCTTTGTGAGCTAATTTAAGCACTTTCCAAACCCAGTACTCAACAAGTCCTTGAGCCTTCCTCATTTAGTCATATACGGTGAGTCCAATATTCCATGCCAAAAGTACCACTATATCCATGAGACTATTTGCTTAATCTTTTTTGAACCATTTTTTTTTGTCTGACCATTTGTCTAATTTTGTAGTTGCACCAAGAAACATGTTCCTAGACCCAAAAACAGATGATCAAGCTTCCGAAGGTGTCTGCAGCAGCACTTCATCTGTTACTGCTGGCTTGCTCATTCAAACCATCAACACTTCTGGCCAATACGTGCTGCGCAAGAGATGGCTTAGATATATTGCTCTAGGCGTTTTCATCTCCTCACGCAGTAAGAAAACCAGATTGCCCCATGAAGCCCCTAGCTATGAACCTTTAGAAGCACCGGCACCACCGGCCCCCGCCTCTGAGCATGCTATTGACATCCCTCTTCAGGACCGGTTTCTGAACAAGGTTGCTCTCATTGTGAGAGAGAAGAACTTAAATGCACTGAGAGGACTTGGTGGTGTTGCTGGCATTTTGCCACTTCTCAGGTCTCACTTTGAGGTAGCAACCAAATAAGTAGAGAAAAAAAATATTTTTATAATCTTATGCACTTGATAGAGAATGATTGAGAATGATTGAACTTAACTTTGTTAAGTTAATCATATTCGTTCTTTATATGACAGGATGATGCTGTTGATGGTGGTCAAAATCCACAAGGATGGAACACGACCAAGTCCCCAGTTGATGCAAAAAGCTTCTCATACTTCTTGTTGAAGGCTTGCAATCAATATACAATTTTTTTCCTCTTACTCTCAGCAGGGTTTTCGTTTGCCATTGAATTCATGACGCAAGGAGTCAAACAAGGGTGGCACGACGGTGTTGCCATACTCTTTACGGTGTTCTTACTTGTTGCTTTCCCTTCAGTGGGGAACTACCACCATGAGAGAAAGCTGGTGAGGAAGCACCTGCTGGACAGGAGCAGATTGATGGTGAATGTTGAAAGGAGTAACAGAGAACCTACATCAGTTAACATATCTTGTGTTGTGGTGGGCGATATAGTTCATTTGAAGGAAGGAGACCGTGTCCCTGCCGATGGTTTGTTCATAGATCATGATGAGGACTTGATGTTGGATGAGGTATTGAATCCCAAAATTGATTGTGAACAAAACCCGTTTGTGTTGTCTGGTTCAAAGGTTATTAAGGGACATGGTCGCATGGTTGTGACATGTATTGGTGCCAACACAGTTTTTGCTGAGATGCACAGCTTGGGGACTCATCATAATCCAAACGAAAAGACGCTGTTACAAGATTTGTTGGACAAGCCATTTGCTTGTATGGATTATCTTGCGGTTTGTGTCTCTCTACTGATTGCTCTCGTGGTGCTAATACGGCTATTATTCTTCAGGAAGCATGACAATTACAATGACAGGCCAGAACTGAAAGGGGAAGTTTCAATGAACTTGGTAATGAGGATCTTTGAGAAAATTTTCTTGAAACCTCAAGGACGGGTTTCCACTTTAGCAGGTGTTCTCGCAACCGCAGTGATAGGGATACAACATGGAATGCCTTTTGCGATTACAGTTGCCCTTTGTCAATGGAAGGAGAAGGTGGTCCAAAATCAGGCAAAGCCTCAGAATCTATCAGCTTGTGTCACCATGGGACTAATAACAGTCATCTGCATAGAAACAACTGGTGAGCTAATGTGTAGCCAGGGGGAGGTTAAGGAATTTTGGATGGGTGGAAAGGATTTATGCAGTGATGAAGTGGACTCTGAAGCTGATCAAGTTGTTCTTGAAACACTGCATCAGGGGATTTCTGCTACCCCATCCCCAACAAATGATTTGCTCATTTCTTGGCTAAAGACCAGATGGGGTGCTAACATGGGGTTATTGAATGAAACATGTAATCCTGTTAAGCAGTTGAGCTCTGATGAGAAATGCAGTGGGATTTTAGTGAGGAAAACTGTGAATGATGAACAAATTCTGCAGTTGCACTGCAATGGGGATGCATCAACAATATTACATAAGTGTTCACATTACAATGATAACAGAGGGGAAAGTCACACTATGAAAGACCAGAACAGAAGATTTAAGCAGGTGATTAATAAAATGGAGGAGAATGGTCTTAGGCCCATTGCATATGCTTACAAGAAAACAGAAGTCCAAGAACCTACAGAAGATGGGTTGATTTTGTTGGCACTCGTGGGCGTTAGACGCCCATATCAAGAAGAGCTTAAATTGGCAGTGGAAGCTCTTAAAAGGGTTGGAGTAAGCATCAAATTGGTGTCAGAGGATGAGCTCTCAACAGTGAGAGCCAGGGCTTCACAACTTGGAATCTCCCCTGGTTCAAATGATATGGAGATTGAAGGAGAAGTTTTCCGAAGACTGGATTCCATGGAAAGGCAGGATAAGATGGATATGATCTCTTTGATGGGAAGGTCCCTCCCTAAGGACAAGTTTCTCATGGTGGATCGCTTAAGGAAAAAAGGTCACATAGTTGCATTCTGTGGAGGGTTGACCATAAGCGACACTCTGACCTTAAAAGAAGCTGATGTAGGAATCATAGATGATATCCGGAGCACAGAAATGGCTAGAGAGAATGCTGATCTTATAGTTAGAAATGTCTGTTTACTAGCCCCTATTTGGAAGTCTGGTGCATGTGCTTACCACAACATTCAGCAATTCTCTCAACTTCACCTCACTGCTTGCATATCCGGGCTACTGATAACCTTAGTGGCAACAATGCATTCCGGAGAGTCCCCATTATCCGCAATTCACTTGATTTGGGTGAACTTGATTATGTGCCTTCTTGGTGGCCTCATGATGGTGATGGAGTTACAAGGCCCGGAACTACTCACTCAAAGACCTGCAAAGAGGACTGAGTCACTTATAACCAAAGTCATTTGGAGAAACATAGCAATTCAAGTTTCATCTCAGGCTTCTGTCTTGCTGATCTTACATTTCATGGGAAATGCAGTACCAGGCATGGATCAAGGCGTCCGGAATACGATGATTTTCAATACTTTCACATTGTGCCAGGTCCTTAATCTGTTGAGTGCCATGCACTTGGCGAAGAAGGAAATGCTAGTTGTTGTCCTCCACAACTATTGGTTTCTGATGGCTTTGGGGGCTGTTTTGATCATGCAGGTGATGATTGTTGAGTTTGGAAAAGGGCTAGTGAGTGGTGTGAGGTTGAATGCACTGCATTGGTTGATCTGTTTCCTTCTTGCTGCTCTTTCATGGGGGTTTGATTGGACCTTTAAATTGCTTTCAGATAGCATCGAAAGAACAACTTCGGCATTGATGGTGAATTCACATGTGGGGTTCTCAAATAGGAGGCGCAGATTATACATATCTATTTGGTTGTTCCTGATGTTCTCCATATCGTCATATTGTTTTCACCCAGTTTCTAAGCTCGCTAGCACATATATCAGTTAAATTGGAAGTCTCCTATGGAAGTGTTAACAAAGTTAATAAACCATGTAGTTATCTTGTGGTCTGTCTGTGTTCCTATTTGTTCTGCACAATGCCATCTCTAAAATGTGAATAAGTTACTCTCCTGTCTTTTTACTATGAGCCTTCGAGACAATAGACCAGAATGCTAATAGATATTACATTGTAGTTGATCATAGACAATGTAGGTGAGCTTATGTTATTTACTCTTTGGGACATTCTTCAATAAGTATTTAAGTTAAGGATTGGCTACATACTTCTAATCTCGGCCATTGGATTGCATTTAAGAGAATACCAACACATTTAATAAATGAAATCCAATGGCCGAGATTAGAAGTATGTAACCAATCCTTAACTTGAAATACTTTTTGGAGAATCTCCCTTTACTCTTCTTCCACTGCAAACCATTTCTGCCCTGCTATGGTTTGCTGTTGTTTTGTCAATACTGCGGCAAATTAACCTTTTCACAGCAGCCAAGGAACAGTTCGAATTTTAGAGGTTGGCGTTTTTTACTTCGAGCCTACGAAAACACCCAAGGAAAGTTTATGCTTTCATGATTTCATCAGTGGGGGCCTATTAAATATTTGTCTTTTGGTTGGAGCTGGCATGAGCTTCTACAGTACAACTAAACTTGTGGCCTGCGTTCACCAACCACAAATATTGCACCCATTTGCCTGCCACATGGCTAAGAGATAACCTCTCTCTCACTAGAACAATCAGTTTGGAAATCTAAATCCAATTGAGAACCAATAGAATGTTGCTGATGTGTAGATATCCTAATCCACAACATCTTCACATTCCCGTTATAACATCCCAGCTCTCTCCTTGTCCAAGGCATCTCATTAGGCCTCACAACACCACCCCACTTCGAACAGGAGAGCATAGTCATGGCAACCTCTGCAATCCAACAATCAGCATTTGCTGGCCAGACTGCTTTGAAGCAGTCAAATGAGCTCATCCGAAAGATTGGTGGCCTTGGTGGCGGCCGCATCACCATGAGGCGCACCGTCAAAAGTACCCCCCAAAGCATATGGTAAGTTCCTTGGCTGTAGCCTGTGAGCATAAGATATTTTTTTCCAAGCAACTCTACTAAAACTTCCATGTGTATAGATATGGTCACTGATACATATTACGCTATTGGAGTAAATTAAAGTATCTAGTAGTATTGAGAGTCATGGATTCAACGTAAAATTCAAATCAAAATGATGTTTAGATTACAATGACAGAATCTCTAACAATCTATTCTACCTCAATGCACAAAGTTACAATGTTACAAGACCAACATGCTCAACATAGCATTAGGAAGTTTACACCATACCCATACCTTTTAAAGCTAAGGCCTTGAGCTTATTATGCTAACACTCTTCACTGTAATTGACAAAACAGGTATGGCCCAGACCGCCCAAAATACTTGGGACCATTCTCTGAGCAAACTCCATCATACTTGACTGGTGAATTCCCTGGTGACTACGGATGGGACACTGCTGGACTATCCGCAGACCCTGAGACATTTGCCAAAAACCGTGAGCTTGAGGTGATCCACAGCCGATGGGCCATGCTTGGTGCACTGGGATGTGTCTTCCCAGAAATCCTGTCAAAGAATGGTGTCAAGTTCGGCGAGGCTGTTTGGTTCAAGGCTGGATCTCAAATCTTCTCCGAGGGTGGCCTTGACTATCTTGGCAACCCAAACCTTGTCCATGCCCAGAGCATCTTGGCAATCTGGGCTGTCCAGGTTGTGCTAATGGGATTTGTCGAAGGATACAGGATTGGTGGAGGACCACTTGGTGAAGGACTGGATCCACTTTACCCTGGAGGGGCCTTTGACCCACTTGGACTGGCTGATGATCCTGAGGCGTTTGCTGAACTGAAGGTGAAAGAGCTTAAGAATGGGCGGCTGGCAATGACTTCAATGTTTGGATTCTTTGTTCAGGCTATTGTAACTGGAAAGGGCCCAGTTGAGAACCTCTATGACCATGTTGCTGATCCAGTTGCCAACAATGCATGGGCTTATGCCACCAACTTTGTCCCTGGAAAATGAAGAAACCTAAATGCATGGCTGTTCATCTGTAACATTACCCGAACTTCTTGCCTTTGTTGAGGTTCTCTTGTTGAGGACTCCATTAGTTCTGATGTAATCTTACTAGAAACTGCTTGTATTGAAATCACTTATCCAGTAAAACCGCCCAGCTCCTTTGTGCTTGAACTTCTTATTTGTCTAGATGTGCTGAACATTCAAAAGTTCCAGTCAACAAATGCATGCTTTGCTGCAATATAGTAAATCTAAACCAGAGAATAATATATAACAACCAAAATACAAGGGAAAATAAAAATTAAAACCAAATCATATGATTATCAGATTCATCTTAGGTTTCTTCATCTATTCCTCTCCATTAGGCAAATTAAGTTTAACCAGCGCATACAGAGAATGTGGGAAAGATTTCTGCAAACTTTTACCCACTGAACACTGGCTATCATCTCTAATTTTAATATCAGCATAATGAAGACTGCCTATGCTATTAGTATTATGAACAAATAGTATATGGATTTGGCCAATGCAGGGTGAAAGGAATGATGGGAAGAGCTATCATCTCTTACTATAATCTCAGTATAATGAAGACTGCCCATATAGCTAAGGGCAGCCACATTCCTGTTGCAAGAAAGGCTGTTCTGGGCTCTGGGCAAGCCATACTGGTATCGTGTTGATATGGATGTCAACATGTTTGTCATACGGATGGTGATATGTTATTTATATGGATGTTGATATGTTGTCAGTGTGGATGTCGATATGTTGTCGAGTATCCCGCTCCAGCTACAGTGGAGTGGGATATATGTATATAATATTACACAATAAGTGCCCACAAAGAGAATGTACAAAACAAAGAGAATCAGAGCACAATGAGAATGTATGAAACAACAAATTTGGAAATTTTTCAGGAAACAAACTTTTGCCAACTGAAACTTTTCACATGATGGGAGGAGCTATTATCTTTCAGTATAATGAACAATTCTTGTAGGGGTAACCAGTATACAACGAAGATTGCCTCCAATACTAAGGGCACCTAGTGTACAAGCCTTCTGCCAATGCAGGGTGAAAGAAGCGATGGGAATGACTATTATATCTCACTGTCACTATAAATTCAGACTCTCTGTATAAGATAGCCTATCTTGCACTAGTCTCTGGCCAATTCAGCATCTAGGGAGAGCAAGACCTATGCATCATATCCCTGTAACAAGGGGGGGCGGCGGGGGGGCGCCGTTTTTGCTAGGGACAATCATTACATCAAGACACACCTTCAAGAATGTCTATACTAAAAGGAACACAAAGAAATGCATAAAATCAGAAGAAATGATACCAGTGGCCAATTTTAAGAGGGGAAGCATAGAGGTAGAGGCATTCTGATGCTTATTGCTTTGAGCAGATCAACACAAGCATCAATGCAGCAGACAAACAAGTCAGTCACCAAAAATCTTTGCAAGAACATGACCCATTTCTGAAATGATGGAAACGACTATTATCTCTCACAATAATCTCACGATCATAGATACTGGATAGGAGTTTGGTGACAGAGTGGCAATCGTTACAGACACGAAGATTCTTTATAATGCGAATAGGACTCCCAGGTTCCAAATTAATAAGACCATATGCAATAGCCAATCTCTCGCTATGGTTTTCCAATTCAGCTTCCTTCTCTTTTTCCTCTTCAAGACACAACAGAACTTGACTTGTGTCAGGAACATGTCCTACGGATTTCAGTTTCTCTCTCATCTCAGTCAACTTAGAATATATGTCTTTCGTCCGAGGATGTGATTTTTCACCGACAATAAACTCATGAAGCACACCTCTGTGCTCTATGGAACTGCATCCTGGGTCCTTTTTTACTCCTCTCTTTCTCATCATTTCTCTTACCTGTGAAACTTTCTCCCACTTATCAGCTGCAGCATACATGTTAGAAAGAAGAACATAGCATCCAACAGTGTCTGGAGACACGTCAATCAAATGGCGAGCTGCATAATCACCAACTTCAACATTTCCATGGTTCCGAGCACCACTAAGCAAACTCATCCAAATTACTTTGTTTGGTTTCATGGGCATACTTTCAATGACATTCTTTGCCTCGTCCAGACAACCAGCGCGACATAAAATGTCTACAAAACAACCATAGTGTTCAATTGTGGGTTCAATTTCATAATCATTTATCATCAGATTGAAATAGTAACGACCAAGATCAACCAATCCTGCATGACTACATGCATTCAAGACTCCGATAAAAGTTATACCATGAGGGTGCATTCCATTTTTGCGCATCTCAAGGAATAGCTCAAGAACCTGGTCGGCCATACCATGCATTCCTAAACCAACAATTATAGCAGTCCAATGCCCTAATTTCTTCCTGTCTATAGCTCGAAATACAGCCAGAGCACACTCTATGCTCCCACACTTGGAATACATTTCTATCAATGATGTACCAAGCACACCATCTAATTCAAATCCATGTTTTACCATGAAAGAATGAATCCATCTCCCCTTACTTAGAGTGGCTAATCCTGAAACGGCAGAAAGAGCACTGACTAATGTAGCATGACTAGGCATAATATCTTCTTCCAAAATTTCCTGAAACAACTCCAATGCTTCCATAAACTGTCCATTAAATTCATAACCTGCAATCATCGAATTCCAAGTTATTATATCTCTTGTTGGCATCCGACTAAACAATTGACGTGCCATCTCAAAATCCCCGGATTTCATGTAACCATTAATCATGGCATTCCAAGAAACCAAATTTCTATTTGGCATCCTATCAAATATCTCCCTAGCCATCTCTACCTTCCCGCATTTTGATAACCCGTCCACTAAAACAGTCCACGAAAAAGAATCTCTCTCCCGCATTTGATCAAACAATTCCATTGCAACTTCTACTTCTCCACATCTCGCATACCCATCAATCAAAGAATTCCAAGTAACCAAATCTCTATCAAGCATTTGATCAAACACTTTCCTAGCCAAACCAATCTCACCGCACTTTGAGTACAAACTAACCAAACTACTCTGCACAAACTTATCCAAACCAAGCCCAATTTTCAACACCAACCCATGAATCTGTTTCCCTTCCCCAATCGCATTTAACCGAGCACAACCCTTTATCACACACGGTACAGTAAAATTATCCGGAACAAGTTCATGAAGCAATTCATAGAACAAAACAATAGCATCATGGGAACGTTGGTTCCCAACATAGCATTTGATGAGAACGTTCCAGGAAACCAAGGTGGGTTCTTCAATTTGATCGAAGACGGAGCGAGCATAGTCAAGATTGTTGATTTTGGGGTCTGCGTAGAGAGATAAGAAACGGGAAGCAATTGCAGGGTGGCTGAAAGTTCCGGTTTTGAGGGATATGGCGTGGTGTTGCTCTGCTTCTCGTTGGGTTTTACAGGTTTGGAGAAGCGAAAAGGGGAGGCTTTGAGGAGAGAGCAATGGTTGGTGGAGAGAGTGAGAAGGCGTGAGTTGAAGCATTGCTAAGGCTTTGGTGGATCAGATGATTGACTGAAGGGCTCTGTGTGTGGCTTATTATAGCTGCTACATAATAAAAGCAATTGTTCAGTTTTTATTTTTATTTTTAATCTTTTATTTTTTGCTTTCGTCTACGAATGAAATAACCCTAGTTTACTCAACGGTTTAACCTTTCTCCCTTCTATTTCAGTATAGCAAAGCTATGGTTCTCCAATGACCACGTTCAGCAGCAACTCGGCGAGTCGACTCACCATCCTCCCCAACTACCAACCAAGCCCCCTCAATCCCAAGGGCTCTGAAAACCCAAGAAAAATCCAAACTTTACCATCTTCTTCGAAAACCCCTCATGACCTCTCCATAGCTCGACATGTTAAAGCCCCTCAAAACCGCACCGCTCCTTCACCTACAAACCCTCCATTCGCTATTGGGTTCCCACCATTTTGTCGAATTCGCATCAAGAACCAAGCTTTTCTCCCAACTCTCTCATCCACCCTTCAATCCTGCCCCAAACTTGGTGTTCCAAATCTGTGACATTCTGTGCGACCCTCAATGGGAAAAGAGCTCAGAGCTCAGCTGGCTGAGCCCTAAGATTAGAACCCATCATGTGTCAGAGATTATTGAGACCCACAAGAATACAGACTCGGCGTTAAGATTCTTCTACTGGGTTTCTAAGAGACCTTCTTACCAGCATGATATGAGCTGCTTTTCATCAATGCTGAATAGGCTTGTGAACGAACGGATTTTTGCGCCTGCAGACCGTGTGAGGATTTTGATGATTAAAGCTTCTAGGAACGAGGAAGAGCTTAAACGGGTAACTGAATATTTGAATGAGATGAGCCGACTTGGTTTTGAGTTTACATTGTATAGTTTTAATACGCTTTTGATTCAATTGGGTAAGTTTGAGATGGTTAGTATAGCTCAGAATGTTTTTACCCAGGTGCTAAGTAGTGGGATTAAACCGAGTTTGTTGACATTTAATACAATGCTCAATATATTGTGCAAGAAGGGCAAGGTCCAGGAAGCAGAGTTGATTTTGAGCAAGATTTTTCAGTTTGATATGCTCCCGGATGTTTTTACTTATACATCATTGATTCTTGGGCATTGTAGAAATCGTAACTTGGATTTGGCATTTGAGGTTTACGATCAGATGGTGAAGGCAGGTTGTGACCCGAATTCAGTTACGTATTCAACTCTTATCAATGGGCTATGCAATGAGGGGAGGGTGGATGAGGCACTGGATATGCTTGATGAAATGGTAGAGAAAGGGATTGAACCCACATCATATACTTACACTGTCCCAATTGCTTCACTATGTGAGGCCGATCGGCTGGTGGAAGCAATTGGGCTTTTCAGAAGGATGAGAAGCAGGGGTTGCCATCCTACCGTTCATACTTATACAGCTTTGATCAGTGGGTTGTCTCAGACGGGGAAACTCGATGTTGCTATTGGACTCTATCACAAACTTTTGAAGGATGGTTTGGTCCCAAACACAGTTACCTTCAATACATTGATAAATGGATTAAGTGAGACAGGAAGATATGACCTGGCTCAGAAGATTTTTTATTGGGTGGAGAGACATGGGACCTTGGCAAATACCCAAACTCACAATGAAATCATCAAAGTTTTCTGTTTGATGGGTAACATTAATAACGCAATGGCTCTTTTAAGCAAAATGCTTAAAGTGGGGCCCTCTCTAAATGTGATTACATATAACACACTCATCAATGGATACCTCAATGGAGGTCAGTTAAACAATGCTATGAGGTTGTTGGATTTTATGAAAGGGAGTGGGTGTGAACCAGATGAATGGACTTATACTGAACTTATTTCTGGGTTTTGCAAGGCGGGTAAGTCTGACTTGGCATCTACTCTTTTCCGTGAGATGGTAGAACAAAGAATTAGTCCCAGTCAGGTCACCTACGCTGCTTTGATTGCTGGATACTGTATAGAGGGGAAAGTAGAGGCTGCATTGTCATTATTTGAGCAGATGGAGGAGAAGGGTTGCTGTCCAAGTATTGAAACCTACAATGCCATTATAAATGGTTTGTCCAAAGATAATCAGTTTGTTAAAGCTGAGAAACTATGTAAAAAGATGGAAAAGCAAGGACTGGTTCCAAATGTCATTACCTACACGTCTCTAATTGGTGGCCTCTGTAAAAGTGGCAGGACTGACCTTGCGTTCAAAGTCTTCCATGAAATGGGAGAACAAGGTTGCTTGCCGAACTTGTATACATATAGCTCACTCATGTTTGGGTTATGTCAAGAGGGCAAGGCTGACAATGCTGAGACGTTGCTTGATGAAATGGAGAGGAAAGGATTGGCTCCTGATGTGGTAACATTTACCACACTCATTGATGGTTTTGTTATGCTTGGTAGGCTAGATCATGCATTCTTGCTTCTTAGGCGAATGGTTGATGTGGGTTGCAGGCCCAACTACCGAACATATGCCGTGTTGGTCAAAGGGTTGCAAAAGGAAAGTCAGTTGCAGACGGAGAAGGTTGTGGGGCTCGTGGCCCAACATGAAGCAATGTATAGTTGCAGCTCTGATGAAAGCTATAACTTTGTTGAGGCATTGTGCAATCTCTTAGCTAGGATGTCAGAGAATGGATGTGAACCTACTGTTGATACCTATGGTACTTTAGTGAGAGGCTTGTGTACGGAAGGCAGATATTATGAGGCAGATCAGTTGGTGCGGCATATGAAAGACAAAGGCCTGTGCCCCAATAGAAGGATTTATCTGTCTCTATTCTTTGCTCATTGTACGAATTTAAAAGTGGAATCTGCGCTGGAAATCTTTGGCTTGATGGCAGATAATGGATTTGAGTTTCACTTATCAGCTTATAAGGCACTTATTAGTGCTCTCTGCAGGGTGTGTCGGGTGGAAGAAGCTGAAACTTTATTCAAAAGCATGCTAGAAAAACAATGGAATACTGATGAGATTGTTTGGACTGTGTTAATCGATGGTTTACTGAAGGAAGGGCAATCAGATCTATGCATGAAGCTTCTTCATGTTATTGAATCTCAAAAATGCAGTATCAGTTTCCAGACATATGTTATCTTGGCCAGAGAACTTTCTAAAGTAAACAAGGAGAGGGGGAGTTCTCAAATTGTTAACAGAGCAAGTGATTTAAAGGGTGTACATTGATCATGGTTTCTTTATACACATGGAGAAAAAGGAAATTCGTTAACTGAGTTCCATTAATGAACTAATAAGAAATGATACTTTTTTTTGCCCGAGGTGTATATATTCTTTTGTTGTGACAAATTTGCAGCTTGATCATACAATAAATGGTATGTAGATGGCGCTTTGCCTTCGAACCTTGTTAACATTCGTTTCTTTCTATTACTGTCTTTGGTGATTACCAGAATACTTTAGTTCTGTTGTCTTTTGATTAATTTGATCGCAATATTTGTCCAATAGTCACCAAGAAAATTCGTTCAATGTTTACTAAGTTTGTTATCCTATCTACATGGAAATGACAAGTTATTTTCAGAAGATAATTGTCTTCAGTTGGAACTGAAAATCTGGTGTGCATGAAGCAGCAACCTAAGGTAGACGTGTAGGTTTGTTTAGACAAAGTATAAATGAATTATATTTGCCATTTATTTTAACTGCTCTTTTTGTGTGGGTTGATGGTTGGTGCAGGACTGTGTGTACTGTTTGTCAATTGGTTTAGGGATTAAGATGTTTCTGCCTATGCAGGCTTCTTAATTACATGGATTATCTTATCTAGGAAGGCTTCTTAATACAGAAATAGTGATGTGTGTGATCATCCAGGCAGGCTTCTTAATTACATGGATTATCTTCTTTATGGTGCTCGTTTGTTTGGTTTTTCATTGTTTGACATGCTTACACAATATTTATTCTGGCATTGTGTTTATAAAATGGAATTGAGAGCTAGACATTCTTGGCATATATACTTGCAGGTGATACAGCTTGGACGTCCCCTAGTGGAAAGCTTCCTCTTTCCTCAGAAAATTTTGACAAGAAGATGTTAAGGTACACCTTGTTTGATACCGATGTTGGTTTATTTCGCTGTTGTTACCTCATACAATTTTGATTCATTGTATTCTTTACACCAAGAGTCATTTATAAAATATACCTCAGTTTTACAATAGCATATGTTATGGTTCATTTAGTAAATTTTGGTTTTATGTTTTAGTTTTAGCTTTGATGGTCAAAATTATCCTTTTTTTTAATCTCTCCCTCGTCTCTTTTTTCCTTCTCTCTGTTATTCTTTTAATAAGAAAAAGAAATAAAGAAACTAAAAGCAAAAAAATCTAACCAAATTCCCATGGGATGGTCTCTTGATTCTGTATTGGCAAGTAGAACTATTTTACTGTGAATTATCAACAAAAAGTAATCTACAGTTGCCACCTGATTTAAATCAACTTAAATAATGTCTGTGATTCAGAATTCCAGGATAAATTATACTTTATAGTTGACGTGATGAAATTAATTTAATTAGACATTTTTGGTGTAGGGTTACTCAGGTCCTTCTAAATCGAGCTCAATTCGCACTAGGGCTCTTAGAAAGAACTGCTGGCCAAGATTACTGAACTAGTCCACTTTTTTTAATCTGCCTCTAATTGTTCTAATATGCAAATGCCAGTGTGTGTGGCCACTTTCCGTATGTGGTGTTCAATTTTTTTCATTTTCCCAAAGGATGATAGCACTCTAAATCTTTGTAGGGTTTTTGATTGGGGTCGAGATGAGCTCAGAGTTTGCTTTTTTTGTCACTTTCTTTGTGCTTCGCTGATCTTTGCCTAGTATTTGCTGGGATTCCCACTCCTTAAATAAAGAAGGGTGGAATGAATAAAGGCTTGGTAATGCATGAAGACCCTATTATTTCCTATACACAAGTGATATTGTATGGGTATGAACTATATTGTGGATCAATCTAGAAAGGTAAAAACGCATTCATTATGGTGTGAGTTCTAGTGTTCTCACCTTTCCTCCAAGTCTAAACCTATACAAACCCCCGAGTATGAGAAACCCTTTGAGTGAAAAGTAAATTATTATGCCTTACGGGCCGACCCGGTGTGAGCGGGGATTAGTCTGGGTTGTGGTTAAGGCTTAAAGGTGCCACCCATAGTTGGGGCCCATTCAGGACCACCTCGTGGTTCAGACCAAAAAAAAAAAAAGTAAATTATTATGTGTATGCAAGAGAGAATTTTGTGGTGAAAATCTCTGGAGGTGAATTTGGAAGACTCTGGCTTCCCGGCAGTCAGTTCTTGTGAGATTGTTCCTTTGTAATCCTTGGTATCTTCCAGTCCTGTCCACACACAAAATTTCTTGTAATTCCATCATTTTATATAGTAAAGAAGAATTTGTTCCTGTCCTCCTACTATTCAGTGGACAAAAGGCTCAAATGCTAAGGATGTAATTCCATTGTTTTTATGTTTGATGATGTTTGCCCGTTTTGGCCATACAAGGATGGGAAGGTTTGATCTTGAGTTTGCTAATTGTCTTTTGGCCTTGTATTAGGTTACTCTGGTTCTCAAATGGATCATGGTTCAACCCCAGTTTCCAATCCTATCATGGAACTGAAAAATAAATTTCTAAATTTTTTGATTGAGCCTGCAGTGTCTGAAAAATTATAACCAAATGCCACCAATCTGATTATATTCGTCCAATTTGCAATAGATTTTCTATCACCGACCCTCTCTACTAAAACCCTGCAATTAACTGATCATGCATATTGTAAGTAGTAAACTACTCTGAAAATTAGGTTCCAAGTTGAAATCTTTCTTCCTCTAATAAACGAATAAAAACTTATAATTCATGAAAGGATGAAATTAAAATTAGTTAGTTTAAAGATGTGGTTGAAGCTATAGATAAATGGATCAAAAAACTCAGTGTTTTTTTGGGGTAAATAATGAATAGGACTAACAACAAAAGACACCCTTCAGGTTTGGGGTGATTCTCAATATGGACCACAGGGTATTAATTTAATAAATTTATACCCTTACATTTGCAACATCGTCTAATTTCATCCTTCCGTTAAGTTGACCGTGTAGTCAATTGTTAAATGCTGATGTATCTACTGTGGGACCCACCTACTAGTTCACCGCCTCCATTGCCATTCTCCTGTTCACCCCCTCCATTGCCACACCTTCTGTTATTTCCCATCACAGCCATATCGGCCATCCAAAACTCGAGTGCTCAGAAAACCCAGTTCCCCATTTGGGTCCTTCAAGCTTTCACAATGTTGAAACCTCCAACTCCTTTCTCATTTTCCCCAATTTCCCATTTGGGTATTGCTTGAATCCAATTTCCTCAACTGGGTTCAAGTAGTTGGGTGCTTTTGAGGCTGTTGAGGTCGAATTTGATGATGCAAATGGAAAAACCCAAATGGGAAAAACCATACATCAGATGAAGGCTTTGATTGAAGGCTTGAAGAAGGCATGAGGAGAGGAAAGGAGCAACCAGCCATCATCATCATCCAAATGGGACAACCCCAATCAAGTAAACTTGTTGTACCACCACTTGAAGTATTTGGGTAGACAGTGTTAAGAAAAAGAGGGATGGGGGTTGGGGTCAAATCTGAAATGAATGGATGAGAAACAAACACTTAATTCCCGCAATCTCTCAGCCCTCAAAAACCCATGGCACCCAAATCCTTCAACCCCAAAACCCAAACGTACACCTCCCCCCCGACCTGTCATCCCCTTCCCCACATACCCCAACCTATCCCTCACCTCATTCCTCTTCTAATCCTCCACCTCTTTCCCTAACAACCTTGCCCTCGCCGACGCCAACACCGCCGAAACCCTAACCTTCCTCCCACTCAAATCCCTAGTCTCCAAGCTGGCTCACGCCTTGCTCAACCTCAACATCAAGAAAAATGACGACGTCCTCATCTTCACCCCAACTCCATCCACTTCCCTGTCTACTTCTTCTCAATCGTCGCAATCACTGCCACCAGTTGCAATCCTCAATACACCATCCTCGAACTCTGTCCTCAAATCAAGGGCTTCAATCTCTCGACCATACTATTAGGATCTTCGATTGGAGCCAAGGTTTTAAAAGTTTTTTATTTATTTTAAATTTATGTTATTTTATCATTTTATATATAAAAAACTTATAAACTGGTTGGTTAGTAGGTGGGTCCCACAATAGACACGTCAGTATTTAACAATTGACCACATGGTCAACTTAACTGAAGGATGAAATTGGATGATGTTGCAAACGTAAGGGTGTAAATTGATAAAATTGATACCCTGTGGTCCATATTGAGAACCACCCCAAACTTGAAGGGTGTCTTTTGTCATTAGCCCTAATGAATATACTGAACTAGGGTTTGAGAAATTCCCATATCAAGAAGAAACTAAAGAGAAACCTATCTGAACCACAAGATGTGGTGTGGTTGGCAAACCGTCACCTCTAGTTGGCGAGTTACCTAGTGCCTTACTGGCAAGGATTCGAAACCAGTTGGAAGCACTTTGTGGCTAGGGCAAGCTGAATCCCGAGCGGGGATTAATCCCACCCTTTGGGTGTGGGGACACCTCGTGATATTTACCCCAAAAAAAAAAAAAAAAGAGAAACCTATCTGTAACTAAGAGATATGAGTTTCCATACATTTCAGTAAATATAACAAAATAGTTTTAAACTTTTGAAGATTCTAGTTTCATAAGACATATTGATATACTTGTCTAATGGTATTATTTTCTCTCAAAAAAAAATCCATTAATAAATAAATGATATTCTCCTACTACTGGTTTTTGGGTTCAAGTGCTTGGTTTTCAAGGAAGAAAACAAAGAAGGGCCATCCACTACCAGAAAGGTTTTTGCTTTTGTTGATTGATTCTTGACAGAATCTCTGGGTTGCTTGGACCCCCACATGGCCTCCATTATATGACTTGATCTTTGTCACGCATGAACAATTATTGGCTCTTTGGTCAGTGTACCATTTTGTAGTTATACTCAATCATTTCATACAAAAACCATTATCATTTCAACTGTGCAAGCATCTCTCAACTTTGTTATTTTCTTTTCTTTTCTTGTTGCTGCAAAACCATTCTGAGTTTTATTAAAAGAATTAATTTTAAAAATTTTATAAAAAAAATACCCTTGTGAATTTATAATAGTAGAAGCCTGATTCAACTGGTTTGATCTCTTTCCAACAACAACAAAAAAATAAAAAAAAATCAAGGCCTAGCTCAGCACCAACGTTGCCCTTTTTCTCTGCTGCCATAGGCCAACTACCAATTTCAAACAAAACAACTCCAAATCTGAGTATAAATGCTAAAAGGGCTCTGTTGTATTCTACATATATTCTCTGTTTCCTTCCTCATTTCATGCAAACCTATCCTATCTCGTAGACCCGGAAAACAAGCAACAATAAGAATGGTAGGTCTCAGTTTTGGCGTGTAAATTGACCACAAAACTTAAAGATGTAAAAGACAAACAGAAATGTAGCCTCTGGTTTAGAGAGCTTTTATTATATTTCTAATGCCAGCCCTTCTTCAGCTGCATATACAAAGTGCATGAAAAATGCACGGCAAGGAAGGATGCCTTTGTATTTTTTTTCCATGTGCAAAGGGTCCCCATAAAAAACATCAGTACTTAAAATATATTCCTTCTGATCTTTGTCTTTTCTTTGCATCCCCATCTTCAATTCATGAACTTCATTTTCAGAAGGCCAAGACTTTGAAGGCCAGGTTTCGTAGCAGGTACAAAAAAGAATCAATATTCTCCCAAAGGCCACCTAAAGATAAATCAGAGTCATCGATGCCAACAGTGTCTTAAAAGACAACAAGACACAAAGCATGACCTAACATTTGATGCTTCCAAACTCCATTCCAACTGCTACTTCCATTTTCATTTTGGACTGTTTTTCTTGCACTCTTGCTTTTTTAAAAAGTGCTTTTGCCTACCCATCCACCAACCCAGCCTTCTCTAGACTAGCCTTTAAATCTTTCCCTTTGGATTTTTGTTGCACAGCAGCCGATTCTTATTTATATTACATCATCCGAAATAAACTACAAAAACCCAATTTGCACATTTTAATGCCAAACAGAACACAATCCTCTGCTATATAAACACATCCAAAGCATTTTGCCCCTTCAGCACCAATTATAGCAAAAAACAACAAAAACACCACCAACCCTTCAAGGCTTCAAATTTCATCGAACTCTGGTTTTCAATGGGTAGGGAAAGTTCTGATCCCACTATGGTTAGTTCCTCCATTGCTCTCTTACAAGAGAGGTTCAGACAGTTGCAGAAAGTGAAGGAGAGGAGGGAGGAGCAGCAGCTTCTGAAGATGTTATCTGAGACTGATCATCATCATCGTAGTGTTGGCTCAATAAGGCATTTTGAGCCTGCAAAATTCTCTATCCAATCTGATACGGCCAGGCCAAGCTCTCCTGCAGATCACTCACTCTCTCTGGGGCTTAATTTGCAGACTAGACAAGTTGATCATTGTGCCATGAAGACACAGCCTTCCACAATCTCATGGCCCAACAATACAACAGCTGCCTCAGCAGCAAGTGCTTCAAAAAGTTTTGACAATTCAGACCTTGACACCTCTCTTCATCTGTAGACAAATCCTGGGTTCACTTTCTTTGTGGCTTCTCCATGTTTCCCTTTTTTTTTTTTTTGTATGTGATATTAGAAGAGTATGTAACTAATATAACTAATGTTTATTCATCTGAAATAATGAGATAAATAAAAGAAGAAATGGAGCAGCAATCTGCTAGCTGCTCTTCTCTTCAATTTTTGGCCCCTTTGTTGGTTTTGCTTACAACATTAACAAATCATGGGCACTATAGAGAGATTCACAATCAAGAAAAATGGATTGGGAGGTGGTGGGTTTCTTTTGTTCTGTTGAAAGAATAATAAACACAACTTCTGAAGGTTCATATCAACATATATATGTTCTTTTCTTATATTGATTTTGAGTTTGTGAAGACTGGTGATGAACAAAAAAGTCAGCAAGGCCTGCTAGATTCCTCATAAACTTACCATGCAGATGTGCTCAGTTAGAAATTTCTAACGCCACTGATTATTTATGCTTTCAATGGATTACTTTCGGAGCAAATACTTGGAACCAGATATTATTATTAGAGTTCTAGTTCTTGCTAGTATATTTTTAATGAACCATAAGCAATATTCTCATAGCAACATGGTTAGATCTTTTAGGAAAATTAAGTGCTAGTAAATGGAAATCTCTTGATAACCAAGTTGTGAAGCTTAATTTTTATGTATATGTTAAGAATAGGAATAGCCTTTGAGAAAGAGAAATAAATCAAGGGATAGTGAAATTTCTATTTTGTTACATTGGAAGTTATCATACTTTAACGTATTCCAAAAGCCAACGGACTGGTCTCAGGTTCAAACTTTTATGGCACCTTAGTATTGTATGTGTCTTATATGGGCTCCCTCTCTACTATCGCTTGTATTAAAAATAAATAAACATATTCGAAAAGAAAGCAACTATTACTTAGTCTAACTCGGCCGAGAATAGTTGTTATTACTGAGATTTTAGCTGATGATGCTTGTATTTTGGCTAGGCCTAAAATGTTTGCTATTTATTTTTTTAAGTAATAATCTTAATTATATTAAATTAATTTAATCTACGAGAATGTAAATTCGAACTTGGGGATTCGATTTTTTTTATTTTTAAAGTGAAATAAAAATCTTCAGTCACAAATGATTGGCCCAAACTGATCTGCAATCTGGGCAGGGCATTAGCTGAGACCGAATGAGTTATTGGGCTCATATCAAAAGCTCCTACAAACCTAACCACTCAAAATACACAATAATAGAAAATTTTTAGTTTCATCATTTTCTTGAAGTACCAAATTGCCCTTATCGTCTCCAGAACCTTCCCAAACCCCCTCCCCGGGTCTCTCTATCAGAAACCCCTACTAAAACCCTAACACCTCACTCACAACTCATCGCTCTCTCTCCATCTCTTGGCCTTCGTCATCCATCTATCTATCTCAAACCAATATGCATAGGCTTCCTCGACGCTCCGTGTCCGCTATCCTGCGCCACGGCGGCGCACGTCACCGGACCACCGCGGCTCCAATCTCCTGCGCTTCTACCCACTTGGGTTCGGTGCGTTCTCTATAACTCTTGGGTTTAGCTTTTCACGCTTTGAGAAAATGATTACATATAATACAAAAAAAAGTCTGAATTTTTATGTGTATTTGTGTAGGTGGGAGAAACTGATGCCAAAGTGAGATGGCACTCAGCGTTGGCCTCTGGGAAGTTTAACCCTTGCAACCCCACGGTTCAGTTTGCCTCTAACAATGGACTGTGCTTTGGCAACCGGTTTGAGTCCAGTGCTGCAGCCTCTGATGCATCGGCCGAGTCTCCCGCTGAGAGATTCGAGTATCAGGCTGAGGTAATGTCATTTCACCTGTTGGGTATTTTTTAGATTGATTTTGAGGATCAATGGTTTCGAGAGTGTTGTTTTCTTCATGGTTACAGGTCAATCGCCTCATGGACCTCATTGTTAACAGCTTGTACAGTAACAAGGAGGTGTTTCTTAGAGAGCTTATCAGGTACCTATTTGGTATATTTGATATTATGTAATATTGATTATCATTTCTTTCCTATTGGGTTACGTTGAGAGTCCGAAAAATTGCGATTGGACAGGTGGAGCCTGAACTGATCATACATTGGAATTTGAGTTAACAGTACTAAACACACATTGGAATTCAATAAATAGTTGTTGTGTTTGAATTTAGGTGGCACTAAGTTATTTAGCGTATGATATGTTGACATTATGAATTTTTCTGCAGCAATGCAAGTGATGCCTTGGACAAGCTCAGGTTTCTCAGTGTTATGGAGCCTGATCTTTTGAAGGGTGGAGGTGATCTTGATATCCGTATCCAGACTGATAAAGACAATGGGATCATACATATCATGTAAGCTTAACTGGTTTTTACAGTATTTTCTTCCCCTTAATGATTCTTCTTCACCATATCAATGGTGTGGTCTTTCCCTTTGTGTGAAGTGATTCTGGCATTGGTATGACTCGGCAAGAACTTGTTGACTGTCTGGGAACAATTGCACAAAGTGGGACTGCAAAGTTCTCAAAGTTGTTGAAGGTATAATAAGTCTTTGAGATATTATAAATTATTTGAATTTGAGATCCTGCATTGAGGTATCTTATATGCTTACAAATTTGTTTTATCAGGATAGTAAAGATGCCGGTGGTGACAACAATTTGATTGGTCAGTTTGGTGTTGGCTTTTACTCAGCATTCCTTGTTGCTGATCGGGTAAGTTCTTAACCAGAAAACTGTGAGATCCTACGACTTTTAATCTGTTGCTTTCTTCTTTTGGTCAAGTGGCTGAATATATAATAATGTTGGGGTAGTCCTCCCACTCCCCAAGTTCCTGCCTACCCTTTGAGGGTTCAACTTCTCCATTAAGAGTTGAAACTTGTGTATAGAAATTTCTGTACTGCTCAATTGTTATGTATCTCCTGTTGGTTGTAGGTTGTTGTCTCCACAAAGAGCCCAAAATCTGACAAACAATATGTATGGCAAGGAGAGGCAAATGCTAGCTCGTATACAATTCAGGAGGAGACTGACCCTGAGAAGCTTATTCCTAGAGGAACCCGCCTGAGCTTGTATCTCAAGGTCAGTGTAAAATACTTTTTAACTTATAAATAAATAAATAAAACCCTGTATATAGTTTGCCTATGACTCTGATCTCCAAGCTAATTCTTTATCTGTCTGGCTACTTTCAGCGTGATGACAAAGGTTTTGCTGTTCCAGAACGGATACAGAAGCTTGTGAAAAACTATTCACAGTTTGTTTCTTTTCCTATATACACTTGGCAGGAAAAGGGGTACACTAAAGAGGTAAGGGTTTTTTCCCCATCTTCTGAATGCTTCTACTTTTGTCAATGGTTTTGTATGTTGTATGTTCAGGGCAATTATTGGGGATGGTTTCATTTCAGGTTGAGGTTGATGAGGATCCAGCTGAATCCAAAAAGGATGAAGAAAATGAGAAAACCGAGGTACCAAAGAAAAAAACGAAGACTGTTGTTGAGAAATACTGGGATTGGGAGCTCGCTAATGAGACACAACCAATATGGGTGAGCCTTAACAGTTTCTTCTTTGTATGTTTACTCTGCTTTTTATGGCAGTAACTTTTTTATGCTTACATCATTCCAATTGATATATACAGCTTCGCAATCCTAAGGAAGTGAATACGGAGGACTACAATGAGTTCTACAAGAAAACTTTTAATGAATACTTGGATCCACTAGCATCTTCGCACTTCACAACAGAGGTATTTTATGACTGTTACTCCCTTATAAAAATAATTTTTAAGATCCTCAACAAATGCCACTTGTAGTAGAATTTTGAAGTAAATGTTGCATATTTCTGTATTATCACATGATGTCTGCTTCTTGAGTTGGATAAAAGTTGTGTGGAATTGACACTATCTAAGTTAATTATTGGTTTTTTTGTTGTAGAATTTTTAAAATTGCATATTTGTGGTATAGTGGCAACTATCAGGATGTCTTCTTAAGTTGGGTAACAAATGGACGTTATCTAAATTTGAATGACAATTGAAAATACAGCATTAGTGCCTGAAGTTAGGATGAAATGTGTAGTTCTATTTGACAATGTACTCGTACTTAATTGCTCATATGTTCCGCTTTTAAGTTGAAGAGGTTGCTATTTGCAGGGTGAAGTAGAATTCAGGTCTATTCTGTATGTTCCAGCGGTTGCTCCTAGGGGGAAGGATGACATAGTCAATCCCAAGACAAAAAATATAAGGCTCTATGTGAAAAGGGTGTTCATTTCAGATGACTTTGATGGAGAACTGGTAAACAAAATAAAGACATTTTTACAAGAGAGTAATGCATGGTTCTCTTAAATGTAAGCTTATTGGTTCTAATTGCTCTTACATTCCCTTTTGAGTAGTTCCCTCGATACTTGAGCTTCGTCAAAGGTGTTGTGGACTCAAATGATCTTCCACTCAATGTTTCACGTGAAATTCTTCAGGAGAGTCGTATTGTAAGTAAATCTAGCACACTGTCTTTTTAACCTTTAGGTTCCAATTAGTTTACTTTAAACAAACTATCGTTTCTGTGATCTACTTGAAGGTACGGATTATGAGGAAGCGCTTGGTTCGGAAGGCCTTTGATATGATCCTGGGAATATCCATGAGTGAGGACAGAGCAGTATGTTTTTGCTTCTGTTTTTTTATCATCCTTTGTTTTTTGTATGTTTTCAGTCTTGTGGAATTATGATACAAATTTCAACATCTTGGCAATTGATGCCTCTGCTGCTTGGGGTAGCGAATGATATTGCCCCCCTACATTCTTTAAACATATCCCTTTGTTGTTTATTGCAGGATTATGACAAGTTCTTCGAAAATTTTGGAAAGCACTTGAAACTGGGTTGCATTGAAGATCGTGAAAATCATAAGCGTATTGCTCCATTGCTTAGATTTTTCTCT
The DNA here is from genome assembly GCF_965620075.1 of Prunus avium. Lineage (NCBI taxonomy): Eukaryota > Viridiplantae > Streptophyta > Magnoliopsida > Rosales > Rosaceae > Prunus > Prunus avium. The sequence goes on from NC_142286.1 coordinate 33,055,074, forward strand.
TCCCAAAGTGAGGATGTGATGATCAGCTTGGATGAATATCTTGAGAACATGAAACCTGAGCAGAAGGGTATCTATTACATTGCTTCTGATAGTGTAGAAAGCGCAAGCAATACACCATTCCTGGAAAAACTTCTTGAGAAGGATCTCGAAGTATGTATTGCCTCTCAAATAATTTGATGATAATATTTGATTATGCTGTTTTATGAATTTATGGATGATTTTTGTTGTGCTATTCTTGTAGGTGTTGTACTTAGTTGATCCAATTGATGAGGTTGCCATCCAGAACCTGGAATCTTACAAGGAGAAGAAATTCCTTGATATTAGCAAGGAAGATCTGGATTTAGGTTAGTTCATTGGAGCCCTTTGAGTTGATCCGATTGACTTGACGTTCTTGCCTCTTTGATTATGTTTCCTTTGCTAAGGAAATCTGATATGTATTAATGACCTTTCTGCAGGGGATAAGAATGAGGAAAAAGAAAAGGAGATTAAGCAGGAATATGGCCAAACATGTGATTGGATTAAGAAACGTTTGGGTGACAAAGTTGCCAGTGTTCAGATTTCAAACCGTCTTAGCTCGTCACCCTGCGTTCTTGTATCTGGGAAGTTTGGTTGGTCTGCCAACATGGAGAGGTAGAGTCCCTCTGTTGCTGAATACATGTTTCAAGAATTCATATAGCAGAACCTGATTGTTATCCTCTGAACTTGTGATTGGACTTTTCCAGGTTGATGAAGGCACAAACTGTTGGTGATACTTCTAGCCTTGAGTTTATGAGAGGCAGGAGGGTGTTTGAGATTAATCCTGAGCACCCAATCATTCAAAATTTGAATGTATGTTTGCACGGAGAAAGCTACTCTCCCCAACTCTCCCAATCTTAAAAGACTTGATCGTTTTAGAAAGTACAATAACATTTTAATCCTGGTTTGCAGGCTGCAAGCAAGATCAACCCAGATGATGAAGATGCTATTAGAGCTATTGATCTTTTGTATGATACAGCTTTGGTGTCTAGTGGTTTTACCGTGAGTATTCAAGCTTGCTTCACATCTCTTGTTAAGACTGCTCTTAGGATTATTAGATCTATAGCAACCATTCTTCATTTCAACTTGACCATTAGGAAATCCTGGGCCCTGAAAATGAAAATGCACTTTACCTCGTGGTTTGGTGAAAATGAGAATTGCTTTTTGGATTTGAAGGTGCCACTATTTGTTGGTTTGAGACACTAATGCTACAGACAAGTATCACTCTCTAGGAATCTGTTGTAGCCCATGCTAAGGATGATGATTTGCATGCTTATTTGATCAATGTTTGATCTTCTTACATATTCAACTTGTATGTCTTGTTGATGCAGCCTGAAAATCCAGCACAGCTGGGTGGAAAGATATATGAGATGATGGGTTTGGCTCTTTCTGGGAAATGGTCTACACCCGTCGCTGAGGTTCAGCAACCAGGACCCCAACACCACAACCCAGAGACGTTAGAGGCCGAGGGTCAGCATCCAGCAACCCCACATCACAACAGCGAGATATTAGAGGCTGAGGTGGTTGAGCCTGTTGAAGCCGGTACCCAGAAATGAGGAGCAAGAGTCATTTTTCCTTTTTGACACTAAATTCTCTTTCTTATGCACAAAATTCAGTGGGTAGGTCTTTTAGTGGTGCAGTTGATAAATGTCTGGACATGAGTGTTAGAAATATATATATTTGAGGGAGCTGGTGACCAGAAATAAGAGCACAAAGCAACTTTCCTTTTTTGGTACCAAATTTTCTTACAAAATTTCAGTGGTAGGTCTGGCTGGTGGTGTTCATATATGGAGACGAGTCTTATGATATATTTGATGGACGTAGGCTGTTTGGCTGAACTCTATAGGATTACTTAATAATCTTATGGTTATTTTGACTAATTCCTTTCCCCTTAATTTGTACTTGTTTTAGTTTGTCTTTTATTTAACTAATGTGCAGCATCGGATTGACCAGCTATCTTCACCCCAAGACTGCAGATATTATTTCCATATTACATCATTTTAAATTTCAAGCCTCTACATTTAGCCTCGGTGCATTTATACGCATTTAGAAAAATTTAAACCGTTTTAATTGATCTAATGGAATTGAATTATTTCACATCAGCACAATTGTATTAGATTAAAAAAGTCTCCTTTTGCACTGTATCACTTACCCATCTATTCCCCCTTCTCTCGTGTAATCACATCATAATTATCAAAGGCTGGAATTTGATTCCCAAATCAATTCGACATGGCTCATACTAATAAATTATCTTTTTTAATGTATTAATTTTGACTTAAATATGATATGTGAATTAGTTCTCATAAAAAAAAATTGGCTCTCATAGATAGTCTGATTCTAATTTATTAATGGTACAGATTTTCAAGGAATATAATGTGAAACTAATATTTATTTTCAAATTTGATCAATCAAAATTATACAAGTATTAAGTGAGATAAATGTTTCCTGAAATATAATTTTAATTTTCCATGTATGCTATAATGCTACGGCATTTGTCAAAGAAACATGTGCAAAAGTCAAGCGGGCCAAGCAGCGAAGTTACCATTTTGACCTCGACAGTACAACGTGTCGTGAACGTCGTGACTTGTCAGCAAATAAAAAACAATAAAAGAAACGTGCTAAGCCAGTCAATTCCAACCCAAGACCGGCTGAGCCGGTCACCCCCAACGTTAAAAGTCTTCACTTTCCCGGTAAAAACACCGTTGCCGTGTCCCAGGGGCAAAATGGGAAAACCACCTCTTCATAAAAAGTGAATTAAACTTCCCAATCTGTCTCTCCGCGTCTGTTCTCATCTTCTCTACTGAGCTGAATTTCTCTCGGGCTTCGTCTGGTAAGCACTCTCTCTCTCTCTCTCCTTCTCTCTTTGTTCCTTCTGTTTGGTCGCTGAGAAAATCGTAGAAAATGAAAGAAATTTTGTTTAGTTGGCATTGAATTTGTTGCTTTTGATCTAAGAATTTGACGAAAAGTCCACACTGAACAAAGGCAAGTATTTATATTAGGATCGGTTCCGTGACCTCCGAATTTGCTGCTTAGCCTTCCATCTAGTCTTGTTGCTTTAATTCTCTCTGTGCAACGAAGCAGGTTAATCACCAAGCGAAGCAGATTCAACGGCAAAGTAGACTTTTTTGTTTTGAAAAGAAAAAATTGGGGTTTTATATTGTGTGCAAATTGGTAAAGGTCTGCCTTTTTGTTATATGTTTCTGAAATGTTTCTGTTGCTTGAACGTTGTTTCATTTCGTAATTTGGAGATTAGAGGCTTTTCTGAAAATAGCATGTTTAATATTGATAGTCTTACGGCAAGAAAAAAGCTTAGATTCGTAGTATTATTTTATTCAATTTCAGTACTTCTGTTGTGATGATTAATTCTTCGGAAACAGTACGACTGGCAGCTTTTAATAGATGTAGTAGAACCTGGATGATATGCTTCTCGTAGCAGTTTGCGTAATCAATCACAGGTATCCAAGCCAGTTTGATGTAAATGAAAATTTGTCAAATCGTCTCACCATTTGCTGTGTTGTTTTTGGGATTTCATCTTAACTGATAGTTGCAGATGTTTGTCTGTGCATGCACATATGTCTTCTTTTGGGTGCTGAGTGCATGTTGTTAATTCTCAACAATGAGAAATCTTCTATATTTTTTAACATTCACTTTCAGATCTAATATGCAAAATGTCACGATAGCTTTCAGAAGAGTAAAAATGTTAGGGTACTTGGCTGATACTTCTATTTCTGTAGTTGCAGAAGTAGCGGATCTGGTGGATGGGTACATCATCTGGCTCCAATATACACCACCAACCTTCATCAAAGATGCTTCCTCCTCGTCAGCAACCACGAGCTGGGGGACTACAAACCTCCCTGTCCCTTGTCTCTTCAGATCCTCGGCTTTCCCCTGAAGAACCCAGATCAAATTCTGATCACAGACGTGAGTCCCCTACTGAGAGTGCCAGTTCTCGAGAAACATGGCCTACTGCTGATGCCATAATGGCAAAGAAGATGGAGAATGGGAAAGCAGAAAATGATTGCCCAGAACAATCAGTCATTCGCCGTCTTTCCAGCGCTGATAAGATATCTCTTCGAGACATTGCAAGAGAGCGAGTTGATATAATCTCTGAAAAGATGCATCACCTACCTGATGAGTTTCAGGAAGAATTAAAGAACAACCTCCGAGTAATCCTTGATGGGAATGGTGGTTCGCAGCAGAGAGATGAATTTTTTATCCTGCAGAAGCTTGTTCAAAGTAGAGCAGATTTAACAGCGAAGACTTTGATTAGAGCACACAGAGTACAGCTTGAAATCCTTGTTGCAATAAATACCGGGATTCTGGCCTTTTTGCATCCAAATATCAGTCTGTCGCAAACTTCCCTTATTGAAGTTTTCGTGTACAAGAGATGCAGAAATATAGCATGCCAAAACCAGATTCCAGCTGATGATTGTACATGCGAGATATGCACCAAAAGAAATGGTTTCTGCAATCTTTGCATGTGTGTAGTATGTAACAAGTTTGATTTTGAAGTGAACACTTGCCGTTGGGTTGGTTGTGATTTGTGTTCTCATTGGACTCACACTGATTGTGCTATTCGGGATGGACTAATATGCATGGGTGCCTCTGGTAAGAGTGGATCAGGGCCATCCGAAATGCTTTTTAGGTGTCGAGCTTGCAATCGGACATCTGAGCTACTGGGTTGGGTCAAAGATGTTTTTCAACACTGTGCACCTGCCTGGGACCGGGAGGCTCTGACGAGAGAGCTTGATTTTGTTAGTAGGATTTTTCATGGAAGTGAAGACCCCCGAGGGCAAAAACTCTTCTGGAAGTGTAAGGAACTCAAAGAAAAGATAGAAAGTGGACTTGCAGAGTCATCAGCAGCTTGCAGAGCAATATTGATGTTTTTCCAAGGTATATATTCAATGTTCATCCTAGGGAAGAACCATGTCTTCTGGTACTTTCAAGTCTACTGGAATAATATTTGTGGTTTATTAGGAATAATTGAACTCCAACTCTAGATAAATTTTCGTGGAATTTTTGTTTCAATTTTAGTAATCTGCATATTGTGTTGCCTTTTTATTATTATTCATTTATCTATATTGTCCTGATTTGAAGTATCTTCTTTATGAAGAGCTTGAGGTAGACTCTCCAAAGAGCCTGGAAAATGGGGAAAGTGGACGGCTGATAGCCCCGCAGGAGGCCTGTAATCGAATTGCTGAAGTGGTGCATGAGGCCATAAGGAAGATGGAAATGGTGGCCGATGAGAAGATGAGAATGTACAAGAAAGCCCGAATGGCTGTTGAGGCTTGTGACAGGGAACTCCAGGACAAGGCCAGGGAAGTTCAAGAACTAAAGATGGAGAGGCAAAAAAAGAAGGTACAAATCGAAGAGCTGGAGAAAATTGTGAGGCTCAAACATGCAGAAGCTGATATGTTCCAACTCAAGGCTAATGAGGCAAAACGAGAGGCTGAGAGGCTCCAGAGGATTGCTCTTGCCAAGTCAGATAAATCGGAGGAAGAATATGCCAGCAGCTACTTGAAACAACGATTGAGTGAAGCCGAGGCAGAAAAGCAGTATCTATTTGAGAAGATTAAACTGCAAGAGAGTTCGCGGGCATCCCAGAGCAGCGGTGGTGGTGGTGACCCATCCCAGTTGCTGATGTACTCGAAAATGCATGATATGCATTACAACGCCCCTCCTAGGGCAGACTGCCTGCCAAACGAACGCCATCCTTTCAGAAAAAATCCTTGAGGAGTGGTTTCTAGTATGTACCGTGTATTATTTTAACTTCAGTAGTAGCAATGTTACTTTATTTGGTGAACTAGTTTGAATGCGATGACTTGTTTATTATGACCTGTGGCCTGTGGGCATTTTTATCTATCTACGAAGGCTGATAGCTTTTTAACTTTTTCCTCGTGTATAAAAATAAGTATATGTTTTGGTGGTGTTGGTTGAGTGTTTTGGGGTTGATTTATTTGATACGTATCTTTTTATTATGTAAATTTGGCATTCAACAGAAAGGTGCTTTATTATTATTTTCTTCATAACACTAAGGGGGGATTTTACTTATTCGACCATTTATAACTGAAATTACTACAAAGCTTAATTCATAGCTCAGTGCAGTGTTGGGCTCTTCTTTAGGTCGCTAGCTGGAGAAGCCTCGTCGTCTCTCGTCGATGAAACCATGTATTCCGAGCAGAGATTGATGGGTAAGGTTTACTGGAACGAACATAAAGTTCTAAACGCCATAGTGGTGCTAATGCCATGACACCTAATTGTAGAGCTGTTACAGACATTTGGAGTGACAACTTTGGCATTGTTTAAGAACAAGCCTGATCTTCTGGAATGGGTGACGCTGATGATCTTGCTGGGGGTGCTTGATGGAACCAGAGATCCATTTGGAAAATGCAGCAAATGCCCGAAATTTAGTGCGGTCGGTGTCGAATGGCTGAGGATGAATTCTGGGAGATGATGTGGAGTGGAGTGACTGCAGCTCTTGATAATTCCTGATCATTTGGCATGAAGAAGGTTATGTCCGTATTTCGCAGCGATTTGGGAATGCTGCTATGTACGAACTGAAGGAGGATAACAAATCCATGGAAAGACCTCATTCTCATGTCAGCCATGGCTGCCTGCAGATCGGTTTCGTTGATTTGTTTTGCAGGCTTAGACTCTCCAACTGCAAATAGGAGGAAGATGAAAAACCAGATGGCCATTGAGTACAACTTTGGGTGTAATTCTTTGAGCTGCTGATGTACAGGGATGGTCTAAAATTTAAAGTCTGGTTTGCATTTCATTCTTTTTGAATCATCAACCAAAGATGATCGGTTAAATGTTTGGCTGCATTAATTCTATAAAGGGGTTCAGCTGGAAGGTGATTTATGCATGCCGGGCAGGTAGTAATTATGCTGTTTTTTTTTTTTTAAAAAAAATAACTTTGATCTACATTTTCTTTCTTTGTTTAATCTAGTGGGGTCCCAAGTTTCCCCTCTAGTTTATTGAAAAAAAAAAACAACAATTCTCTTTTTATGGTGCCTTCCAATGATTAGACACAAGTAATATCTTAATTGCTGAACAAAAACATTTCAAAATTAAATGTTATGGTTAATGCATAATAAATAGCGATCACTTGTGAACCTGAAGTCTTAAGTTTGATTCCCTTCATCGTTTGTGATAAAAAGAAATTTCTTTTAAAGTAATAACAATACAATGTTGACCCTTTCAGTCAAGTGGGCTGCATTCAAATGTGATTAAACGGTTGTTGTATGATTGTTATCTTCTTCTGCTTGAGCAAATATCAAGCTTTGAACTTCAATTTGGCTGCATCACAAAGTTTGAATTTGAAGCTCAATTTTGACCAAAAGGTCCAAATAGTCGTGGACAGAATTGGAGATTGCAATCTTTCAAACTCAATATTATAATACACCAAAGATAAGAAGAGCAAACATCATGCATGAGAATGACCCAAAATAGACTGGTTGCCTTTCAACATTAACATCACATAAAAATGAAAGACTTTTTAAAAGCTATTATTATGGTCAGATATCAACATTAATAAATGGAAACTACGTTGATAAATTGTTAATACCAAATTAGGAGCAAATTACGAGCAAAGTTGCTAATTCTTCCACCTTATTGCAGCTCGCATTAACATTATTTACGTAACATTTAATTTAATGAAAAATACAAAATATTTATACCACTTCATCATATTTGAAGTGATATTAATCTTTGAAGGTAATCGATTTGAATCTAGTGAATTTCTTCTCAATTTTTAAATAAATGACGTTGTGCAACAGATTTTTTATTTTTTATTTTTAATCCAGAAGAAGATATTGCAATGTTAAGTTACGCGCTGCCTAATGGATATGGTTTTTACTAGAAAAGCGATGCTTATGATTAAAATATTTATTTAAAAAAAATTATACTCTTGATGATTGTTGGTTTAAAATAATTGTTCCAAAGTTAATAAATAAATCAAGCATTATTCATAATAGCTTTAATTATAGCTGTGAACTTTGGCTTGGCTGGCTGTAACGTGAAAATTAGGACAATATGCATTTTATGGAAGCTATTCGGACATTCCTTTTCATGAGAAATCCCTGTATTAATCATCAATTCCTCAAATGAAAGCCATTTCAAAATTAATAATTCCTCGCAGTTAAAATAATTGCAAGGATACATCATATAATTCCGCTAATCTGCCAATGTTGTAACGTGAATGTAGGATTATCATTATTTTATTATTTTTTATAAAGAGACGATATAATTTTATTAGATCAATATGAATAACATTACAAAAGACACAAATTATAAAGAAAGCCATCCCAATAACAATATGACAGACATGAATAAAACTTCCCTAAGTGACCTGACCAGCCGAAAAACTGAAAACATCTGGAGACAATCACTCTCGAAAGTAATTTTTCTATAATCCCCTCAACCGCCATAATTTTTCCGAATTTAGTCTAATGATATCAAGGACAAAAACTAGTAGCTAGCCGGCATGACTCTCCTAGAGAAACTAAGAACACCCATCAAACTCAACTAAGTTTCTAAAATCATAAGAGAAAAAACACAGAAAAACTCATAAAGTTTATGGACTTTATTGAACAAACTAAACTAAAATAAAAAACTAAAACAACGTTATCAAAAGGAAAAATCAATCGCAGCTAATTTTCCTTCAGAATATAACATAATGAGCATCACTTAGTTATTCTTATTTTTATACAAATGATATTTTTAAAAAGTGAATTCGAGCACATAATTAAAGATTCAAGAATAACGGCCCTTGATCCCTTAAACTACAAACCTCATGCTCATTATTGTATTCTAGATGTTCTTTCAAGTTTCAATGGACAGAGCAACTAATTGTAAATTAATTGGGACATGCCATCAATTGGGAAGAGGAAAGGAACAGTTACGGATTTCTATAAGACTATATAACCATGCATGGGTGACATATATATAGATATAGCCTATAGGTAGGTAGGTAAGCCATGGTATTTATTTTATCAGACTATCATTTTATTTTATTTATTTTTTTTGTTTCTTATTAGACTATCATTTGAGTTGTTGAAAGACTTAGAATGGTTTTGGAGACAACTAAAATTAATGATTGAAAAATGAGTAAACAAACAACCAAAGGCACATTAAAAAACCCTAAGGGGTTTGTGATTACATAAACTAAGAAATTGAATACTATTAGAGTGCATTTGGAATGTGAGGCTTCCCAATATACAATTTTTAGTTGTATTTCAAAGTTTCATTTTTTAATTGAAATGGTGACATACGATCCATAAACATTTCTACTTATTTCATCCAAAATGCTACATTTTATTCAGTTGTAATTTTAAGGAGAACTCTTTTTTCTTTGTTTACTGATTTAGCAATAAATACTGCAGTCAGAGGGGTTTCTCACACACACAATACAAAAGTGCAAGTCAAAGCTCTTTTTCATTGAGTTAGACCTCGTTAGTCAAGTCATTTTTATTTTAATGGTTGGATTTGGGTGTTTATTTGTTCAGAGAATCGTCCTTATTTGTCCATTTTCTTTCGCATTTTTCCTTCAAGTACAAGTATGCAAACCATTTTAATGTTATCTCACACTTACACATGTAACATCATGTTGAACATGACCCAAATTCAGCTTTGCCATCACCCTCTCCACCTGCAAAATAATTAAAACTCATCAAAAGCACATAGATTTTCAATTAAATACACTCACCTAAGCACCTATATTGGATCCTTCCCTTCAATTTTTGTACAACTCACACCAAAAAAACCAGAAAAATTCTCTAAGCTTATATAATCAGCATGTTCCCTGGTAGCTGTTGGTCACCTAAATTAATTCCATGCCTTTTGAAGCAAACATGGAGGTTGGGGAAGAGGAGGGCTTTTAATAATAAATATTTTGGTGGACGTTAAAGTGCGGCTATACCTATACTATCTACTATCTACTATCTATACCATACAAAGAAAGCAATGGCTATGACTTTTTTGGACTTAATTTAAAGTGGATACTGTTTTTAGTGCTTTCAGACATCTTTTTAGCTTAAAGTCTAAATAATTTTAAAGATAACCTAATTTTGTATTATGGATCATGATTAACATTCATGCTAGTGCAAAACTTTTTTTTTTTTTTTTTTGGGTGTGGATAATCTACCCCACCATGCATCTGCAATCACATGCCACACAAAAAAGTAGATCGACCTACAAAAATACCTTTCTAAGAAAAATATAAATTCTTTTTATTATTTTCAAATTTGCATCACTAATTGGATATTGCTAAAGTTTTTTATTCTCTGCTGCAACCAAACGAATTAAGCATCATCCTATCTCAGCAAGAAGAAACTTGTGGAGCTTCCCCTTCTCATAAATTCTAGACTCTTTTTTTTGGGTTTGGTTCCATTATTGGTGAAGTAGGGAGATGCTTGAAAAAGTGAAAAAGTGTGTTACCTACCTTCTTCTCTTGGCTTCCTTTTGGCCAAAGGGAAAGCATGGGGATGTGGCTTTCCCCAAGTGACATAGCCATTGCTATCAAACTATCAATAGTGGGACATGGGATAAAAAGTGACACACATTTATTCATGCCATACACATACACACCCAAGAAGTTCAATCATTTTAAACTCTAGAACACCTATACCTCAAAATCCACTATGAGAGTAAAGAAACACTAAACGCATACGACGAATTAAGAATTAAGCGTATTGAAAGATAAATCCGACATACTCAACTCGAATCTCCAATTCATATTCAACTCGAAACTTACTTTTGAAATAACTTTGTGAGCTCATGTTACCATAATTCATCAATTGAGCTCAAACGATAAGCTCAACTCAACCCAAGCAAACAATTTTCTTACCTATTATCGGTGGTGGTATTCAACTAGATGTTTATCTCTATCATAATGTAACTTCAATCATACTGTTAGAAATATTCATACAATGTAGCCAAAATAACTTTAATTTTTTAAAAAGGATACAGTTTACCTCCTTTTTATGCAAATCACTGGTAGACACATATGCAAAAATAATTCATCAAAAACATAAAAAGAAAAACTTATATACATAGATCACGCTCATATTGACATAAATGTAAGAGCTCATACTACGGAGGGAAGTATATATATATATATATATATATATATATATATATATATATATATACTAGCCTCTCTGCACTCACTTCTACGCTTGCGAGAGGTATTTTAAAAAATAAATAAATAATTAATTTTAGAATTAAAAAAGATAATAGGTAGTTGTGTTCCATAAAAATAGGATCAATTATCTAATTTTTCTTTTAATTTAAATTTTTTTTAATATAAAAAAGTGTGAATTTACCATATTATATTTATTTAATTAATAATTTTAATTTTTAATATTTGCATTAACCAAATGTATTTTTTGATATTTTAAATATTTCACAATTATCTGATTTTTGCTTTATATATATAAATATAAAGCGTAAACTTGCCTCAATATTTTTAAACGGACAAAAAGTATTTTAAACTCAAAGTCAACATCATCTTCTATTCTGATTTGTTTTTAGCGCAACAGACACATGGCTTTGGACACTCTCATACTCATAACCCAAGTTACGAAATTGCCCATCATGTTTACGCGAAAACAACGGTCACGAGATTTTGTCTCCCCAAAATAAGTAGAGACGATGGAGGCCTGTCTGGTAATTTCAAACAGAGGGGGGAAAAAACCGAAACGTGTTGTAGATTTGTCGGGTAGTAAATGGGGTTTGTCTGTCGGGTAAGCTTGGCCACATATACGGTTTTAATTTATAACCGAACAGGACGTTCAGTGGGACCCGCCCACCCCACGTTGTTGACGTGTCGGCCTCAGATTCTTTCCCGGGTTTTTTCTTGTGGGTTTTTATAATGTGCGGCAAAAGTTGGAAAAGATGGTAACGTTAATTTGTCAGAAGCAGCTGTCGTGGCCCCCACATAATTTCGTCACGACTCTCGAGGATCTGAGCTCTAAATCGGAGCCGAGGATTTGGAGTTTGGCGCCTAGCACGCCGCTAAGACCATGTTTGGTTGCGCAATCAGAAAAAGCAAAAACCCATATTATATTTATATTTTTATTTTTATTTTAAAGGCACCCATATTTATAAAAAAAAATCAAAATTAGAAATAATTTGAGCAAATTTTGAAAAAAAAAAATCACTAAAATGATCTCATACAAGATTTCCTAACCACAAATTTAACAAAATTTTGTATGTGATCTATAAATATGGCAGAATAAAGAGATAATTTTATTTATTTTTTTAATCCTCATCAGCCTTACCTAAAAGTTGTATTGGTATCTGAAGTTGTCCCTTTCTCTCTTGTTTAAGGTGCAAGATAAGTCTAAAAATCCACATAATAAGTAAGAAAGGTTACAATCTAGAAAAGAATATGCCATTTGTATAACAATGCTTTTTTTTTTTGTTCTTTTGCTAATGCATTGTGCAATGTATGATATAAAAATACAGTTGTCATATGATTAAAAAACAGTCCAATATATATATATATATCTCTCTCTCTCTCTTTCTCTCTCTCTCATAAGTTTAGCTTACCTAGGAAAAAAGTGAGAAATGAGGAGTTAAAAATCATTAAAATGAATGGCCATCAAAGTAAATCTTCATTGGAAGAAGAATGCACACATAGTGGTGGGTCTAAAGTCCAACTGGATAAAGTAATTATTGAGCCTTAAAAACTTGTTGCTTAATGTGGCCCATAGAATGAGGCATTTCTTGGATGTGTACTTTGTAGTTTCTATCACTAAGAAGTGAAAAGAAAAGTGGAGAAGATAAAAACAGTGGAGCACTTGATGCCATTATGTCAAAGTGGCTTCAAGCATCTCTCTTCTTCTTTCTTAGTTTTATTTTTTTTACAATGATATTTAAATTTAAATCTACCTTTACCTAGCTCACCCCATCATCCCCATGATGCAAAATATATCTCTTAATTAATAAAATACATATCCTAAGTAGACGTCAAGATGTTATTATTATATTGACGCCGTGTATTTTCTATTATCCCTTTATGCTTTTCTTTCTATTTACAATGACATCCACACGAGAATAACGTACAGACATCCGTATATATATATATATTATACAAGCTATATTGAGGAGGGGAGAATCAAATTTAGGACATCAGGTGCAATGATAAATTCTCTTAACCACTTGAGCCACAAGTCCCTTACAATCAACACATATATACTAATTATGAGAGAACATGTGATTTACAAAATCCAAAAATTTGTTTACATATACATATTTTAAAAAAAGATGGATGAGCCTACAACAATTTCTATTCCAAATCAAACTAAGCCAAAAGAAGAAAAAATACAAAGGTGAAAAAAGAAAGGTAATATGGGCAAAGGTCAATGCTTGACAAATAACATATGCCCACTTGAAATAAAAAGTAGTACAATGTAAGGACAAAAAAAGTTGGGGAAAGAGTTTGTACAATGTTTGAGTTTGATGGCTTTGGTTTGGTTGAGTTTTGTCCCAAATTTATGTAGAGACTTATTAATTCTTAAGCATGAATATAAAAACTCCCAAATGAAGGTCAAACTAATCATGGTTTTAATTTAAGTGATTACTTTAAACACTGGTTTTAATTTAGTCCTATTGCCTGTGCATTTTCATAATGAATTTATTCCATTATATTACATTGGAGGGTAAGGTATATAGCCGACACACATATTCATAGATGCCCCCATCATTAAATATATCTTCCAAATACAATTGCAGATTAAGAATCTTGACACATGTACCCATTAACTCAGTTCCCGAGTAATTGCCGATTTTTTTGTTTATGTGTAGTAAAATACTGGAGACACAAATTTTTATTTATTTCTTTATTTTTCTTCATATCTTTTTATCACCAAATAATGTGTGTGGTGACACAAAACAATAGTAAAATAAACAATACTCCAACATTAGTTGAGATCTATATTTCAAAATTTATTTTTGTTGTCTGTCATTTTCTCTCCGGGAAAAAAAAAAGAAGCAAAGAAAGAAGAAAGAAACTGAAGTCTGGGTGGAAGCCTCTCCCTCTTCATTGCCTATATTTACTGAATAAAAAAACAAACACTCTCTCTCTCCCTCTCTCTCACCTGTACGTCCGTATACCTGCATTGCAGCAGGGGAGCAGATACACCATCTTACACACTGAATGGTGCAGTCTCTTTCAACTATTACAAAAGTAAAAGAGGCCCAGAAGAGAAAAATGAAGGAAAATTAATAAATCAAGCTTAAAAAAAATTAGAAAATTGGAAAAGCTCCGGTTATTATGTATTGTGGGTAATTTTGATATTGGGTTTTGTTTGCTTTTGCTTAACCTTCCCCCACTAGATGATGAGATAATGATGTGCCCCTCAAATCAAATGCTGGACACCAAAACTGAAGAGAGAGAATAAGAGAGTGTGGGGTTAAAAAAGAAAAGAAGAAGAGGGGCACATGTATTTTTTTTTTTCTCACTCTGATAATTGATTCCAGTTGGAATTCTATAGAAACCAACTCCGGTCTAATCCTTTTTTTCTTTTCTTTTTATTTTTGGGTTCAGGCTTTTTCTTTGAAAATGTATCACTCAGGATGCTTCTTTTTGGTTGCACAGAAGTGTGGGTGGTAGAAAGAGCCTGATATAGGAAAAGGCCAATTCTTTTTCTTATCTCCTTAATGATTTCCTCACAGGTTGCCCAAATAATAACAGGGGTTTCTTTCAGCTTGTTGTTTGGCATGATTGGAAGTACCCTTCAGTGTTCTCCAGAAAAGGTGTGGTTTTGATGGGTTTTACATGCTTCACAGATGTAAAGACATGAACTTAGTATTGAACTTGAAAGTGGAAAACCAGAGGAGGTCTGGAGAGAGAAATGGAGCTGGACCACTTACTTTTTCTGGATTTGGTGGTTAATTGGAGAGTTGGGCTTTAGAAACCTGAAGTGGGTTCCATGCAATTTCACATCTTTGTCGAGTCTCTGTCAAAGGTTTGTCATAAAGCATTGTTCTTGACGAGTTTAGTGAGCTGGTTCTGGTGAAAATTATACTGGGTTTTCAGCAAATCTGTTTGAATTTCAGTCTGTGGTTCTCTTGGTGGTCTGGTTTTCATGACTTGTCCTACTGGAGTTGGAAGAAGGTTTCTGTCAAGCTTTCAAGGATCTTTGTGAAGTTAAATAGGTGTGCTTTGGTATCATGTATCTGAATTTCAGGGTCTCTGGCTTTAATGGCATTTTAACTGGTAATTTCAAGTTGAATAAGGCAACGGAGCCTTTGCATGGGCCTAATTGTGTCAGAAAATGGAGAAGAAAGCTTCTACTTCTCGGACTTTTAGGTTTTATTACAATTATTTGGTTTTTCGTGGGTTTCAATGATGGAACTTTGGGGATGAGAGAGAAGACTCCAGACATGTCTGAAGGGAAAGCTCGGATACTGCAGCAGCATTTCAATGTCAGCAAGGACCAGCTTCTTGCTTTAGCTTCCTTATTCTCCGAATCAGATCAGGTGCTGTATTCATAGCTCTTAAAATTGCATCTTTAAGCATTTTCTCCTTTTTTTCCTTTTGTTTGTTTGATTTGCAGCTTGTAGTGGAGGGTGCTTAAAGCAAGTGCTTGTCTTTAAGAACTCCTTGTTTGGGTTTATGAATTTGGCTGAACAGACTAGTGTTAAAGTGCAACATGGTGTTCCTTTCCAGAACAAGTTTCACACTTAAAATGATCTTTCAGTTGTATACGGTTTGACTTTGGAGTGAAGAGTAAAATAATTTCACATTAAGATAGGAATAGCAATACTTGGAAGACAGGAGACTAAATTCAGGAAATTGTTTTCTCTTCTGGTTTTTGGATATCCTGTAGTTGGATTAAAGTCAATCTGTTAATCTTAATTCTCTACGAGATAGAAATTGGTGGGTGTATCTTCTTATGTTTGTTATAGCTTAATGGATTAATCCCTTTAATCAACGGATTTTCTAGCTGTATCTCTGTACACTTCAGTATTCTTCTTTTTATCCCTTCAGATTTACAATGAATTACTGGGTTTTCCCAAACTTTAAGCAGCTATAAAACGATGAATCTAATGTACTTCAATACTCCACATCTGTAGGCTATAACAGCCCACCAAAATCTGTAGGTTATGCTGGAAAAGTAAAGCAACACAAAACATTTGTGTATCAACTATGAGTTATAGCATTATGTTACGATGCTATAGTTCTACTTTTTTAGCAAGGATATTAACTGAATAGTGGATTCTTGATCAGTTGATTTCACTATTTATTTTCCCGTTCAGATGATAACATGTCACTCTAAGCAATCATATGTAAGGTGCCTGAGCCGTCTCTATGCATCAAGAGGAGAAAACTACCTAGTTACAAGAAAAAGCTTTTACACGTCCCCATTTTTCAACTTCTTCTCAATAGTCTCCATGTATTGCAGATAGCATCCCTTGAATGTACCAAAAAACCAGGACCTGGAATGATGTTAAGTGATGACATTACCTGTGCTCTGAAGGTGCTATGTTCAGATAGTCAGGAGTTTCAGAAGCGCCATAAATGGGTCACAGAAAATGTAGAAGCCAGGGACCAATGCCTGGTTCAAGTTGAGAACATCCCCAGGGAGCTTCACCTGTCATTGCTAGAGGACAAATCCGTATCATGCACTCCGCAGTCTACAATTTCAGCTAATAGGATTTGTGAAAAGGTAGAACTTTGATGCTTAGATTGAACCATGGATGTCTCATGGTTACAGTTCAGATACCAATGTTACCATAGATGATATGCATACTGACTACTTATATGAATCATGATCAACCCCTTTTCTAACACATCAAAGGAAAAAAAAAAACGAAAGTGTTAACTAGGTTTAACGAGCCAGTCTGGGCCGGCTTTTTTAAAACATTGGAAAAGAAAAAAACTAAATATGTGTAATAGGATTGATGATCAAATGGAAGAGATTGCACTGTGATAGATTTCGTAAAGGAACTTCCTGTCACAATTGCATATCTTCTTTCCCATTTGAGTTGTTGCTATGATTCCATGCCAGGATCATGTATCTAATACGTATACTAAAATTCAAACTTGTGTTTCAGTCTGTGAAGATGTGGGTGATGGCTTTTCTATCTCTGTACAAACTCTATGTAAATAATTTGTACCCATGTTACTATTCTGGAAAGAACAAAACTCATCAGAGATGGCACAAAATAACTAATTGTTTTGTTTGTTTTTCTTTGATTAGAAAAATTTCGGATCAGGGGTGCAGGTGGAGTGTGCAAAAGATGATTCTCAGATGCTTTGCATCATGGTAATACGATATTGGTGGGCTTTTGTTGGATTGATCTTGATCTACAAAATGTCTGGTTTTTCTTTGAAATTGTGGAGGAACCAAAAGCAAAAGCTCGTTCATGAATGGCCATTTACTTGGCAACGGAAAATGGTTCAAGAGCAGCCATTGGCTTGGAGGGTGCAGCCAGAGAAACAGCAAGCCCAAAGTCCTCCTAAGGTTGCTGGAAAGTGGAGGAAGAATCTACTAATAGTATTTTTTGTATTTGGAGTAATTACGTCATTTTGGTTATTTTGGCACTTGAATGAAAGAGATTTTTTGTGGAGAGAAGAAACACTTGCCAACATGTGTGATGAACGAGCACGGATGTTGCAGGATCAGTTTAATGTGAGCTTGAATCATGTTCATGCTTTGGCTATTCTTGTCTCCACCTTTCACCATGGGAAACATCCCTCAGCAATTGATCAGGTAATTTTTCATATCTAACTTAGGTTAGTTATTTATCCCCTTAGATATGCCCGGCTTAGTAGGCACTCTGAGCATGCAATTCGAGAATTTATATTTTATTGAACAAGGAAAGGAAAATATAATGAGTAACTTTACTCTTATGCAATGCGGTTGTGAAGCGTGTTTAACCTTGTACATTTATTCTTTCCACAGAAAACATTTGGTGAATACACAGAGAGAACAGCTTTTGAGAGACCCCTTACTAGTGGTGTTGCTTATGCTTTAAAAGTTACTCATGCTGAGAGGGAACAATTTGAGAAGGAACATGGATGGACAATAAAAAAAATGGAAACTGAGGACCAGACTCTTGTCCAAGATTTTCTTCCAGAAAGCTTGGCCCCTGCCCCTATTCAAGATGAATATGCACCTGTGATATTTTCTCAAGAAACTGTCTCCCATATTGTCTCTATTGACATGATGTCAGGAAAGGTTTGCTTTTTTAGCTTTGGACTTCCATATTTCTCTCTCTCTCTCTCTCTCTCTCTCTCTCTCTCTCTCTCTCTCTCTCTCTCTCTCTCTCTCTCTCTCTGCTTTTGTTTTAATTTTTTATTTCTTAGCCACTTCAACTGTACCACATGCCTCAGACTAAGCATTGCTATCCTTCATGCCGAATGAGACCTACAAGAAGGCAGAGATAGTACATCTTCTCCAGTTGTATGCATCGTATATAGTTATTTATTATGACTAGGTGTGTTCTGGGTAAATTTGAAGACAATGGTGATAATTGATGTCACTAGGGTGTCTAAGCGCCAAGGTCAATGATGTTTTGATTCTGTTACTTTGGCATTGTTATATGGTTTTCAAAAGACATTCTTTTGCACCTGTTTGCATGCCTGAGACTGTGTGGTGTTTGTGGGCCTACTTACTGGTCAGTTATTCTTGAATTGTAGTCAGCCTTCTTGATTGAGAAGTGTATGCACCAGTTGAGATCCGACTATATGGTATCAGCAGATGCCAAGATTGTGTTTTCTTTGGAAAGATTTACATCTACAAGCTGTTCTTGCAGAAGCATATTCTGATATCCAATAACTTTTCTGATAATCTAATATGAAATGTTACTAATTATACAATGTAGGAAGACCGTGAGAACATCTTGCGAGCAAGGGCAACTGCAAAGGGAGTACTGACTTCCCCCTTTAAGCTATTGAAATCCAATCACCTGGGAGTTGTACTCACGTTCGCTGTCTATGATACTGATTTGCCTCCAGATGCCACATCAGAGCAACGCAGTCAAGCTACTGTGGGGTAATTTTGTAACCATGGATTTTTCTTAATTTCTATGGCTGTGATTTGTGTTTTTGAATTATTTTGTGTTAGTATCTGGAAGTAGAAATTGGTTTTTATACGGGGCCTTCATAAATAGGTATCTAGGTGCTTCTTATGATGTACCGTCATTGGTGGAGAAGCTCCTGCACCAACTTGCCAGCAAGCAAACAATTGTTGTGAATGTTTATGATACAACTAATGCATCTGCTCTGGTCAACATGTATGGTACTGATGTTATTGATACTGGCCTGTTGCACATTAGCAATCTTGATTTTGGTGATCCACAACGCAAGCATGAAATGCACTGCAGGTTAGATCTCATACATCAATTATTTATATCAGCCCAAATATGTGGAATTGCATTTTTTTTTCCTCCAATCCAATACAGTTCTCTTTTGGTTGCAGGTTTAAGCAAAAACGTCCGTTTCCTTTGACAGCAGTAAGTGCATCAATGGGAGTCCTAGTCATTACCTTGCTAGTTGGTCATATTTTTCATGCAGCCATAAGCCGAATAGCAAAAGTGGAGGCAGACTATTGTGAGATGATGGAACTCAAAGTTCGTGCAGAAGCTGCAGATGTGGCCAAATCTCAGGTACATTTTGCTTATTAGCAATAAGAATTTCCTATGACTGGAAGGTTTTCTTATAAATATTTAGTCTCAGTCCCCTCTCCCCAAAGAAAAAAGAAATTTGTTCAATTGTTTACTTATTTGTATATTACACGATGTTTCTGTATCATCCTAACATCTCTCTCCTTTGCAGTTCCTTGCAACTGTTTCCCATGAGATCAGGACACCAATGAATGGTGTTTTAGGTAATTGGGAAGTTCTTTAGTGAAACAGTTAGTATTGTGCAAAACTTTGAAGATTACATATTCTGATAATAATTTCAATCAAAATCCAGGCATGCTCCAAATGCTGATGGACACTGATCTAAAACCGAACCAACAGGATTATGCTGAGACTGCTCATGCTAGTGGGAGAGAGCTGATATCACTGATAAATGAGGTTCTTGATCAGGCCAAAATCGAATCAGGCAGGCTGGAACTTGAAACCGTACCTTTTGATCTGCGTTTAGTTCTTGATAATGTTCTATCACTTTTGTCCGGGAAATCTAATGAGAAAGGGATTGAGGTAAAAAAACTAATTATAACCTTCTTAGTTGATTTCTTCTTTTGTGGTTGCTGATACCAGCTCTTGTGGTTTTGGGTTTTGTTTGGGGTGAGAAAAGTTGGCTGTGTATGTCTCCGATATGGTACCTGAGGTTGTCATCGGGGACCCTGGACGCCTTCGGCAGATAATTACAAATCTTGTTGGGAATTCAATTAAGGTTAGATAAGTTTCTTAATACTTGTTTGCAGATAACTTCCCTTTTTCTTTCCCTAAATTGAAATGAAAGGCTACAAGGTGCTATTTGAGATGCTCTTGAAGATATAACTGCTATGATTATGATGGTCTTTAACACAAATAAACTCTGTATTATGCTAAAGGTCAGAAATAAAATAATATAATTGGGAATTTGGGACTTGTAAGTCCGCAGTTTCCCTGAATTATGCTAAAATTTAGGTCAATCAGATGATTATGTTTAGAACCATCCATACTTTGTAGTAGTTTACACATAAAAAATGTTACAGGTTTCATTCATTACTTAACTGTTATGCTAATTGTCTGTTTGTTTGTTTAAATTGAAGTTCACCCATGACAAAGGACACATATTTGTCTCGGTGCATCTGGCAGATGAAGTGAGGGCTCCACCGGATGTTATGGACGAAGTTTTAAGACAAGGCTTGAATTTAGTTGGAGACATCTCAAACAAAACTTATAATACATTAAGTGGCTTTCCCGTTGTTGATAGATGGAAAAGTTGGGAATGTTTTAAAGCATTAAGCAGCACAACAATGGAGGAACCTGATATGATCAAATTACTAGTAACAGTTGAGGATACTGGTGTAGGAATTCCTCTTGATGCACAAAGTCGCATTTTCACACCTTTTATGCAGGCTGATAGCTCAACTTCTAGAACTTATGGCGGTACTGGAATAGGATTGAGCATTAGCAAACGTCTGGTAGATCTCATGAGTGGGGAGATAGGGTTTGTGAGTGAACCTGGCACTGGCAGTACCTTTTCATTTACTGGATCTTTTGGAAAGGGAGAAAAAAGTTCTCTAGAGACAAAGTGGCAACAGTATGAACCAGCTGTCTCAGAATTTCAAGGGTTGAGAGCCTTGGTAATAGATAAAAGTATCATCCGAACTGAGGTCACAAAATACCATATGCAGAGGTTGGGGATATTTGTAGATTCAGCTTCCAGTCTGGAATCAACATGCTCTTATCTATCTAATTCTGGCAAGACAAGGTAAGTTTTCCTTTTTCAAGTATAGGTTATATTTGAAGTTGGCTTTAAGTCCTGAAACACATCATTGAATACTCATGGTTTTAATATTCTTCTCTAGCATTTAATTACCATAAACATGACAAAAAGATTTTTCTTCTATGGAGTTGAATAATGTAAATTTTCTACTAATAACTTTGCAACTAGGGGTTTGATGTTGCTGATGCATTGTTAACTGTCTTGCGTGCAGTCTCTCCTCACAGTTGACCATGGTTCTTATTGACAAAGATGTTTGGGATAAAGAAACTGGTCTTACATTCAGCCAGTCGCTTAAAGAGCACAGGCAAAGCAACAATGTGGAATCCCTCATAAACCTTCCGAAGATATTTCTCTTGGCTACATCCATTACACCTACTGAACGCAAGGAACTAACATCCGCTGGTCTTATAGATGAAGTATTGATCAAGCCTCTTCGGTTAAGTGTCATAATTGCTTGCTTCCAAGATGCCCTTGGAAGTCGTAAGAAGAGGCTTCTAAATCTTAACAAACCTACTCTGGGAAAGTTACTGAGAGAGAAGAAAATTTTGGTGGTGGATGACAATGCAGTTAACAGAAGAGTAGCTGAAGGTGCTTTAAAGAAGTATGGAGCAATTGTCACTTGTGTGGACAGTGGAAAGGCTGCTTTATTAATGCTTAAGCCACCACACATTTTTGATGCTTGCTTTATGGATCTCCAAATGCCAGAAATGGATGGGTAATCAATCTGCCCACTCTTGATTTTTAAATTCTTGTTTTAGCTTTGAATGCAAAGGAAGCTAGAGTACAGATCCTACATAGCTAAGGATCCTAGTTTAGGTCTACCACCCTTCCTGGTTGGCAGCATATAGAAGACCTGATGGCAGCCTCACTTGGAATCAATGAGGTCAACTTTCAGCGTATTGGCTGGTAACTTAGAACCAGAATTTCTTGCTTATTGGTCAATTGGTGGCTGGTATTAGGTGTTTCTTCTGTGTTAATTCTTCAAGTTTAGCAAGTACTAATGAATTGGACAGTGTTTATGTTATTGGGTCTCTGAGATTTTAACTTCATACTATCATGTTCACTCACCTGGTCAGAGAGTTCCACATTTTTGTTTCACGCTTGTATTAATATGATTGGTTGCTATGCCAGATGATCATTTTATATGAAGGGAAAAGATAATGGGTTAAAAATGAATGTTTTAGGTGTTGAGCATCTATGATGACTGGTTGCCGATATAATAATCCCATTTTGAGTATTGATTGTAGTTTAATACTGTCTAAAATTGTGCAGGTTTGAAGCAACTCGGCTGATCCGTGGTATGGAGAGTGAGGTAAATGAGAAAATTGCATCCAAGGAACCATCAATTGAGATGTTTGGCAACGTCCAAACTTGGCACACGCCAATATTGGCTATGACGGCTGATGTGATTCAGGCTTCAAATGAAGAGTGCATGAAGTGTGGGATGGATGACTATGTGTCAAAGCCATTTGAAGAAGAACAGTTATACTCAGCAGTGGCACGTTTCTTGAATCCGGTTAATAGAGAGCGACTCATATGATTCGTGAATGTGGTTTTTCATGGCACCTAGCCAAGCGATCTCGGTTTTTATGGGATTGATGGCTAGAGTGTCATGCACTCGTAGCAGCCCTGCCATGACCTGGTTGAGAGACTAATTCTATCCATATTTTTGCTGTCTTCCAACTGCGGTAATTGTTCAGCATTTCTCTTCACTACATGATGTTTTTTGCATGGGACATGCATGTAAGCACCAAATGCCTCAAGTCTGCATGATGCATTGCAACAAATGCCTCTTTTTATTATATTATAAGTCTCACTGATGGGAGCAGTAGGGTTTAATATAGAATAAAAAACAGTATCAAAATATGTCAACTGTTTAAAAAAATTTCTTGACCATAACCATAACTCGTTTTTCTTTTCTTTCAGGAATACTGAGCATCAGGCCATGGACAATGTGTTCTTGTATGTGTGTATACATAGAGACTGGCTGTCATCAGATCAATATTTACGATCTTCTGCCAAGCAAAAGAAGATAGCTGATGGCCTTCTGTACATAACCCTCTGCTCTTTGTTTGTAGATTAGTGCCTTCCACTTTTTCCTTGAATTTTTTCCTCACTAATTTGTACATTCTCCATTGTAGTAGGTGTAGGTTGGCCAGAAACAAAAATGTTATAATGCCAAAACCATCCATTTTTTATATAACTCTGATGAGTTGATGATGGCTGCTTTGACATTATTTCATTACATTTCTCGTCGACGCATTGAGGGAGATCGAACAAAACACGAAAGATGGTGATAATCGGAGTTAGAGAACTTGTGTACTTGAGAGTTAGTCTGGCATTGTGGCAGCATGTTTTTGTTGAAATTCTTTCTAGGGTGTATACATTACTGTTGATATTATTTAATGAAGATAATGTTGTAGGGGTATATCTTCAGTGTACGCTAAATGTAACATATTCTTTTACTATCAGTGAATGCCAGAATTACTTGCTCAGTTGATATTGTCAGTAACTTATCTTCCAGCCTTGGACAATCTCTTCTTTTGTTAAAGAAACCGATATTTTCAGTTTATTGTCCTTTTGAGCATCTTTGGCTCTGGCTTTAGAGGCCCCGACCGCCTGGGTTTTGTGGTGCTGCTCAGTTGCAGAGAAGGGTTTTTGTTATTTTCGCTGCTTTTGGTGTTGGTGTTGTTTGGTGTGGGTAGAGAGAGACAGAGAGACACAGACACAGCGGTGGGGGGTGGCTGTTAGAACCCCCGTCCACCTTAACCCAATTGTACAGAAAGAATATACTATTTTTATTACTCAAAACACAATACAATTCAACATCCCAGCTAATGCTGACTAACCTCCTAATATAGTAGGCAAGATTACAAAGCCTAAAACACCCTTGGAATCCTATCAGTGGCTAGGTTTGGAGAGAGACTTACCTGCACCGGGGATAGGGCTACAGTCCTATCCCCCTCCAATCGCAGCCCGCCACTTGTCCATTTTCTGACAAAATTGGACACATGGCGGGCTGCGATTGGAGGGGGATAGGACTGTAGTCCTATCCCCGGTGCAGGCAAGTTTTTTTCCTAGGTTTGGGTGACGGTGGTAGGAGTGGGGAAGGTGGGTCGAGGGCGGGACTGGGAAGGAGGGGGTGAGGTGTGGGTTAGTTTTTAAATATTTTATGTTTTAAAATATATTTGTTTTTTAAAATTTTAAATTATTTTAAAATAAAATAATCTTTTACTAATTTTTTAGTCTACATAGAGCCAATGTGAGCAAAAAAATGGGATCCACGTTTGCCAAGTCAGAATTTAACAGATTTATTAACGGTTGACTAAGAAAGGGTATATTTTGAAAAGTTTTGTGAAGTTTGTGTATCGGTCAAACGGTTCAATAAACGTTGGGTATGAGTTTGTAATGACTCCCCCATAGTTTGGGAGGTTTACTAATTTTTCCTTTTTGTTGTCTTCTTGTCAGAAAATCCGTTAAATGATGATGTGACACAGAGACCTGGGCTTACTATTATGTTATTTGGCTATCTATTTTCAAACCTGGTCAGGAGCCCTCCTATTGGACAGATGAACGTATGTGATGCTCACCCCTATTTTTTTCATATAGATTACAATCCTTGAGCATCACTTGGTGTTGTTCCTTAACCTGTCAATACTTTGGTTCATGTATCTCATAACATGTCGTGGTTTATTTTTCTCATAGTTGAGTGTACTTCTTGTTCATTTCCTTCATCTTTATAAATTATGGATGGTTAGTGTGTATTTAATTTTTACAGTTTGTAAAATAACTTTTTGAGGTTACTGGTTCTATCCATTTTTCCGTTGTTATTTACAACTACAATCCAACATGTTTTATTTAATTAAAAGGCCTAGCGTATTTTGGGAAGCTTGGGAGTATAACCCTCGAATCTAAGTGTTATATTTTTTGGGATCCTCAAGGTACATGCCGTTGTCACGAATCTCGATTTTCGAGCGGCCTCACCCATCAAGACCGTTTAGGAATGGCCTAATGGTGGGCTAGAGCCTTGACATTTGAAACCTCGGCCGAGCCTGAAAAATAAAAAAAGTCTGTGAAGCTCGGCCCAAACTCAAAATTTTCATGTCGGGCTGACCAAACCCAGCCGAATGACAGACACTAGCAGCACCTGACGCGAGTGGAGCTTAGCTGTCGTATTTTTCGACCACTTTTGCTTAACTCGAGCGAGGGGTGGTGCAGGATCTGGAACCAGATGTTTAAACACCATTTTTTTTAAAAATTCTTCTAACAGGCTGAATGATGATCCCACCCAGCAACTGAACCAACCACTGCCATTACCCCTACTCCTACCCCTTCCCTCAGATAAAGACCTCTCTCTCAATTTCCTGCAATACAGAACCAAATGCCAAGTCATAGAGGCTCCAGAACGCAAGAACAACCACAATATACCATCAACAAAATCCATAATACCCATCAACAAAATCCACTTTTTTTTTATCAACACAGAGAGTCATTGTCCCCTACCTGCTGCCGTTTGGGGTCTACAAAAAATCACAAACCCACCCCACAAAAACAGAGAAAAGAAGAAAAGAAAAAGAAAAGAAAAAGAAAATGGCTTTGTCTCCTTCCTCCCTCCCACTCTCCCTTTCTGCGAGTGCCCTGCAATCTAATAATTTGACTCTTATTTGCCCCTAAAATTTTATATGAATTTCCCAATTTATCCTTAATTTTGACAGAAAATTTAAAAGAATTGACGGAAAGACTACCAGTGCAAAGCAATATCTAAATAAAGGACGATCATAACAATTTTTAGGGTTGAGGGACGAAAGTGAAGTGGGGTCTTATTTGAGGGACCATTGCTACAATTTTTGCCTTTATTGTTATTTTTTTTAGGTTACATACATACTAAAAGCACTTCTGATAAAAATTTATCAAACACTTTGACTCTTCACAGCACTTTTTCTAATATAGTTCACCAAACGTCTAACTGTTTATTCTCACAACACAATAGAAACAGTTTTTTTAAAAAGTACAACAATACCAAACTAGCCCTTAATGTGGTTGCTCAAGCGACAGATACCACAATTTGATAGTAATCAACAATTTAAAAGAAACGTAAATATTACGATAATGTCTTAAAAGAAACGTAAATATCAAGAAAACAAACGGTGCCCATGATCCAAAACCCTCTTCAAGATGCACTGGCAACTCCTTAATTTATTAATAATAGAGATCTTCACAGCACCAATTTTCAAAGCTTTACACTTCACATTCAAATTCTATATATTGGTGGCTCAGGCCATGACATTTTCATTTGGATAGGCCATCCATACTGAAACCTCTCTCTCTCTCAAATGTCGACGAGGGTTCTGATGTGGCTAATTCTTGCTCTGCTCTGTCTCTCACTTGCTCCACACAAATCAGGTAAACAAACCATAAGAAGTTTTCTGAGTTCCAAGCCCATACATACATATAATCAGTTATACAATAAGCTTTTTATCTTCTATGCTCAAGATAATGAACTCACGTGCTTATATGGCAAGGCATGCTGAGCAATTTACGGCACTCAAATTTAGGCTGAACACTAGAATGTTAATTTTTCTAACATTTTTTCTCCTCGCTAATTATGACTCTCTAATAAGTAAGAACAAAATAATGCTCTTTTCCAGCAAGCATACAGTACTTGTTTTTAATGCGTACGCGTAATGCGTTACATTGATCAGGTGCGGAGTTTGAGCAATGGTGTGTAGCCGACGAACAGACCCCGGATAATGAGTTGCAGGCAGCAATGGATTGGGCTTGTGGAGGAGGAGGAGCAGATTGCAGCAAAATTCAGGTGAACCAACCTTGCTACTTCCCAAACACTGTCAAAGACCATGCTTCCTATGCCTTCAACAGCTACTTCCAGAAGTTCAAACACAAAGGTGGATCTTGCTACTTCAAGGCTGCTGCTCTCATTACAGAGCTTGATCCCAGTAAGTACTTCAAAATTTTTCTGTTTTAGCATAAACCCATGAACAGTCACATTGTGTTTTACACAGAATTTTGGATTTTTAGCATAAACCCATGATTGATCACATGTTCTTTGGGTGGAGAAAGTGTTGGTGGGTTGGCCATTTGAGATTTGGATTTGCCTTTTTTTTTTTTCTTAGAGAACATATGAAGTAGCTTTAAACAGCTGGGCTTGAGTTGGACAGGCTATAGTTTTTTTTCTTTTTTCTTTTTTCCTTTGATCACGCCAAAAAGAATGTATTTTTAAAAAAAATTATAAAAAAAAAACAGGGACCATAATTCACATGGGATCTACTAAAACTTGTTTGCTTGTGATGTGTCTGAAAATAAACAGCAGATCACATGTGCACTCCTCGCATAGTTGATGTAAGGATATAATAGTCATTTTTCAAAATGTTTGCTTGCAGGTCATGCCTCTTGCCACTATGAGTTTATTCCCTAATTCAAAGGAAATACAAGATCCCAAATGCCCATCATCAAATTTTAAAACAGAGATTTGCTGTTATGGGAGCATAAAGTCCTGCAGAAATTGTACTAGTTGGCAGTGGCAGAGTCACACTTTTTTTTTCTTTTGGTGTGCCTTCAATTGTAAGCTTGCTCAGAAAATCTAAGTGAGAGTTCATTTTTGTCTCTAGTTATATTATATTTCGGCTTTCCATCACCACAGGTGCATCACCATAAAACAGATGTGATGCCTGTGGGTGGTAATGTTTTTATTTCAGTTGAATTTGGTGTCCTGTTCTTTCATTTGTTGGACTAGAATCTGATGCTCTATTACTCGAACACATAATCGGGGAGTTGCCTATTCTAGTTTCATTGTTGTCCCGTTTTTATCTTTCTTTCGTGACTAATCACGTGAGGAGAGAAATAGAGAGAGAAGAGAGACAGTGAAATGGGAATAGAATAGGTAAGTATTTTCTCCTTTGTCGATAACACATTTCATCCCGGATCAAAAGCATGAATGATTATATAGTAATTCCTCAATGAACATGAGCCGTTTTCTTTCATAGTATAATCTGGTAAGACCTCTGTTTGAATGCACATTTCAAAGCAGTGACATCCTTTGTCAGAGGTTGAGCTTCTGTGAATTCTCATGTGGGCTTTGAGGCTCCTCAACGTGTCAGCATTTTTGGTTCTTATTTGGGCTTATTTGATCATCTTCTTAACTTCTTAGTTGGTCAGGCTCTCACTAGCATACTGGGCTTTTCCATCTGAGGTTGGCAACCGTTGCTTTCTGTGTTCTGACACACAAAAAAACTCAAAACTTACACACAAAAAAAGAGATTTCATTCACTAAATTTACACATGCAAGCCAACAGGATCTAGCACATTAAAAAAAGGCATTTATTTACAGACCAGTGGTTTCAGATTCGAATCCTATGACATCTTAATAGTGTGTGTGTGAAAAACCCCTTTCTCTTATAGTTTAAACTATCGCTAATTCACACATGCAGATTTCATGTTCATTACTTTCCTCTGCATCAAGACGATTGTTTCATGAACATGTTATCCATGAACAATTAAAAAGTTAAAGAGCACAACTGGGTCCAAAAATATAGACAGAGAATCAGTAGAAGGGTGCTACCAAATCGAAAAGGGTAGCAAGAGGGGCCTACATGTGACCCAAAATGCAAAACAGAATTGGGGTTTGGACCCAATTTTGAGTTCGCAAACCCAAGGCCTGCTACTTTGGGGAAGATGAGGACAAAACCTGAAAAAATACAAAGGCAGAAATTTTGGTGCTGTCAGTCTCCCAAAAGCCGTAACATGGTCGGCGTGATGATAGGGAATGTACACACAAAGTCAAGGTTGCATTATGGCTTTGGTTCGCTCCATTTGCTTGCTTCATAGAACTCTGCAAAATTAAGATAGGGACATGGACCATGCTAGTAGATACTAGCAATAAGGGTTTTGTACAAGTTCAATTTCTGATCGTTGATAATAGTTAAAAATCAATCATATGATGCGAGAACGATTGTCTGCGAGAACGATTGTCTTCTTTCCTTTTAATTGGGAGTGACCGAGCTCCTACTTAATCTGTCATGTGTGGAAATTAAATGGTTTTGCTCAAAGATTTGTTTTAGCTTTTGATTAGCTGACTTGATTTATGGGAGATGTTCAACCGTTTATTCCATTCCAACCAAGTTTTCTCCTGCAAAATGTTGAGGAATTATTCCAAAACTATAGGAGTTTCCTCCACCCAAATACAATAAAGCCAGCTTGCTAGCCTGCTAGCTAGGTATGTGGTTGGGGTCCACCATTACCATGTTAGACAGAACATGATTCACTTCAAAAAAGTGTTGATTACTTTTGCTTCTATGGGAGTTTATATTTACATGTATTGCTTAAACATTTTTTAGAATTGTGTATAATCAAGGAGTATTTTATTTTTTTTTTAAATATTTTTTTTTCAGGTTTGAGAAACAAGTAGTCCATGATCATGAATGTGACATACATGTTGCATGTAACGAATGTAACGGGTACATGCACGTTTTTCTCATTTTAAAAACGGAATCTCAATTTGCATGAGAGAAAGTTGAACGACTTTTCCACGTTTCGCTAAAATGGATTCCCACTCGTGAAAGCATATTTGTGTGTGTATATATATAAATATATATATCACTGTGTACTTGTTCAATTTAATGGATGCAAACGATGAAAGCACAACAAGAAAACCATTTGAGAAGATTAGAGGTCCTTTTCACTTAAGCCATAAGCGATAAGCGATGCTTACTTGAAGCAAAATACAACTCAAGCGCTCTCTCTCTCTCTCTCTCTCTGGACAAACACAAAATGCCAAATGGGGCATCTAGAAAGGGTGACTGAAGATAAGAGTGTGGGCCATTAGGTACACTCATTTAGAGGGGACAAGGAAGCAACAAGATTCCCTTTTAATTAGATTTTGATTCTTGCAAATATATATGTTTAAGGCTGAGAATAATCACTTAAACATCGATACATGGGATTCAAGGCCTGAAATTCTTCTGGGGTGACCCAAATAACCCTTCTTTGATTCATTAATTAATTTATGCTTCTTCTAGAAT
The DNA here is from genome assembly GCF_965620075.1 of Prunus avium. Lineage (NCBI taxonomy): Eukaryota > Viridiplantae > Streptophyta > Magnoliopsida > Rosales > Rosaceae > Prunus > Prunus avium. The sequence goes on from NC_142286.1 coordinate 33,085,524, forward strand.
AAGAATTTTGTGAGATTTCTGCTGCCCTCATCTTCTTATTACTTTCAAAGAAAAAAATACATTTGTATCTTACAATTATATATTGGCATGCGCATAAAGTGATTGACTGAAGCAAGTACTTCAAATACCAAGTCCCAACAATGAGAAAGGAAAGAGGAGAAATAAAATGTGCTCCAATTTTTTCTATTCTTTCCTTCCCTAGTAGGGTTTATGAATTATAAACCAATACATAATATTGCTGAAATAGTGTCAACATAGGATTCTGCGGGATTCCTACTTTCTGCAAATAAAATCTATACACACGTATCGACCGACCTGTGATTGACAAAAAAGTATGAGCTTCTACTTCTCTAGAAGGAAACAAGTGTTTTTCCGTCAAGATTTTATTGGTACGAGTATAAATTCACATCAATGTCAAAAGAAATAGACCAGAAGAATTCCCATAAAAGTAGTTTACAAAATACAATTATAGTATAAGAGCAACTTGGTTCTTAAGAAAAAGAAAAAGAATCAGCATAATAGAATACAATAAATCAAATTTACAGATGGGATGAATGGAACCAGGAATGGGAAGACAAAAAAGGCGGAGCGTGTTAGCTGAAGTGGAAGGCACTGCTTTCCTACGTCATCTAAATGTGTGACTTTAATTTTACCATAATAACGTTCTCTTCATCTCTCTGCTCTGCTCTACGCTCAACCGCGTATGTCACTATCTCAGATAACCAGATCAGGACCCATCTGCTTCAAAAACCAAACCTAAATTCAACTGAATTTTCGGTTTAAATAAAAAAAAAAAAAAAAAAAAGATATATTTTTCCTCATCACTTTAACCCAAGGTGTACTCTCACCACTCATCTCAACGTTTGTCACGTGTTTCTTGGCATAACCATAGTTAACTTTTTACTTTGTATTTATGAAACCATAATTATGTCAATAGACACGTGTCAAATGTTGAGAAGGATGATGATGGAACACCTTTGGTTAAAGTGGTAAGAAAAAATGCTCCCAAATTAACTGAATATTTTGACCTAGAAATAGTTTCTTAAATTGCTTCAACGGACTATTATACCCTTAGTCAGTTTTAATCAAGTTTCTAGGTACCTTCTGTCAAATGTACAAGCAAGCTGCAAGTGATGAGGAGCAAAGCTGGCTTACTTGAAGGACCAACTACAAAACTCAATTAATTTTAACCATTGGATTAGTTGATGATGAGATCATCAAGAACCTCTTGGCCATGATGTCATGCTGACTTGGTCTCCATGTGTTTCGGGTGAGGAGGAGATTAAACCAGCTCAGAGTCATATCTATAATGGGGAATTCAAGTTTAAGCGCGTCAAATGGTTTGTGTTAACATAAACTAATATGATATTTAGCAGCTAATAATGACCTACACAGATTTCAACACATCTTACTAATCAAAGGGTATATTGGTCTTCATATCATAGTATCTACAAGAAAAGATCTCAGTTGTACTATTTTTAAGCTAGCGAACTCTAGCTCATTTGTGAATGCAGCATTAAATGAACTTAATAATTATTTATGTATTTGTTTTTATGTACAAGCGATTGAATAAGGATGGTTTACACAAATATTAATTAAGTGTCTCGAATCTCTACCCACATAAGTAGAGGTAGAAAAATTCAACCAACTGAGTTATACTCGACTGGCAATATTTATGTAATTTGTTTAAGAAAATGCTGTTTAGGTTAGGTTTGTATATTTTTTTTCTCTTTTTTTGTTTGGGTCTTTTTTATGTTGTTGGGTTGGAGGCTTGGTGAGCACAGAGTAGTTGTAATAAAGGGTTTTTTCTGTAACTTCCACTAGACCCAAATGCGACAACTTGCAAACAAATCCTAGTGGTAATTATGTAATTTTGTATCAATTATAGGGCTTGTTTTAATTGAGAATTTTTTTATAGTCCACAGGTGGGAATTTTTCTAAAGAGGACTCTGCTCTCTTTGTCTCTCTCACCAAGTCACTCCCACTCTCATAAAAGACGCTGGTATACAGTGCAAGTCCAAGCTTCAAATTCATTCTACCAAGGTATTCCTGTCAACAAGATTTGATGTTTTCAAAGTTGGAATTCTTTGTCAAACAAACGGTCTAGCATTTATTAATTTTCCATTCAAGTCCTCTGTTTTTCATTGGTAATAGTGGTCTTGCTACACTAGTCCTTTTTTTGGGAAAATTTTGAGCTTTAAATTTTGTTGCCATGGAGGATTCTCTATTGCTCAAACTGGGTTGGTGATGTTTCTTCAAGGTATATCAGATATGAATTTTGGTTTCTTTTTGGTGGATTCTATGATGCTCTGTTTTTTGCTGGAAAGACTGGCGCTTGAAATTTGAAATGGCTTTTACAAGGCATATTGTTGTTTGATGTTCTTGTTTCTGTTTGAGAATTGGTGACCCTTTTTTATGATTTGAATGTTTGTGGAAAGCAACAAACTTTATCATTGGCTTGAAACAAATGGGTTTCTCACAGACCGAAAAATTTGGATTCCAATTTGATGGTGTTGGAGCCAAAGATTAAGCGCTTTATGTTTTTCTGAGCATATTGATTGGTCATTATTTACTTCATTTGCTGATTTTGAAATTAAAGTCTGCATTTCGAATTCATCATGGCAATTTCTTTTGAGATGCATTTGGTTGGAGAGCATACATACTTCTTTTAACTTTCGAAATGGAAAGAATGCGGCAACGCAAGGTCATTAAATTGGTCGAGCTATATATTGCACCAGAAATTTTGTGATCATTATCAATTCAAATCTATGGTTGGCAAAACTTTTTTATTTCTTTAATTGTTTGATCATATTTATGGAGATTGGCCACCTATAGTTGATCACTTTTCATGTATACCATTTTAGAATTTTATATATATTTTCTCTGGTTATCTAGGTAATTTTCTCTCAGACCCAAAAAAAAAAAAAAAAATCTAGGTAATTTTCTCTGTTGTAAATAGCTTACATTGAATGTTTCCCAGTTAGATACAAAGATATTTACCAGTATTTTCTAGTACAAATATTTTAAAGGACATAGAAATCGAGAATTGAAAACAAGAACTAGAATTGTCAGAGAACAATTAGGCTATCCTACACTAGGCTAAAATTGTCCGTTATGGTTTTCCTGCAGATTATGCTGTGTTTTGCCCTCTTTGTTCCAGATATCAGTGTAACCAAGGTCTCTTGTTGTCATACAGATTATGTTTCTGGCAAGAGAATCCAAGGCCTCCTACGCTGCTCAGATGGAGACTGAATAACACCAAATAGAGGGATCGGACAAAGTCAACAATCAAACTATTCTTCAATGCAAGCATCAAAGCATCACAGAAGTTCAGGCATGTCGAACCGGTTGTGTTATCAGCCAGTCCAAGAAGTAGAAGCCTACTGCTTGCCTCGGTTCCAAACTTTGGACCCCCAGGTGCATTACAACAATGAGAGCAGCCAAAGTACCGTCTTCTCAGCTCAGAATTTCCATATTAAGTACTGCACTTTGGAGTCTTCCGCAGCAAATGGCAGCTACACTGTCTATAACTCTCCCTCAACTGTCAATTTCTCGCCCAACGGAAGCCCGATGTCACAGCAAGATTCTCACTCATATCCAACACCTGACCAGTACCATTCCCCTGACCAGAATTATAGCTCTCCGATAAGCGGATCCTGCATTACCGATGATGCAACTGACTTCAAGTACAAGCTGAAACAGTTAGAAACTGTAATGCTAGGTCCTGATTCCAATATTCTTGACAACTATTGCAGCACCTTTCAGAATGGGACTAGCAATACCCTGCCAGAAACGGATAGCTGGGGACAGATTATGGATTCAATCTCTAAAAGGGATTTAAAACAAGTCCTCATCTTCTGTGCAAAAGCAGTAGCAGATAATGATCTTTTACTGGCACAATGGATGATGGATGAACTACGCCAGATGGTGTCGGTTTCTGGTGAGCCAATTCAAAGGCTGGGAGCATATTTGTTGGAAGGACTAGTTGCACGGAGGGCATCCTCAGGGAGTAACATCTACAAAGCACTGAGATGCAAAGAACCAGCAAGTTCAGAACTCCTCTCCTACATGCATATTCTTTATGAGGTTTGCCCCTACTTCAAATTCGGGTACATGTCTGCAAATGGAGCCATTGCAGAAGCCATGAAGGATGAAAATAGAGTTCACATAATTGATTTCCAAATTGGGCAGGGGAGTCAGTGGCTCACTCTAATCCAGGCCTTTGCAGCCAGACCTGGTGGACCACCCCACATCCGCATAACAGGCATCGACGACTCCATGTCAGCTTATGCCCGCGGAGGAGGACTAAATATTGTAGGGAAGAGGCTATCTAAGCTTGCCGAGTTGTTCAAAGTGCCATTTGAGTTCCATGCTGCTGCCATGTCTGGTTGCGAGGTTCAACTGAAGCATCTTGGTGTTCGACCTGGGGAGGCATTAGCTATGAACTTTGCATTCATGCTGCACCACATGCCAGATGAGAGTGTTAGCACTCAGAATCATCGCGACCGGTTGTTGAGGTTGGTTAAGAGCCTGTCTCCAAAGGTAGTGACCCTTGTTGAACAAGAATCTAACACAAACACTGCTGCATTTTTTCCACGGTTTGTGGAAACACTAAATTACTACACGGCTATGTTTGAGTCAATCGATGTTACTCTTCGAAGGGATCATAAGGAAAGGATCAATGTAGAGCAACACTGCTTGGCTAGGGAGGTGGTTAACATAATCGCGTGCGAGGGCGTTGAGAGGGTGGAAAGACATGAGCTTCTTGGGAAGTGGAGGTTGCGGTTCGCAATGGCTGGATTTACTCCGTACCCTTTAAGCTCCTTGGTAAATGCCACCATCAAGACACTGCTAGACAACTACTCTGACAAATATAGGCTTCAAGAGAGAGATGGAGCTCTCTATCTTGGCTGGAAGAACAGAGATTTGGTTGCTTCTTGTGCCTGGAAGTGCAAGCCGAGCACAAATTAAAGCATTTTTTCTTGGAGTGGAGGCAAGGCAACCTTAGAATAGAACATGTTTTTTCTTTTTCAATCTGTTTGTACACTTATTAGCTGCTAACTGCTTATGAGAAGGGTGCCATCAACTGTGCACACTTCAATAAATTGAAGTTAGCAGTTTTCTTTGTGTCCATTTCATGCGATCAGACCTTTTGGTTTGGATGGCTGAGAGAGAGAACTGATTTCAGGAGGCATTGGGTTTGTACATGGTTGGAGTAACCGGCACAAATGCTTCGTTTTTCCTTCTTTTTCGGCTTTTGTTTTTCTTTTCGAGGCAGTTTTAATTGAATACAGTCAAATAAAGAGAATTGAAAAATGATGGTTGGAAGTAACCATGCATGCTCTAGTTTGGTCTTCAGCATATCCAAGTTACAGGATTTTGAATCAAATACTACAAGGGTTTGTGCACAAAAACAGCTATCAGATATCAAGTGCTACTGAGTACTTGCTTAGTCTAATCTACGTCTTTGAGTTTATTCAATCCATATAAATAATTTACACAACTATTGTTAGTCTTCCGAACTGCAGTTGAACATCATTGCCATTCCACCAAATTCTACCCTCCAACCAAGAGTGCCTTCCCCCACCGGCATCCTCTCTTCCGAAAAGACAAATAGAGGAAGAAAAAATAAGATATACCCCTAGCACCAAGCAGGTCCTGATACATTAATACATTATTTAGGGTCTAGATGAATGTGGATCCAGCATTGCAGGTTAACTTTAGACAGGTTCTGCTTTTGGATTTTTTTGCTCCGGTGAATTACTTTCTGGACACAGATTGCCGTGAACGACCGTATCAATGCAGGCGTTGTTGCCTTCTGATTTAATTCCTGACTCGCCATTTTGCAATTCATTGGCCCTAGGAACAATTATATCGGGGGCATCACTTTCTTCTGTGGTACATGCTTTGCCAACCACTTGCTCATTTAATTTTCTTTCAGGACCCAGATCAGAATCAACGACCATATCACAGCCAGCAACATCACTTGATTTAGTTCTTGGCTCAACATAAAGTTGCTTGTTTGGTTTATCTTCGTGTTCTGGGCTAGTATCATGGCAGACAGCATTCCCTTCTGATGTAGTGCCAGACTCACCATTACGGGCCGTCGTAATCACATTTGATGCTGATGCATTGTGGGTCACAGTCCTTGTGGGTGGCATATCATGATCATGTTGCCCCTCATATGTGGCTATAACAACTTTTGAATCATGAGACGCCCTCTCTACATGTTTCTTAACAGGGCACCCAGGATTTGAGCATCTGTAGTAACTCCTATGCAATGCAAGTGCAGAAGCAGAGCAGAGTCAGCAAAAAATTACACCAAAGAAAATAGGACAGAAAAATTAATACCAAAGAGATTAATTTCAAATTTTCAAAACATAAACAAATCTCGTCCACATCCTTCTCCAAGATACATACCAAGGAAGACAAAACTAAATAAAACCAGAAGCAGGACATGTTTGAACAAAGCTTACAGATGCATAGTGAATCATTTACCCAGTTGCCCTATTGTCTAAGAAGTAATCGGATCTACTTCTTCCGATTTATCATCAAAGCAAGATACAAGACTACAGAAGTATATGCAAGTTAGATGGAGGAAAAGAATGCCTTATTTGGTCCAGGCAGTTACTGCATAGGAAATGGTTCCATGGAGGCACAAAAGTCTCAGAACGTGTGTTTTTTATGAATTTTTTTTATTAAGGCACTTCGACAGACGTTGGTTTGCACCATATCCTCAATTAAGTCCTTAGTCCAGATCAGAGGTGTCATAAAGCATGTAAATTACTTCCACCGGATACTATCATATTGCTGCAGTTGCAGTTTGATGCTACTAAGCAGTTGCAAACTTGCAATGATCACTACGTTTAAAATTTTCTTCCTTCCCCTTGCTTGCAAATATCAAGCAGAAATATTAGGCTCACAGGCCAAAACTCTTAATGTAAACTTAGCCTGCATAAGCAGTGAATCTATCAAAACCATGATCTATACATTATTATATTTCCAAACCAATGAGCAGGGTGGCAAAATTCAGGTACACACCTAATATAAAGAGTTAATACATGCTACCATTAAACTGATATGTACCTTGGATTTGGATTGCCTTTTACTAACTTCTGCCCATATTTGCGCCATCTGTAACCATCATTCACTATATCAGCCTCACTCATAGTCTGAACAACAACACGCGGTTCACCAGCTGGCTTATCCACCGGAATTGAGTTGCCATTATGTTTTTCCTTCTTCCTGTTTTGTTTTGTTTTGTTTTTCCAGAATGGCAGTTAAACAAAAGTTGAATAGTATATACCACTACACACGAAAATCCAAAATAGCTAATGCATGAACATACTGTCTTTTTGAGTCTGGATCACCATCTCTGGTTCTATTTGATTGAGAGAGCACTCTCTGCACACCTTCATTATCTGCAACGGTTGATAGCTGAGAGGGGTCCACTGGCTCAATCTGGTTAGATGTGTGGCCATGCACATCCGATGGTTTGCCTTCAAATACAAGGTCATCAAATAAAAATCAAACAAGATTGGGTACTGTAACCAGATCTAGATAATAACTAAGTTTCATTCTCACCTTCGACACCAGTTAACAAAAGCTCTTCTGGTCTTTCTTCGACAATGGACACGAGAAAACTAACAGCTACTGGGACGCTAACTTGAGCTTTGGGATGTTCATGCTCACCAAAGTAAACAGTATCTGTTATCTGCCCATTATGTGTGCGCTCCACTTGCCTCTTCACTGGACATTTTGGATGCGTACATCTGTAGTAACTTCTTACATATGCATTTCCCTTAACAAGTTTCTGGCCGTATTTCCTCCAGTGATAACCATCCTCTAACCCTCTCTCTCGTGCTGTAGATGGAGTGCTTCCTTCTTGACCAGATCGCAAGACAAGGGCAGAGGTTTCAGGGGTTTGTGGTGCTTTCTCAGATGTTAAAGAGGAAACACTTCCTTCTTGATTTGATTGAGATGCAGTACCAACACCATCAGGCAGCTGTAACGATTTCTCAGGTATTAGAGACTCAACATTTCCTCTATGATCTGATTGCAGGGGACAGATCCCATTATCAGGAGTTTGATGTGGAGCATGAATTTCACTATTTGAACTCTCTTTCTTCGGTACTATATCAGAAGCAATTTTATCTGTCCCAGGTTCCCCTAGAGAAATCATGTGAGCTTGATTCTTGTATCAGATACAGAAGAGCCTGCACTTCAACTCACGGTGCCATCATCACAATTGACCTCGGCCTCAAAAAGATGCACATACCACAAGTTGTTCAACTCTGATAATGTAAAGTAAGGACACGAATGGCGGTCAGGACTTCCTAGCTTCAGAACAGATCAGAACAGTCATAAGGTAATGTCCCAAGACCTAATTTTATTTGAACAAAGATCATGAACAGCACAATTGTATGGTTTTCAGGGGAAACAAAATTAATGAAAGCGGACTCTCCTATCAATGTGAATGGATGTGCATATATATGCATATTTGTGCGTGGGTGCTCGGGTGTATACATGAATATAAACTGTTTCAATTTGGTTTGAGCGTATTAATAAAGTAGTAGTAGAAGCAGTACTGGTACTTATATTTCAAAATTTGCCACTTTTTAGAAGAAAAAAAACCCTTCAAATTTGCAAAAAGAGGCATGAGACACCACCATAAACAAAATTTCAAATCTTTTGTTCCATCTATTACTCTTAGGGGGGAAAAAAGAAGAAAATTACCACTCAATAATTACCCAGAAATGTAAATTTTAGAATATACCCTCCATCACAGTCAAGGAGAAACAAAAAGTTGATGGCTTTAAAGAATTTAACTATTGAGTCAAACAATCCTACTAGTACTAGCTCAGTTCAGGAGAAGTTTTAGGTAACTAAAAGTAAAAAGATGGAAAATCCAAGGACTCGGCTACCCTATTTTTCACACTTTCTCATCACCCAAACAAAGCATATGCTAATTAAGAGCTACAACTACATCCAAAAAAAAAAAAAATTTAATGACCAAAAAAAAAAAACCAAATCACCTGAGCTCAGGTCAATTATATTTAAAAAAATAAAAAACAGTGTAAATCAAATAATTATAATAATCATCTGCAAACAATCTATTTTGGAGCTCAAAATTACAAACCCTATAAATTTCGCGATCAGGTGCTCCAATTCCACGTGAAGCCGCCGGCTTTAGATTGAATCAGAGCCGTTGCTGGGGATTGAGCTGAAGGTAAGGAGCTGGGTGCAGTGAGAGACGACGAGTCGAAGCTCTGAGGTTTTCCAAAAGTCTAATCCGTAATACGATGAAGGGAGAAAGAGGGGGAGGAGAAATTTGCTGGCTGCGATGAGGTGCAGAGAGGAATCTTTGTTCCCTGGTTGTCTGGGGCTTTGATTGGTTATAAGCCGTTGGAATCTTTAAGCACGGAAAGCATGCGGGCCATAGGCTGGTTCTCCTCGGACTTGGCCTTGGACTTTGGTTTGGACCGTGATAACGCCATTTCCGGTGTGTAAATAGAACCATGTCGCTTGGCCCATTTTAAAATCACTTTGATGCCAAATTTTATATTTTCTTTTCTAACGACGTTAATTTAATTATTACTTATTATTTTAATACAAGTCATAATTTAAATTACTTTAAAAATTAATATGATTTATGGAGGGAGAATTTTGAATTTGGTTGGAAGGTGGCGGATTCACTATCACAGCCAACGACCTAACGAGAAAGATTTTATTTGAGGATATATGAGTTAAGTCAATTGATCAAGACAGTGTGTCACATGAGTTCAATCCACCTCTCTATACATCAAAATAATTTAGATAATAATTTGAACTTGGAAGTGCTCATGTGCTTTGTGAAGAAAGCATTAACAATGTTTTTAGAGCATCTATAATGGTTGCTCAACGGTTCATTTCAGTTCAATTCAATAGTTCAATTTATTGAACTTTTTTGGCAGCTATTGAACTGAACTGCACTTTCACTTACAGTGGTGCAGTTCAATAGCTTACAAATTAAAAACTATATCTTTTTAAATAATCAAATAAAATAAAATGAATATAGTTAATTACAATAAGAATTATACAATTAAAATGGTTTCAAATATCTCTTTAAAAAAGACTAATTATATATATATATATAAACTATAAAAAATTAGTAACAAAATTTTCTTTGGTTGGTGATAATATTATATTAACACTTTTTTCTGAAGGATTGGAAGTTGAGATTAAATGAGAATACATTAAAGCACCTCTTTTTCGGGTTATTGCATAACAAAATTGAATATAAATAAGCAAAACTAAATCTGGTTAAGCATAATAATTTGAACTTGGTATATAGCACTTGGAAGTGCTCATGTGCTTCGTGAAGAAAGCATTAACAATGTCTTAGAGCATGAAGGACTCGAACTCATGATCTTTTCTCGGGGAAGCAATTGCTCCAAACCATTACACTAGTGTTTGCAGTTAACATTGTTAATTAAATACAACACGCGTCCTATTGTTTTCTTCAAGTCCTGCCAAAACAAAGACTTGACCACATAGAAATCAAAACAAAGACTTGACCACATTGAAACCAAGCAAAATTCTTAATGCAACTATAAACTCTTTTTCCTACACACTCTTTACTCACAACTCTTCCACCACAATTTTTCTTCCTCAGTCGTTCCATAGAGAGAGGCTAGTATACAAATCAGTGAAAACTTTGAAATAAAATAAAATAAAAACTTAACCACTAGTTTAAATTAAATGTAATGGAAAAATTAAAAAGTAAAGGTAATGTTGTCTATGTGTTAATAAGAAAAAGGCTATAGAGTTATTATGGTAGGGCAGTTTATTGAAATGAATTTCATTTTATAGTTCTAAAATGAACTAAACTTTACTACTGCAAGTCCAAAGCTCAATTTATTGAAATAAAATTGAAATGATCCTCACCGATGCTCTTATAAATTAGAAGCTTTTTAAAATTTGGTTGTAAAAAACGTTTATAATTGTTTTATTTTTTCGGAAAAAACGTTTTTAATTGTTAAAATACCCTTTTAGCCATTGCCTTGATTTAAAACCTCAACTATTGACTAAACATGCGGGTTAAAAATGTATTTCCATCCTCTTTCCTTGTTATTCCACGGAAATACCGTACGCCCGTCGGCGCAATTTAGGACATACACCGCCACACAGATTCGCACGCGTTTCGTCCCTTTTGACAAAATCAGCCCCCAATTTCCAATTTCCAATCCAGGCACGGAGAGGAAAGAGCAAACCCTAAACCTAAAAGGAAAGTTCGTCCTTTAATTCTCGCCAAAACCCTCAATTTCAATCTAACCTTCTCATTCTATCACAAATCGTAACCCCAATTCTCAAGAAGAATGCTTCTTACTCCGGGTCACTCTCCTCGCCACCTCTCATCCCCTTCACCGTCTGCAATTTCCGATACTTCCGTCCAAACCCCAAGAAGTTCCGCCCAAATCACTTCCAGAAACCCTAGAGGCCATCCCACAGTCCTCGACGAAGACACCTATGTCGCCGCGATCGAGAAGATCATCGAAAGGGACTTCTTTCCCGATATCTCGAAGCTTCGGGACCGCCTTGACTGGCTCGAAGCGATCAAGACCCGGGACCCGGTTCAGATCCGCGATGCCCAGTTGAAGATCATTGAGCGCCGCGGCAAGAAGGTAACTCATAATCCTGACCCTGATGGTAGAACCCCTGGTTCGACTTTTATGCGTAGTTTCACCCCTGCCGATGAATTTGATGGTAAAACCCCGAAAACTCCCGGTGTTTCAAACATGGGATTGTTTGGTGAGGTAGAGTCTAACGGGGCTGATGATGGGGTAGAGGCCTCGTTGTCGCTCGACCAGTTTTTTAGGCGGTATACGAGTGAGGACAATCAGAGTTTTTCAAATATTATGGAGAAGGTGAATAGGAAGAGGAAGGAGAGATATGAGTATTTGACAGAAGGAGAAAAGGAGGATGTTAAATCGATTGAGGATGCCAAGAGGGATAGGATTACAGATGGGTATGGGACGTCTGATCAGCCCCCGTTTACATTGGAAGGGTGCAAGTTTACGGCAAAGAATTTGCTGATGTACCATCCAGCTGATCGCGGTGAGGCCCCATTGACAACAGAGGAACGGGCAGTTAGGATGAAGTGTTTGGAGAAGGAGATTAGTCGAGCCAATACTCGATTGCATGGCAAGATGCTGGATTCTAGGCCAAAGGAGGATGGTATGGCTGAGGTTCTTTATACCACAGTTGCAGGTGCAACCCCGGTTATTATGGATAGGGATGGGGATAAGTTTAAGAAGTATGATTTGGATGATTTGAGGAAGACCCCGAATCCTTTTTATGTGGAATCTGGGAAGAAAGCGGAGAATGGTTATAGTTTTGTGCGGACACCATCACCAGCACCGGGTGTTGATGAATCTCCATTTATTACATGGGGTGAAATTGAAGGGACGCCCCTGAGGTTGGACCTGGAGGACACTCAGATTGATATTGGCGGTGGTGAAGGGCCTCATTATAGGATCCCGTGCCCGCCTGTAAGAGATGAAAAGGCTCACTCACTGTCAAGGGAAGCTGCACGCAAATTGAGGGAAAGGTCAAAAATGTTTCAGAAGCCACCATTGCCAACTCCCTCTAGAGGTGGCAGTGCCAGTCCGAGTGTGCGGACGCTATCTCCCGCTGCCCAGAAGTTTGTCAGGAATGCAATTGCCAAGTCTTCATCTTCTGTTGATGAAACTCTTCGTGCCAGTTACAGAGGTACAAGTCCTGGGTTTTCTACACCTAAAGGTGGGAGGAGTATGTCAAGGTTGGGAAGAGATGCTAGTATCATTTCAAGATCACCATCTCCAAGGGTGGACTCTAATCCTCCTTGGTAATTAGGAGCTTTCTTTGTTTAGAATCAATGCTTTGTTTGGCACTGGAGAAGCCTTATGTATTTTAACCATATATGTAAAAATTCAGTTGTTTCTCTTTATGTTGATAAGTGGAAGATTATTATAACAAGCTCCAAATATTCTAGATTTCTATGCTTGTTTTTAACAATGTCAGTTTCGATTTCGTACTTCACTACTTGTTCCATTGAAGGTCTTTTATATGAATGCAATAAATTTAGGATATAAGTTTTGTTCAAACTTCTGTCAGTATTTCAGTTTTAGATTGTGATATGTTGTATCGATTTCCTCGTGTTCCTCTTCACAAAGTTATTAAGCTCCAATCCATATGTGTGTTTGGAAAGTTACTTAAGCGCTGATGGAAAATATAATACAGAGAACTATTGCTTGTTGAGTAGCAAAAATCTGAAAGGTAACTAGCTACTGTTGTTAGTGGGGTTATGACTTGGTAGCGGATGTAGTTTCAAAATGTTGGATTAAATCTTGGTACCATTGCTGGATGATTCTTTTGGTTGATGTGGATTGTTTGTTTTGTCATTCAACGTTTTGCTGTATTTCAGTATTGCAGCAGAGTCTTATCATGCTGTCGAGGATATGAACTTTGTCTGGTCATTCTGTAGAGAGATAGATTCATAAGGTTTTGCTGGTCTTTGGGGGATGCATAATCCTCTCATCTAATATGGAGTTGGAGGACTGTATTAGAATCACTCATTGTCGTCGAAAAATCGACCTGCAAATCTTGGCTGCCTAAATCTGCCTCAACCTTTCAAACTTTTATGAACTGGTCATTAAAGTAGAGATCATTTTACTTGCATGGACTGAAGTTGGCATCTGCTATCCGTGCCTCTCGGAGTCCTTCTAAAAGGTCAGATACAGTGTTTGGAAAATCTTGGCTGGATTCTGGCACGGGTGCTACGTGAAGTTTGAGCAGTAAGGGAGGCTCTTTTAATTTGGCCACTTCTTTCATTTTACTTTTATTACTTACTCTGCCTGCTTGGCCATCATGAGAGCTCTTTGATTTGTTTTCGACTTCTTCATGGACCACCCATCGACTTTTACAGTTGGATACTTTCACAAGCTTCACATGCCAACTGATTCTTCTATGTCTGCACAATAATGCTAAAAAAATTACCAAAATGCTTAACAAATTTGAACATTATTTGCAAATTGACCAAATTGAATACTTGTTTGACAGGCCGTAATGAGATATTCCCTCTTCCAGAAAATCACATTTTGATATATATATATAAATAATTCATAAAAAATATAAAAAGAAAAACATTTACACACGTATGAAATTGTTATTGGCAGAAATGTAGTTTCTATTGAAATGTGGAAAGTATTTTTCTTCTCATAATGGAAAACAACCAAAATAATACATAAAATAAACAAAAATAAAAGAAAAAGAAAGAATAAAATCTCTAACAGCGTAACCTTCTTTATATTCTCGATACGAAACGGCTGAGAAACTTGACCGGACAAAACAGCTGAGAAAAAGCGAAGCCGAAGTCGTTATTCGATCTACGAAACGACGTCGTTAGTAGAAACTGATCCCCGCTTCACGGCAGTTATACATAGAGCCGTCCTTCACCACCATTTTCTCTCACTATCTCTCTTCGCTTCGCAGAGCTTCCCTGTTATTCGCGTTTACCAAAGAATCTCAAGGTACTCTCTCTCTCTCTTCTCTCTTTCTTGAAGTGCATGTAGTATGTATGTTATGTATGCATACATGTATGTATGTATGTATGTATGTATGTATGTATGAGAAATTAAGACCTGTAATCGTTGCTTAGCATGCATAAGAATCTATTTGATGCATTTAGCATTTGCTGTTTCTGACGATCTTTCTAAGAATTGGATTTAAATTCATCTTCAGCATGATTAGCGCTTCAATTTCAGCCTTTCTTCTCCTTCTTTCGCTCTGATTTTCTTCAATTTGCTATACAGTTCTCAAAACTCTGCGTTTCTTGGCAGTTTACATTCATACATACACATACGCACGCACACAACTACGTAGTGCTTAATTTTGTAGTAATAAGACTTCTTTTTCTCTTTTTTTTTTGTAATTTTGTTTTCTGTTTTACTGTGTGCTTGAATTGTGTTTCTTTTTGTTCTGATAGTTTATCTCCGTTTGTTTCTGAATGTATAATTGTGTATGAATGAGACTGAAATTATGTAACTGAAAACGTAGTTCTGTAATTAAAAAGAATCAAGATTCAGTTGGAGCTATCTTTCTTTACCTTAATATTGAAATTCAGTTGAGCCTTCTTTCTTCACCTTACAATTTCTAACTGTTCTTTTTTGGCTTAATTTTCTGATTACCTTTTGATGATTTTGCAGTATAGTTGTATGACTGTGTGTATCTGTGTAGAGAGTGATGGTTAAAATTCCTTCTTCAGTTTTGCTGCTGAAACTCAAGTTGTGATAATAATAATCAGAAATGAAGTTTCTCTGCGGAACACGTAGGATGGCATTTGCATTTCTTCATTCAGATATTTTCTCTCTTTTTTTTCTTATTTGTTACTCATTTGCTGGAAAATTTAGAGATAATTAGTTCTCATGCATCACAGCAGTAGGACTAGTGTTCTATTCTGTTTCTGTTTGGACCGTTAGGGTGAATTGTCTCATGATTCGAAGTCCCTTGTGAAGGGTATAGTTATTTAGAGCTTTAACTGGTTCTTTACCTCATCAGATTGATCTTTGAAGATGCCAATTGAGAACTCAAACACGTCTGATCGAGATACTGAGCCATTTGTGGAGGTTGATCCAACTGGGCGGTTTGGGCGGTATGATGATCTCCTTGGTCATGGTGCTGTGAAGAAGGTTTATAGGGCTTTTGATCAGCAGGAAGGTACAGAGGTGGCCTGGAATCAGGTCCGCTTGAGGACTTTCAGTGAAGATCCAACTCTCATGAACCGGCTTTACTCAGAGGTAAAGCTATTGAGCACATTGAAGAACAAGTATATCATTGTTTGTTACAATGTTTGGAAGGATGAGGCGCACAACACTTTGAATTTCATCACTGAGGTGTGTACATCTGGAAACCTAAGGCAATACAGGAAGAAGCATCGCCATGTGTCTATTAGGGCTTTGAAGAAGTGGTCAAGACAGGTGCTTGAGGGATTGGAATACCTCCATACACATGAGCCATGCATCATTCACAGAGATCTCAATTGCAGCAACATCTTCATCAATGGGAACACTGGCCAGGTAATTATAACTCGTAAGTTGTATCAACTTGTTTCTCCTGATTTCTGTGAGCATAAATTGGGTCGCTCTCTTTTTCGTCATTATGAATTTTATAATCTGTTTGGACTAATGAAAGCTATTCCCAAATCAGAGTTAATATATATAGCTAACAATGGCAATTTATTTTTACAGTCATGCAATCCAAATCTTTGATAGTGTTTTCATGTAAACTTGAAGAACACGAAGTGATAAAGTTAGATGAGGGTTTTGGGGTAATTATTTAGACCTATTTTGTTCAGATGGAAAATGAATCTGAGTAGTGCATGCCAGTAAGATGAGGTTGGATTTCTCTATGTTTCCACTAAACAGACTTTTCCATCCTATTCTTGTAATGGTGCAGCATTTCTATATTTACATTCTACTCTGCATCACCATATAGTCCTTAGTGATTTGGGGTACATCTATTTTTCTGAACCCCAAAAGAGCCTTGCATGTTTTGATTGAAGAGTTGAAAATCTAGTGTGAACTACAAAATTTAGAATTTATATCCCCACTTCATGTATAATTTCCTAATATTATAGGAATGCAAATCCAATATCCTAATTCATGTCTATCCTTTTTTCATGAACCTTTTCATAAGTTTCTGGCCCTGCCTGAACCATTATGGATTTGATTTATAGGTGAAAATTGGTGATCTGGGATTTGCAGCAATAGTTGGTAAGAACCATTCAGCACATTCGATTATAGGGACACCTGAGTATATGGCACCTGAGCTATACGAGGAGGACTACACAGAGATGGTGGACATATACTCCTTTGGGATGTGCTTGCTGGAGATGGTGACAATGGAGATACCATACAGTGAATGTGATTCTGTTGTCAAGATATACAAGAAGGTCACAGCCGGTATTAAGCCTGAAGGCTTGAACAAGGTGACTGATCCAGAGGTGAGGGCGTTCATTGAGAAATCCATAGCCCAACCGAGGGCAAGACCTACTGCCTCTGATCTTCTCAAGGACCCTTTCTTGTCTGAATCCAAATCCAATATTGAAGAGATTGAACTAATCCTCTGATGGCTTTTCGACATTAATGATCTTTTCAAGACCTCATTTGATGATGATCTAGGGGTTTGGCTCTCATTTCTGAACCATCACAACTGATCCGTGGTGTTTCTGTTCAAGTATATACCTATAGACTCTCTCTCTCTCTCTCTCTCTCTCTCTCTCTCTCTCTGTAATGTAGATTTTAGTAATGGAGATATTGGTAATGCTGTGTAGTTGAATTTGTATTAAAAACAAAAATATTATGAGAATATTATGAAAAATTCAATGAGACTGCTTTAGCAATAGTTCTCTCTCTCTCATATTGGTAAAATAAAATCAGTGGAGTGTGCGCGTACCTTACTTCCCGTAGTTATTTACACTAACACCCCTTGAGATTTTCGGAGTTTTCACATAGAATTTGCATCTCATGAAAATAAAAACATAAAAGCTTCTCATTGAGAATAATATTACAGCGATCCCTTGACGGATAAAAAAACCATTATATTTATCTGCAGCTTTTAAGGGAATGTATTGCTTGAGCTAAAAGGATCATAGCTTAGCTGGTACTTCAGTTCAGTCCATTACAATTTGCTGTCTTCCTCTATGCTATAAGATATTTGTTTAGACGACAATTGTATACACGCAATTGTAATCAGGACCGCACACTCAAACATGATTTTACCTATTGAACGGTCAGATTGACTGTCTAACACGTTATGTATTTAGTATTATATACACACACAGATATACTATATATAATATAATGAAGTATAAAGTTGCATGGAAATACAAAGTAAAAGTAATTTTGGGGATTGGGGGTTGTTGGGAGAAAGCAAGCAAAGACCCCTTCATCCCGAGCACCAGAATATTGACAACAATCAGGAGCCGTGCCGTCTTGGGTGTTTGTTATGCTACATAAAATGTAAACACGAAGCTTCGCCCGCACTTCATCTTCTCCCTTTATCATATTTTAATCATTTCCTCTAAACTAGTTTACCAATTTACATTGCCTCATTCTTCCCTTTTCAATTTCCCAACACATCCTTTGCAAATCTCCATGACTTTTCATCTCACCTCTTCTAACTTGAGTTTTCATGGGTACATGGCCTTCCTCATATTTGTGGGGTCTTTTTTTTCTTTTACCTTTCTGATCAACAACTGTCGTATGTGAGATTTGAACTCACAATTGGGAGAAACTAAACCAATATATTGAGAAAATGAATGAACTGATCTAATTAATGGGTACCAAAGGAAAGTCCAATCGGACGGTTAGGATTTGCATTCAATTTGATGGGGTTCTAGTTTGGGTCACATACATGCATAGACAGAAAACTTGTTGTGCAAGCCTATGACATGGAAAGGAGTGGAGAATTACCATATTCTAGTGACTGGTAGCACCAAGAATTCAACTGCTCAGCACTCGAGAACGTTTTTGAAGCCTTAAAATTTGGACATTGAGAGGGTTTCACTCGTGTGCATTTGACTTTGACTAGAAAAAAAAAAATTAAGCTGCACGAATGTGTGTGTTACACAATGTCTTGATTAAAATTTTAAAAACCACCTCTTTTAATTCAATCATTCTTCTATTTGATTCCACTGGTTTGCCAATTCTAGAAGCCTTGTGTGTATAGTTGTATACTATACTCTATTTTAATTTTCTTTGAATATTGAGACAACTTCCGAGCATTTTATGGCAATTGGGCAGGCAAAAAAGGATTATGTTATAAAGCACATGTCCATGCTTAGAGAAAAATCGACTGCCATTGCTTTCTCAAAGTTTCACTTTCAGTAAATCTCAGTCTGAGAGAGTCTTATGAGCTCTGCCAATGGAAGCTGCAAGCCCATTAAAAGGTAGTTCTGTTTCATCAAGTCCTTTCTCTTCACCAAACGTTGGAGCCTTGCTCAAGATTAAGATTTTGTCATGGTAAGTAAGATTGTTGGCTCATGGCTCTGTCATTTCATTTACATTTGTTAGCAACTTGCAGCATTGACTTTAAGCTCTCTTGTTTGAGTTTCTGAGTTTTGAATCTTTGTCTCAGGACCCAAGAGACCGGTTTGCCTGTTTCCGTTAGCGTTAGAGTTCGTGGGAAGATCTTCAACCTCCACAAGGTCAGAGATTGAATCTTACAACCCTTTTTTGATATAAAGAAAGTAACTGTCCAATGTTGGCCTAATGTTTACACTTACTGATTTTTTCTTCTTCTTCAGTTTCCACTATTTTCAAAGAGTGGGTATTTCAAGAAAAGATTGAATGAATCAACTGAGCTTGAGCTGCCACCAGACTTCCCTGGAGGGCCAGAGACATTTGAGATGATTGCATTGTTCATCTATGGCTCCTCCACATTGATTGATCCATTCAATGTTGTAGCCCTGAGATGTGCAGCAGAGTTTCTTGAGATGACAGAAGATTACTGCTCTGGCAACCTCTGCGAGCGCTTTGATCTCTACTTAAACCAAGTGGTCATGCAGAGTTGGGATGACACTCTAATAGTACTCCAAAAGTGCCAAACTTTGCTTCCATGGTCTGAAGATTTGCTCATCGTCAGCCGCTGCATCGAGTGCCTTGCCTTCATGGCTTGCATGGAGATCCTTGATCCAGAGAGAAGACGTGACACCCCAGTGCTCACATTAGAGGCATTGAGCACCCGAAATTGGAGCTGTGAGATAGGGAGGGAGATTATGAGTCAGGACCTTTGGATCAAGGATCTGATTGCTCTACCATTTGGATTCTTTAAAAGGATTATAGGGTCCTTAAGAAGACAAGGTATGAAAGAAAAATATTTAAGCCCCATCATTGTTTTCTATGCTAACAAATGGGTGCTTTCAAAGAAGACCCTCCAATTTTGGGAGAACTCTGGTCAGAAAACTGGGGATGATCACAAAGTTTCAGTCATCCTACAAGGTGTTCTTGATTTGCTCCCCATGGGGGAGAAATCTAGTCGATCAATTCCAGTCGGGTTTTACTTTGCAATCCTTTCTAGATCCCTTGAATTAGGTTTGAGAATCGATAGCAGGGCAAAGTTGCAAGAGCAGATTGTATTTATATTGCACCTTGCCCAACTAGAAGACTTTCTCTTTCCAAAAAGTGGAACTGAGTCAATTTCTTCTAGCATGGAGCTGGCTACAATGGAGAGCATAATTTCAACATATGTATCATCTAACATGGAGTCAGACCATAGTCTTTCAGCAGGCCATTCAATTATTGTTGCAGAATTGTGGGATGCATATCTTTCCTACATAGCTCCTGATCCAAATATGGAGCCTAAAAGATTCATGGAACTCATCGAAAGAGTGCCGATATCCTACAGACACAGTCATGACAAACTCTACAGAGCAACGAACACCTTCCTACAGGTAAGTACTTTATGATCAACTCTATACTCTGCCAAAAATGTGGTTTTATAGCATCCACTTAATTACTAACAGAAGAAGAAAAAAAAAGGATAAAAAAACATGATATGTTAATATGTAATAAAAAGACATTTTCAACTCAAACAATCTAACATGAATTAAAACCCAAACAAATTGGTCAGCAGAGATGTCAGTTCTCATACCAGCATATGTTATGTTCTTCAGGCAAACCCAAATATATCCCAAGAAGAGAAGTGGGCAGTCTGCAAGTACCTCAACTGCCAGAAACTATCACAAGAGGCATGCATTGAGGCTGTGCAAAATGAATTGATGCCGCTACGTTTAATAGTTCAGGCACTTTTTGTCCAGCAAATCAGCACTCACCAAGCTTTCAAAGAATGCTCAGATTCATTCAGATATGTACACTGTGGAGAGTTTTCTGGGAGCCTCTCAAGCTCCAGATGCCCAAACTCCAAAAGCCAGAATCTAGGAGATAGTCCATATGTAGATGGAGCAGAGCAAGGCAGCAGACCCTTGAGCTTCTTACTGCAAAAGGACAATGTAAATCAGAGACCTGAGTTATCAAGGAAGGAATATGAATCAACAAGCTTCAGAATTCAGAACCTTGAACAAGAGCTCATGTCCTTGAAGCGAAGCCTTCAATGGCAGAGCATTGCAAAGAAAAAAGAGGCAATTTCAACCACAGCATATAGCATGAAATCGTATGGTAAGGAAAGTAGATCAATGAGCAAAAAGAGTAACCCTCTTGGACAAGTGACAAGTTGCATTGGTTCTGTGAACTTCGCCTCACAAAGAAAATATGCCAGTCGATTATTGAAGATCTTCCGCCGGATTTCCTTGTTTGGAAGTAGAAAACCAAAGAGGGGGTGGCCCCAGCCCATGGCCCATGCCAATGCAGCAGAACACTCATCAGCAAAAGAAGTATGAAAATCAGAACCAGTAATGATCATATACAAGGCGAGAATAATTGCTCATTGTGAAATTTTCCTGGAAAAAAGTGGTTTGCTCATTCACATACAACCAGGGCATCAATATATGAATAGTTTAATGCTTTTGTGCATTCTTGCAGCCATGAGCACATAGAATTACATGTTCATATATTCAACAAGTAGCAAATGCAAAATTCAAGGAGGCTAACAAATTGATCCCACAAGAAAGAGAATTTGGAATTTGTAAGAAATAACACGATTTCTTGTTAAAATTTTGATTGATAAGTACACCTACAGAAGCGGTTTTGTA
Source organism: Prunus avium (assembly GCF_965620075.1). Classification (NCBI taxonomy): domain Eukaryota; kingdom Viridiplantae; phylum Streptophyta; class Magnoliopsida; order Rosales; family Rosaceae; genus Prunus; species Prunus avium. Next base: position 33,107,251 of record NC_142286.1, read on the forward strand.
AAGCAAACTTCAGTCTATTAACATAATGAAAGGATATGCAACAAAGTACACTCCAAGTTAGGTCCAAATCGCCCATGCTTAGATTACAAAAGCAGGCAATAAGCTGAATCATTGCCTGATTACAATACATAGCAAACCCAAAGACATAATAGGCTGTGAAAGATATACTATTGTTACTAAACAACTGCAGCTACTTCAGGAAAGGTGTCACTCTTAAATTTATGAGACTCCACAACAGTTCTTGCAGCTTTCACGAGAACTTGTCCATTGACATAGTGTTGGCGACAGACAGGCATGTAGACATCAGCTCCGGCAATCAGTTCGGTTCGTGTCTCTTCTGTCTTCCTCAGGGTAAAGAAAGCTCGTTTGCCACACAGTTCACATCGAGCAGTCAACTTGGTCACAGTGTCAGCCAGAGGTATTATTTCAAGCACAGAGCCAAAGCTCCTCCTGCGAATAATAATCATACATTCATCAATGAGAGAGCAACAAAAACCAACTACAGCAGCTAATAACACAAGCATAACTGCAGGGCAAGAAGAACCCTAAAAAAATTAGAAAGTTTATTTGAAAGGCACCTCAAGTAATCACCATCCAGGCCTGCAACAATAATAGTTTTTCCATCATGATCAGCAGCCATGCAGCAGAAATCATATAGATCCTCGAAAAACTGAGCCTCATCAATACCGATGACATCAAGCTGCCAACATATCCCAACAAGGAGAAGGGAATTAGAATACATCATATGTATCAAATCACAGACACTAACCATGACCTTAGGTCATTGGCCTATTCTAACCATCACAACAAATTCCAACTCTTTCATTTCAATAAGTCATTCTATGTTAATTAAATAATTCCTTTAATTTAAGTCAACCCACTTCTCATGATTTGCCATATCTTACAGAGCAACCATCAAAACCCAGATAGGTTTAGCATATCACATGTTTTACAGATCATCAAATTGTACATAACTAACACAACTGTACCTCCTCATAACAGATCATCAAATTGTTTTAGCATATCACAACATATTTTACAGAAATCAAGGTCAAAATCAAATAGATAAACGTCACTCGGTAATATATAATTAGAAAAAATTTTAAAAAAAAGTTTGATAAAAGCCCAACAAAGGTTATACATTTCCCAGCTCCAAAATTACCTTCTCATAAGCCTCTCCTCCAAAATTTTGCCTAAAGGACGACAGATCGGACAGAGCCCAGCACGGAAACTTTGCCCCATCATGCGTCACAACCGAATCGATAGCATATCTCGTATCCTTACTGGATTTTATCATTGCCACATTTCTACACATAATATACAAACAACAAACTATAAATTTCTCATCTTTATCAAAATTAAATGAAAATTCAGAATCAATCCACCTGCCCTGGACCAAAGCTTCAATCTTTATTCAATATCCCACAAATTCACCTTGGGTTAGACATAAAAATTCGATATTTACCTGCCGTTGTTGCCCTCGGACTTGATCCGACGAAGGAGGGCGGTGGTTTTGCCGGCGAACATGGGGCCCATGATAACATGTACCTCACCGGAGGTGCGGCTGGAAGGGACAGAGGCAGCAGAATCGCTGGTCAAGGGAATTGAGGGCTTGAAAGAAGCCATGGATTTAGGGTTACAGAAAGAGAAGGGATTTAAAATTTTGGGAGGGAAGAAGAGAGGTGGGAAGGAAAGTGCTCTCATGATCAGAATAAATAGTGAGAGGAGAGAAAGATGGAGAGACATGGATTTGAGTTTGAAAGATTTGGAGGGAAATCACAAACTTTTGGTTTTGGAGGTAAACTCTGATTTAGTGGGAGAAAAAAATTAAATTTGTGATTTTTCAGACCAAGGAAAATGAGAAATTATGATTATTGACCCCAAAGAATAAAAAATGGGCCGAAATCAAATTATTGATTACTTGATCTGAGGCAGAAATTTAAATAACCAAAATTTTTTGCATTGTAGTGTTCGACACGCTTGGTACCAGAAGAAAAAAAATATTGTGTTTAACACGCTTCTTAAATTTTAAAATTCCTATTTTACCCCCATTCACCTATTTCAAATTAAATTTGAATTAAAAATTCCCTCTCATTCCTCTCGTGTCGTTTTCTTGTAAAAAACCATCTCTCACTCTCTCTCTCTCCTCTCTCTCTTCGTTTCCATGCTTTTAACTTCTTTGCAATTTTTCAATTTACTCTTGTTCTCAAGATATCAACCATTCTTATTCTCTCTCTTCGTCTCCTTGTGTTTTTGGGTATTGGAATCATTCAAATTGGAAATCAACTTTTCACTATGTGATCATTCAATCTTCACACTTGAATTATCATCTAAGTATGGAGATTGACATTTCACAAATTTTTACACAATGTAATAGAATACAAACTTTAACAAAATAACAGTTTACTAACTTTACTTTTCAATCCGGCCCTTCATAATTTTGCCAAGACAACATATACTTTATCAATGATTCGTTTTCCTCAATCGCATTATCGAAATATTAACTATTACTATTTTCATCTTTCACTTTCTAGTGTCTTCGATAGAATCAAAAGTTTCCATGAAGCTAGCGAGACCGAAGCTATCTCCACTATGTCGCATATTCAATCCCCACACTTGGATCCAACTATAAAGTTCATTAAGATATGTAAATTCACAAACTTTATACGCAACGTACTATAATGTGATTTTTGACAAAACAATAGTTTACTTTCTAATCCGTCCTTTGATAGTTTTTTAGAGACAACGTATATTTTTATTTTAGAAAATTAGTTAAATACCCATTCCTAGACATAATTCTATAAAGAAATCCTATACCATTCAATGTATATAAACACACCCAAAAAATACCCAAAACTAACAGCTGTTACATTTTTTTAGTTTAATTAGTTAAATGAAATACTTTTATTACCCATTTAGTATTAAATTGGTTTTTTTGAAAAATTCTGGGCACTCTCTCTCTCGTCTCTCTCCCTTCACGAAAACCAGGCCAGTGATCTTGGTGCTCCAGCCAGGGCCGACGATCAAGCCTAGGCTAAAGCCCAGCCACATCAGCCACTTACGATGCCGCTGCAAGCTCGGAAAGGTTTGTGGATTTCAAGTTTTCCGACGTCGTTTCCAGTGACTCCGGCAGTTGTTTCAATCGATCGAGGTATGAAACTTCATCTAATTTTTGTGCTCTAGCTGTTTATGTATGTGGTTAGGATAGATTTTGGAGTTTTGGAAATTAATCATTACACCCTAGTTTGACCGACAGCTTTGGCAGTGTTCTGGATTGCTTCGGCCACTTTTTGGCCGGGGTCCAAGACCAAAAATTACTCCCCTTGTTAGTCTGAATATATTGGTATAGGTATTGCAGGGAGTTTTGGGAATCTTTAGCGATAGGTTACCATTTGACTTTGACGGTATGCTTGGTATGTTCGTTTCAGACTCTATCCGGGGTTGTTGGAATGCTAGTAGCATCTGTTTTCTGTAATAATGTTAATATGAGAACTTCAAGTGAGACAATCTGAGAGGAAGCAAATTTAACAGTAGTTGTTGGCCTGTGCAATTGAGGTGTAAAGTAAAACTTTTTTCTTAAATGCTTTTAGGCTTAAGAATATCATAGGGAGATAGAGAGAGCGATGGCTTGTACAGAAAATTGGACCACTTTCTGAGCAATTTTATTATCTGCTCAAGATTCTTTGCAGTTGGTAACAATTGTTTTCTCTTTCTCACTCTCCAATCTTCTTCTTTTTTTTCATAATCTATAGACCAACTCTCTGAAGCAGAGGAGGCAAGGTTAAAATCTTAGCATCTGTTTTACAGAAGAGAGTATTTGCATGCATGCATCAGAAGAACCCAAAAAAGCCCAACAAGAAGAAAAAAAGCATGAGTAATTTCAGATAGATTATCTGATGTGGTAGAAAATTGGAGTATTGATTGAATGGTTTCTGTTCTAATAATGGAATGCAAAATTCCCTTTTCAACTTTTGTCTATCGCTCACTGTGCTCGGTTTTCTAGCCAGCAATCTCCATTTGCTTTTGTGTCACATCAAATTTACTAATCTTAATTAGTTACCATATCCATGGAAACTGCAAAGGGGTTTGCTCAGTATAAAGTTTGTTGCCATTAGTTAGCAAGGAAGAAGACATTTAATATTTTTTTACCAGTGGCAAAAAGTGAAAAGAAAATCAGACCATTGGCTCCTGCAGCTCATAGTGTTTGTTTCTGTCATGGCAGTTTTCGCAGCAACTTGTTGCCAAACCAGTTGACCTGCAACACTTGTTCTTTCAATTTCAGTTGTATTTCAAGGTTGCCGATTTACGAACATGGGGTTTTTGCTCTGGTTTCCTAGGTTTGTTCTAAAGGGTTGTGTTTTCCATTATGTTTTCAAGGTTGTTGGTTTATGAACATGGGGTTTTTGCAGTTGTACATTTTTATCGTACCTATTATGCAAATGAAATGTAATTGTTAGCTTCCAGTAAGTGGTATGAATAGTTGTTATACTGTTCATACCCTGCAATTGAGTTGATTTCTATGACATAGTATTAACAGTGTACTTCTATGACATAGTATTTACAGATTTTTAGTAACAAAGCATGCTCTATATTTTGCTCATATAGCTGTGCACTTGAAGTTTATGATATGCATAATGTGATTTTCACTAGGAAGATAGTTCTATGACATAGTATTAACAGTGTACATTTTTTTTTTCTTGTAGAGGGCCTTTGCGATTGCTTCTGGTGAAACTATGGACAATTGGAGATGGTTTTTGCAAAGGATATCGGATGTATTGCTGGGCTTTTTTTGAGTTTTTTTGTATGAAATGGTATTAACAATGTTTTTCTATAAAATGATATTAACAATGTATTTCTATGACATGGTATTAACAATATACTTCTATGACATGGTATTAACAATGTACTTCGGGGTTGCTGGGCTTATTTTGGGTTTTTTTTGAGTTTTTTTTGTATGAAATGGTATTAACAATGTTTTTCTATTAAATGATATTAACAATGTATTTCTATGACATGATATTAACAATATACTTCTATGGCATGGTATTAACAATGTACTTCGGGGTTGCTGGGCTTATTTTGGGTTTTTTTGAGTTTTTTGTATTGGGCTTGTTTTAAATTAATCAATGGCAGAGATGTAATTTATAGGAACTTCAACACTCATTTTGTAGATAGTAAATAGTTTTTGGGTATGTTTCTAAAGTCTATTTCATATAGGGTTTTTTTTTTATAATTTCAAGTCCTATTTTGGGTATATTATTAAAGCTCCCTTTTTATTTTACTACATTTGTGCACTTAGTTATTTATAAGCATCACCAAGAGCAACACATTAGTGTTTTAACTTCGTGGAAAGAAACAAAAGCCACAAAATTTATCGACAAGTGAGTTTCTTTAACTAAGAGAATCTTATTTTTCCGCATATACTTTATCAATTAAGTCATGTGTGGATAATATATGCACTAGGAAAGGTAGTACATAATGTTTTAACTTCGTGACAAGAAGTAAAAACAAGACTTGTGTGTAGGAATTAAATAAAAAATAAATTATTCGATTTATGAAGAAAGAAATTGAAGTGGTCCCTAATTATATTTTCACAAGTGAATAGGAATTATCTTAATTTATATATTTGATCAGAAATGCAACAGGAAAGAAAAAAAGTATCATTGGATTTTCTCATAAAAGAAAACTTGGTGCGTATGCTGAATGTAAAGTCATTGTTTCCAACACGTAACCTAATAATATATTATATCTTGTCTTTCACCTCCCTAATCTTGCTTTAAATATTATTCTTTGCACAAAGCCTTCATTAATAATTGGGCATTTGGGAACTTTGTCGTGAATTTGTCATGTGCATAAAACTAATGAATATTTTTTATAGTAAATTTGGCTTACATTTACACCATACAAGAATTCAAAACAACAACAGCAGCAGCTTAATGAACCTCAAGAGAGTTGGCAAATTAATTTCTAGAGATTGGGAAGTCTGCAAAGTAAGCATTAAGCATCCAAATATTGGGTACTTAATTAAGAACATCAATACAGGAAATCAAAGAAACTAAGCAAACAGGAAACAGAAAATGTAGTTCGTAGCTAGTCGAAAACGTACACTACTTTTTTGTACTCGTACAGAAACATATTACAAACATTGTTGTACAAATTAATACAAGCAACTTACAGCACCACAAATTAATACAAGCAAATTACACCACCACCCTTATTGTAATAAAACAGAATGCACCAGACCCCATACAAGAATTCAAAACAACAACAGCAGCAGCTGCAAGATGAACATGGATTTTAAATAAGTACTTAGTTTCTGTGTCCTCTCCTCCCCCGTGTGCCTCTTGGCTGCCTCTTCCTGCTAAATTTCTCTGAAAACCATTCATGATTCTTGCTTGTCCAAAAGTTCCCAGCAACCACTCCAACTATTAGACCACTAACAACTCCTGGCAGAACCACATACCAATCTAGTGCAATTTGAAACCCGGAATCTTCATCTTCTTCAAAGACTGATGGTGGTGATATAGAGCTATCACATTTCTTTGACAAAGGCTTTCCACACAGACCTGAGTTTCCTTGGTATGAATCTTCTAGGAATGTACCAAATTGTTGGCCAAGTGGTATAGGACCCCAAAGATGGTTATCAGATACATTGAAATATGCAAGGAAAGTGAGTTGTGCCAAATTACTGGGGATCCTTCCTGAGAGCTGGTTTCGGGAGAGATCCAACGATTCAAGAGCCGTCAAGTTCCATAAAGATGACAGGATGAGACCAGTGAGAGCGTTGTTGGAAAGGCTAAGGAAACGAAGGCCTCTTAGATTCCCAATGACACCTGCTGGAATCTCTCCTTCAAAGCTATTACTTGAGAAGTCTATCAATCTTAGAAGATAAGGTGTTTTCGTATACTTCAACTCAACACCCTTTGCAAAAGTCCTGATCGAGTATGGATATAAATAGACACGTGTAGGTGTGCTTAAAAAGCTCGAAACGACTTCAAAATAAGTTTCCTCGTTCGCATCAACAAATTTCATGGAATTCCAGTTCTCTAAGTAGTCAGAGGGCAACATACCTGAAAAACCGTTGTTAGATAAATCAATGATGCACAACTTTGGGAAGTCATGGTTTGTTGCAGACTTCCCAATCATGCCATGAAATCGATTGGACCTCAAAACGAGAGCCCTTAATGCTGGAAGTGCTCCTAACCAAGATGGGAAGATGTCGCTTATCTGATTGTTTTGGAGGTTAATAAACTCTAATTGAGTGCAATTGGCCATTGATCTTGGTATCTTCCCCTGTAACTGATTGTAACTTAAATCAACCATTTTCAAACTATTTTCATTTGGACACATTTGAGGAATACTGCCATGAAAAGAATTGTGCGTCAGCATCAATATTTCAAGAGCACTGGAGTTCCCCAAACATTGTGGAAGCATGCCACTCATGCTGTTGTTGGACAAATCAAGAGTCTGCAAATGATTCAAGTTGCAGAACGATGGCGAAATTTCTCCACTATAATGATTGCTGCCGACCACATAGTTTTTGATTGATTGTGGTGGAATTGGCAGTGATCCTTGTAACTTGTTGGTCCGGAGATCTAAATCATGTAGATTCTGCCATGGAAGATTGATTGGATTTTGGTCAAATCCCGTTAAGAAGTTGGAAGAGAGCTCGAGAGTCAACAAAGTTTCTCTAGTTGCATTCCACACCCATTTTGGTATTCGCCCTTGAATGTTGTTGTCGCTAAGTTGTAAGTAGCGCAATTTGGATTGATATTTTAAAAGTTCTGGAAACTCTGTTAAGTTGCATGACCTCAAATCTAGAAGTTCAAGCTGTGGAACAGTAGCACTCAAATTGGTTATGATCTGTGGAGATAACATGTTGTATGATAATCGAAGTAGCTTTAAATTTTTGAGCTGGGAAAACTGATCAAACTCAACTTGTCCACTCAAGCTATTAGAGGAAAGGTCAAGAACTTCAAGATTTTTGAGCTGGAAGAGTGACCTAGGAATTGCTCCTTGCAAATTGTTACCCCAGAGGTATAGAGTAGTTAACTGGGTCAAATTCATAAGCCAAGATGGGATTTGACCAGTTATTTCGTTAACACTCAAGTGTAGAATTGAAAGTTGCGTGAGGTTAGCCACAAAACTTGGGAATTTTCCCCTGAATTTGGTGGCCGCAAGGTTCAAACGGTGGAGGTTGGTTAAACTTGCTATCCAAGACAAGGAATATTCAGAAACTAATTGGCCTGTGGAATTATTATTTGGAACGTCAAAAAATCTAGTCATGTAAAGGGAGTTGAGCTGGGTAAGGTTTCCAAGTGAAGAAGGAACAAGGGGGTAAAAATGACAGTTATTGATGTCCAACAAATTTAAGGAATGAAGGTTTCCCATAGAAACAGGCAGCATGCCAGAGAAATTTGTGCCCCCAACATTCAATTTCTTGAAGGCATTGCTCCTGTTAAAGTTAGGGAAATAACCGGTAAGGTTTGAGTTAGAGGACACATCGAGAACCTCTAAGTTTGGTAGGTGGAAAATGCCAACTGGGAATTCCCCATTCAACCCACAATAGCGAAGTTGGAGAGATGTGAGAGAAGATGCATTGACCAAGATATCAGGCACAGTGGAGTACATCTTTACATAATTAAGATGAAGTTGTTTTATGGCGGTCAAGTTCTGAACCAGGCTTCTCATGTTGGCCATGGTCAGTTTCCAACCATTGAAAGACAGATCAAGGGTAGACAGCTTCGATAGCTTTGAAATTTCTGATGGAATTTGGCCAGAGAAAAAGGAATTTGAAAGGTTGAGATATGTTAGACTCGAAAGATCATCACCGAACCTTGATGGTATATGAGAGAAATTGAAGTGATTATCTGAGAGGTCAAGCCTCTGCAAGTGAACAAGGCGGAAGAGAGTGTTGCTGGAATTGATAGAACCGTAGAGACAGCTGCTACGGAGATCAAGGCCGACAACATGGCCAAAGTCTTCATCACACTCAACACCATCCCATGAACAACAATTACTCCGATTCCCATCTCCTTCTCGCTTCCAAAATGAAACCTTCGGATAAGCAAGAGGATCTGCAGAAACAGACTTCTTAATTGCAAAGCTTTCCTTGAACTGCAGCAAGGCTGAGCACTCATCAACCTGCCCAAGTGCATGAGTCTGCACAAATAAAAAACATTGAGTAGCAATGAGTGACAGAAAAATAAAACAACGTAGAGAAATGAACTTCGACCGCCACGATTCCATTCCCATTGCAATTTTGTTTTCTAATTATGTATGCTGAATTATGGCTCTCACACAATTAAGGGTGGAGAAATTATAAGCTCCTTTTATAGACACACAACTCATGACAAACGTAGTTGTAACTAGAGAAAGTAAAAAAAAAGTGAAAAAAAAAAGAATAAAAAAAAAAGTAAGGGAATCAAAGAGAATAAGCCAGGAAGGTGAAGAGAAGTTTATCGTCTTCAAAGTCTTCCAAAGCTAACCACTCAAAGTCTTTAAAGTCTTCTAAAGCTAACCATTCAAAGTATTTAAAGTCTTAAAGCTGGTTCTAACTTCTACCAGAAAAATATGTCTTATTAATTTCTTTGGCGCTTTCAACAACTAATCTTCTGTTGTGTGGTTTTTTCATTTGTTTTGTTCTTTGGTATTTTTGCTTCCTGTTCTTGTTTTTAGTTCTTTGGTACGTTGTGTCTCTCCTGTCTACTAAACGAACCCTAAAATTAATTGAGTACACCCAATGATCTAAGTACACCCTAATATTTTAATCAAAATGTAAAATTAACTAAGTACACCCTATTTAACTACCAAAAATACCCCTACACCCTAATACACTCTATCACACAATACCCTAATGCCAATCCTAAGTAGTTAATTATGAGTAGTTAATTCAACAAATGAAACAGACCTAGTTCATAATTGGCCAAGAAATTGACAAATTCATTATAATCTTTGGAAAAACCAAATCAGACCCAAATCAAAATACACAGAGATAGCACAGAAAAAAACAAGAGACCGTTTACACTTATACCCGAGATCCTAGAAAAGAATATGGGGTGAGCCCAAGACGAAGATCAAAGAGGCCAAGAAATCACACTTTCCTCTACTTCTTTTTGGTTCTTCTGTGACCCCCCAAAAACCCATCTCTCTCTCTCTCTCTCTCTCTCTCTCTCTCTCTCTCTCTCTCTTCATTTCCATGCTTTTAACTTCTTTGCCATTTACTCTTGTTCTCAAGATATCAACCATTGTTATTCTCTCTCTTCGTCTCCCTGTGCTTTTTGATATTGGTAATCAACTCTCCCCTATGTTATGATTCAATCTCCAAATTTGAATTATCATTTAAGTATGACATACAAATTTTAACAAAACAACAGTAATAAAATACAAACTTAAACAAAACAATAGTTTACTAACTTTATTTTTTAGTCTGGCCCTTCATAATTTTGCCAGGACAACATATGCTTTATTAATGATTCATTTTCTTTGATCGCATTATCAAAATATTAACAATTACTCTTTTCATCTTTCACTTTCTAGTATCTTCGATAGAATCAAAAGTTTTCATGAAGGTAGGGAGACCAAAGTTATCTCCATTATGTCACATATTCAATCCCCACACTTGGATCCAACTATAAAGTTTGTTAAGATATGTAAATTCACAAAATTTATACGCAACGTACTATAATGTAATTTTTGACAAAACAATAGTTTACTTTCTAATCCGTCCTTAGATAATTTTTTCAAGACAACATATATTTTTATTTTACTAAATTTGTGCACTTAGTTATTTATAAGCATCACCAAAAGCAACGCATAGTGCTTTAACTTCGCGGAAAGAAACAGAAGCCACAAAATTTATCGACAAGTGAGTTTCTTTAACTAAGAGAATCTTGTTTTTCTGCATATACTTTATCAATTATGTCATGTGTGGATACTATATGCACAAGGAAATATAGTATGTAATGTTTTAACTATGTGACAAGAAATAAAAAACAAGACTTGTGTATAGGAATTAAATAAAAAACAAATTATTTGATTTATGAAGAAAGAAATTGAAGTGGTCCCTAATTGTATTTTCACAAGTGAATAGGAATTATCTTAATTTATATATTTGATCAGAAATGCAACAGGAAAGAAAAATAGTATCTTGGATTTTCTCATAAAAGAAAACTTGGTGCGTATGCTGAATGTAAAGTCATTGTTTCCAACACATAACCTAATAATATATTATATCTTGTCTTTCACCTCCCTAATCTTGCTTTAAATATTATTCTTTGCACAAAGCTTTCATTAATAATTGAGCATTTGGGAACTTTTTCTTGGTTTTTTTTATTAAAAAAAATCCAGTTTTCTTGGTTGTAAATTGTCGTGAATTTGTCATGCATATTTTTTATTGTAAATTTGGTTTATGTTTATACCCTATTCGACCAAGCAACTAGAAGCGATTCTAAGCAAGGCAAAGAGTCCCACATTGAAATATTGCAAGAAGTGAAGACTCCCTCTCACCTATAAAAGGAGACCACTCTCCACCTAAGAAGGGATCCCCCTTAAGCTGGGCTTTATAATCAGTCATGGGCTTCTCCTTTTCTCTCTTTATATTTGGGCCCAGCCCCTTGTACAAATATAAATACACATTGTTATAATAATGAGAATATACTTCTCCGTGGACGTAGCCCATTCATTAAGGGTGAACCACGTATATCTTGTCTTCTGTATATTTATCGCTTGCCCAAATCTTCACACACATGCTGAAGACCCTCACCTTCATCCATCAATCATTACACCTCATTTCTAAGTTGGGCTCAAAAGTGTTGAACCATTTTTGTGCGTCAACAGTTTGGCGCCGTCTGTGGGAATCGACACAAAAGGCTTCTGTCGTTCTCCCCTTCTTCAGTGCCCTTCGGCACCCCTACAATCAGCATCACCTAAGTTGCCGTTCGGCAATACCATGTTGGAGCAACCATGAATGCTAAAGCAGTGACATGTAGAAGATAAATCCTTGCAATATAATATTCAGAAGAAGAGGAAACACATGGGCCACCCTATCTTTTCTTGACATGCCTTTCCGTTCGGCATATTCCTTGGAAAGCATTATTGGAGGGATCCCACATTGCATACTTTACTAAGGAGGGCTGCCAACATACATGGCGAATATCAAAATGATAACCACCAAAAGGCACTCAGCCATGCAATTACATAAAAAGCTGAGAAGTCCTACCGTACGGCAGCATACAAAACAAATCATCAGCCATGTCGCTGAAGGCACTGAACGGACTGGATCTCTATCCGTCACTATGAGACTTCTCAAGGCACCCAAGGACGCTGAACTCTCAAAATTACCGAACGGCAGCCCTGTGTGACCTCTCCTGACCCTCCACTCAGATTTTGCCTCAAAATTACTAATGACACTACTCTTACCAAAGCCTCTATCAGATAAGTGGTGTATTCATTAGTTTTACAAATTATTTAATATTGGAGAAACTTATTATTCTTGGGGTCAAGAAAAGCCACGTGCATTATTTCCAAGAGATAAAAGCACATTTTCTTATCTTATACTTTAATATATTTATAAGCATGCGATTCAATAATTCCATATATTATTCAAGTGGCTGACATAAACCATGGGGCATGGGCTCAACAATTTTTTTTTCTAATTATGTATGCTTAATTATGGCTCTCACACAATTAAGGGTGGAGAAATTATAAACTCCTTTTATAGACGCACAACTCATGAAAAACGTAGTTGTAACTAGAGAAAGTATAAAAAATTGAAAAAAAAAAGTAAGGGAATCAAAGAGAAGAAACCAAGAAGGTGAAGAGAAGTTTATCGTCTTCAAAGTCTTCCAAAGCTAACCATTCAAAGTCTTTAAAGTCTTAAAACTGGTTCTAACTTCTACCAGAAAAGTATATCTTATTAATTTCTTTCGCGCTTTCAACAACTAAATCAATTGAGTACACATCCACAAGTAATCTTCTGTTGTGTGGTTTTTTCGTTTGTTTTGTTCTTTTGGTGTTTTTGCTTCTTGTTCTTGTTTGGACAAACTACAGTAAACCCCTCAACCTATAGGGTCATTTACGAGTTTATATCTGATTTTGGAGACATTTACGAGTACATACTCAACGTCGCGGAAAACCTACAATTTGCCCCTTCGTTAGCCAAACCGTTAGTGAATCTGTTAAATGCTGACGTGGCGAATGTTAGTTCCATTTTTTAATGGAGTGGACTTACAGGTGGACAAAATATATGATAAACAATTCTTTTATTTTTTCAAATATTAAAAAAAAGATAAATTATATTAAATAAATAAAAATTCAAAATTCAAAACAAAAAAATCTCTCACAGTCTCTTCCACACCCAGCCAACCCCATCACGACCTCAGCCACCCCTTCCCATCCCCCTTCCGTCTCTGTATCCAGGGACGGTCCCATGAACATGTTAACCTGGGCTATAGCCCAGGGAACTTCTTTTTTTGGGGACTAAATTCGTACTCTAGCCTAGGCAATCAATCGGCTGACAAGAAGAAAGAATAGAGGAAGAAGAAAGAACAGAGAGGAAGAAGAAAGAAAGAAGAAGGAAGAGAGGAAGAAGAAGGAAAAAGAATAAAAAAAACAGAGGGGGAGATGATAAACAATCGGAAAGAGAGAGAGAGAGAGAAAAGAAATAGAATAAAAAAGGGGAAATGAGGAAATAGAATAAAAAAAAGGATGTGTGTGTTGGGATGAGATATGTGTTTTTATTTTATTTTTACTTCAATTCCTTCTAAATATTTCCCAGTACATATGTAGCTTTCCTCTTCTTTTTGTTTTTGTTTTTTTTCTTTGTTTCCCTTCAATCCCTTCCAAATATTTCAACAATATTATCAATAATTCCAAGATTTTTGTCTGTTTCAAATGTCAGTAGAATAGAAAAAAAGTTCTAAATATGATAAAGAAAAAATATATATTGAAAAAAGAGGGCTTATAATTTTTTATTGTCAGTAGAATAGAAAAAAAGTTCTAAATATGATAAAGAAAAAATATATATTGAAAAAAGAGGGCTTATAATTTTTTTTGATAACAAACAAGAGCTTACAATTTACCCCAAAAAAAAAGGTATCCATTAAACACAGTCTAAAAAAATATATCAATCATTGGATTCGTTTCAACATTTAGCCTACTCCTACAAATATTCCTAACTTCGCCCTTGAATTTAGCCCATGTCATTTTCAAATCCTGAGTCCGTCTTTCATCCCCAGCCACCATCCCTCCTCCTCCCTTTACCTTTTAAAATGATTAAAACAATTCCCACTAGCAACAAACTGATCTTCTTACCTAAACCCAGTCTCCCTCTCTAATTCTGATATGTAGCCATCATTCTCGATCTGCCATGGAAAGCCAAGAAGGAACTCTAACAACCCCACCTTACTCTCTCTCTCTATTTTTTGGATCTTGACACAGCTAAGCTCACCAGATCCACAATTCCATCAGCTGCAATATAGTTTAATGGAATCTCCCACCTCTTTTTGCCGAATAAAATATTTGAACCAAACCCATCACTTCAAATCCATTTCAGAATTCAAGTAAACCCAGAAAACCAAGAACTGATCAAAACCATAATGGCAAAGAAAATGAAAAAGAAAAGAAGGGAATGGCGATGGGGATGAATTAGAATTAGACCACAAAGTTCTAATTGACTCATTTTCATTGAAATCCTTCTCATGATTCTCAGATAGTCACAGTGGAAATAACATCAAGAACCCATCTACTTTGTTTGGAGATTGACAGCCCAAAAAAAATCTAACCCATAAACGAGAAAAACAAAGCAAAAATTTATGTACAAGTATAAATCTATCTCTTCCTGCCAAGTCCTCAAAAAAAAAAAAGGCTGAAACTGAACTGGGTTTTCTGCAGCAAACAAACCCCAAAAAGATCTAACACAATGAGGATTGCCAATGGGTACCTCGTGGAGGGTATGCCTTAAAGGAATGGAGATGGTTTCGGTAGGCCGTGGCATTCGAACAGGCAAGTGGAAGATTTCTTTGATATTCTTGATCTGGGTGGTGGGTTAGAAGAAATCTGGGTCGGGGGAAGAAATCTGTGGGGGGAAGAAATCGGGAGAGACAGAATCTTGGTAGGGTTTTTAATTTTTTTTTTAAATTTAAAATTTAAAATGTTTAATTTTTTAAAAATAATTTAACAAATAAATTTTTTATTAGTTTTTTATCCACGTGGAACCCCACGTCAGGTAAAAAATAAGTCCCACAAATGCCACATCTGCATATAACCGATTAACTAACGGTTTGGCTAACGGAGGGGGCAAATTGTAGGTTTTCCGCGACGTTAAGTATGTACTCGTAAATGTCCCCAAAATCGGGTATGAACTCGTAAATGATCCTATAGGTTGGGGGGGTTTACTGTAGTTTGTCCTTCTTGTTTTTAGTTCTTTGATATGTTGTGTCTGTCCTGTTTGTCAAATCCTATTCCTGTCATATCTACTGAAAATATGTCAAGTTTAGTTCAGTTTAAAACTGATAAGACCATCTCTAACCATGTTGGGGCTAAACTCAAATTTTCACCCTCCAAAATACAACTGTTCATGTATTTTCAGGACTCAAATTTTTTTGGGGAATGCTAGCAACCTTCTCTCTAACCTTCTCCTTTGCACCTTCTCCATTTTTTGCTTGACATGTGTCACTCTCCTTACACTTAAAATAATGTCATTAATCTATTATATAAGCTAACTTTTGCTTTCCAAGTTTACCCTTATTAAATGTATTCAATTTATCCAAAAAAATTTCACAACTTTCTTACCATCTTATTAATTTTTTTTTTTAACGTCAATGATTTTTTTTTAAAAAAAATGTCAGCTTTAAAAAAATAGTAAATGCCCCTTTTTTTAACGTCAAGTTTAGACTTTTTTTTTTCCCATCTAAACCCTTTGTGTTAAAAATAAAGGGGGAAATTTCCTTCTTTTTTATTTTTATTTTTATAAAAGAAGACATTTTCTTTTAAAAAATATAATTGACGTGAAAAAAAAAAAAATTAATAAGATGGTAAGAACGTTGTGATTTTTTTTTTTTGGATAAATTGAATATATTTAATAAGGGTAAACTTGGAAAGCAAAAGTTAGCTTGTATAATATATTAATGACATTGTTTTAAGTGTAAGGAGAATGACACATGTCAAGCAAGAAATGGAGAAGGTCCAAAGGAGAAGGTTAGAGAGAAGGTTGCTAGCATTCCTCAATTTTTTTTCCCTACAACCTTGCAGACTTATAATTTGAGTCCGCAACTTTATTAAATTGTTTAAGAATGATTAACCCCTAATTTTTTTTTCTTATTAATTTTTCTTGACATTATTTTTGTTTCAATACTCGTGATTTAATTTTCTAAACATTTTAACCTAAAAAAATTACAATTCCAAAACATAATAGAATTTCACTTAAAAATAAAAACAAGTACAACACCAAACGTATGCCCGGAATAATTCGAACCCTTCATTGAAACCATTGCCATAATTTTCTTCAATTTTTACTTTTACTTTTACTTTTACTTCATTGGATTCCTTTATCCTCATTCAATAATGTTCTGAACTTTTGCCCACCTCCACTTGTGTTCTTCAATTATTTTCTGAACTCTTTCCCATCCCCTATTGTCTTCTTTCAATTATGTTCTGAACCATTGCTCAACTTTGTCCATCTCACTTTATTGGATTCCTTTATCTTTCCATATCTTTTCCTATCTTCATTCAATTATTTTCTGAACCATTTCTCATCTTGTCTTCTGTCAATCACGTTCTGAACCATTGCTCATCTTTGTTCATCTCACTTTATTGGATTCCCTTATCTTTCCCTATCTTTTTCTATCTTCATTCAATTATTTTCAAACATGTAGGTCATCTCATTCTCTTGTTTATTTAAGAAGTGTTATTCTACTGAATTGACCACACAATCTCCTTCAATTCTCCTTCTTACAATGAATTCACGTGGGAAGGCTATACAAAATTTCTTCAATGATGATTCTGATGATGATGACCTTCGTCAACATAGGGTTGCAATGGCTGTTCAACACCACATGTTTTTGCTGGAGCAATATGCTCAACAATCCAAACATGGTGGTTCTGTTGCAGGCCGTGAATACAAGAATCGGAAGAGAGAAAAACATCATAAGAGTCTCATGGAAGACTACTTCTGTGAAAGACCATTTTATCCCCTAGTGGACTTTCGCAGGCGGTTCCGCATGAGAAGAGAGCTTTTCTATCGCATCTTGAATGATGTTGTTGCACATGAGCCATACTTTACCCAGTAGATAGACGCTTGTGGACGACAAAGTCTATCCCCAGAGCAGAAGCTAACAGCCGTTTTTCGAATGCTCGCATATGGATGCTCAGCAGACTCTACCGACGAGTACTATAGATTGGGTGAATCTACATCCCTTGAATGTTTGCGAAAGTTTTGCTCCGTTATTGAAGCCGTGTATGGTCAGTGGTACCTCCGTTCCCCAAATCCGGCCGACCTTTACAGGCTCTTGCACAAGGCTAGTCGCAGAGGATTCCCAGGCATGTTATGCAGTCTTGACTGCATGCATTGGGAATGGAAGAACTGCCCCAAGACTTGGGTACAAGCATAAGCCAACTATCGTTCTAGAGGCAGTGGCCTCGTATGACACTTGGATATGGCATGCCTTTTTTGGAGTTGCCGGATCGAACAACGATATCAACGTTCTAGCTCGTTCCCCGTTGTTCAATGACGTAGTGAATAGAGTGTCTCCCCATATCCAATATGTTGTCAATGGAAATGAATATAATCTGGGTTATTACTTGGCTGATGGTATCTACCCTCGTTGGGCTACATTGGTTAAGACAATTTCCCAACCGGATACTCCAAAAAAAAGACTATTTGCCCAAAAACAAGAGGTTTATAGGAAAGATGTGTCGAAAGAGTCTTCGGAATACTTCAGGCTCAATGGGCAATTGTTAAAGGACCTGCACGTATGTGGCACAAAGAACATCTTTATTCAATCATGATGACGTGCATAATATTGCACAACATGATTGTTGAGGATGAGTTTGAGGATCTAGATGCAGAATCTGATGATGAAGACAATTGTCCACGAACATCTAGAAGAGCAAGAGCAAGACTTGCTTATGACCTTGAGCCAACTATCACGTATGATATAAACCGAGATAGACAAACTATCTCAGACTACATGGTCCGTCATAATAGAGTTCGTGCTTCACAAGTGCATCACAATCTAAGAAATGATTTGATCAACCACATTTGGAGATGCGAAGGAGAGGGGCAATGAGCTATGTTGTGTGTTTAAATTATGTTGTGTGTTTAAATTATGTAAGTGTGTTTAAATTATTTATAGATATTTATAAAAATACCCAATCCTAGACATGTATTTATAAAAATACCCAAGCACTATTTAAACATAGAAACATACCCAAAATGGGTTTTGGGTATGTGTGTAATGATGGGTTTTGGGTATGTTTATAAATGGGTTTTGAGTGTGTGTAATGATGAGTTTTGGGTATGTTTATAAAGTGTTTTGGGTGTTGGGTATTTTTATAATTTCAGCCCCCATTTTGGGTATTTTAGTGAAACTCCCAATTATTTAAGTGTGTTTAAATTATGTAAATCTGTTTAAATTATGTTGTGTGTTTAAATTATGAAAGTGTGTTTAAATTATAAATGTAGTTGTGTGATTTTAATGAATTATATGGTTTATCATTGAATTTTAAAAAAAAACTAATCATATAAAAATAAATGACAATCATAAAAAAAAGGAAAACGATAATTAAAAATAAAGATAAACAACAATTACAAATAAAGATAAACGATAATTAAAAATAAAGATAAACAACAATTAGAAATAAAGATAAAACAATTACAAATAAACGTAAATTAATAACCACTATGTGGAGGGCTTGGATAATAGTCTCCAGAGTTGTCTTCTGGATTGTAAGGGGAACTTGTATTCATCTGGGCCTCAATAATTTCGTCTTGCTTATTCCCCCAATACTTCTTCTTTCTTGGAGTAAATTTGGATAGGTCCATGGATATTATCCTCTGTTCATTGGCCTCCTTATCTTGTTGGATTTGATATGCATGTTGCTCTTGTAGGAGCTCTAACTTTCGATCGCCTCCTATCCTCTTTTGCCTCATTTCCTTGTTGAACCAATTCAGACAAGAACTTACCACTTTGGTTGAGATAACTTTCAACACCTTTCCCTTTCTTTTTTTCATCCTTCTGTTTATCTCTTCCCAACGGCCTTGGAGTGGGCATGGCCACATCATCTTCATCTTCCTCCAAATTGACTGTATTGCCACTATGAGAAGAATCTTTGAATGTTTGTGTGGTCACATAGGTCGTTCCATTTTGGGCAATCTTTTAAGATATGCCAAGCATGATACAACTTGAAAGGCCTATTTGGAGGTTTATTATCATTCAAGAAAATTGTTTTTGCATTCATATCTTACCTATGAAATAAAATAAAAATCAAGTTAATAATTGAAAACAATTAAAATTATAAATTTAAGCATTGAAAAAAATGGGTACTCACCACATCTTCAAGATTGGAGCCACTCACATGCCTTGCATTGACCTTTGTTATACATGCCTTCCAAAGAGAACATTGTTGGTTGATGATCTTGAACCGAGAAGCAATAGCTTGCGGTGATCGTATCCCGGCTCCGCTCATGCCCGGATCATTTTCCACAAATTTTTGGTACACATGCAACCAAAATGAATCGTTTGATTGATTCGTGCCAATAGCCCCATCTTCAGAGATACAAACCCACCCTCTACACAATGCCTCATCTTCTTGTGGTTTCCAATTCACACCTCTTTGGGGTTTTGGGGCCATTCTCAACAAGAATGAATGTAGAATGAAAAATTATAACAAAGGGAGAAAGGAAAACAAAGAGAGAAAGGAAAAAAAAGATTTTTGGTGGATTATTTACCAAATAAATGGCTATTTATAGAGTTTGGAATAAGTTTTGGGGTTGGATCTGACTTAGATTAATTATAAATATTAATTTGACTGTTGGATTTAAATTTGAGCCGTTGGATGTGAAATTTTACCGTTGAGATTGCCTAAAATGAATCAGAATCGTTGATTTTATAGTTGTTGGAATATATAAATAAATAAAAAACAGCATAACATTTGAAGTGAAAAACTAGCCGTTGGTGCGCAATAAAGGAATGGCAATATGCTTTTCTCACTTGTCAGCGGGCCCCGCATCAATTGCCCATCACGTGGGTTTCTAGCATTCAATAAAAAAATGAAAATTAAAGCAAATTTTGGGCCCACGAATTTATCAGTCTAGGCAGAAAGCAGATTGGAATTCTAGTCCAGATTTGAGATTTCTCAAATTTCCACCTCCCAAAATGCATGGGTTGGAGAAGCTTTTTGGAGGCTAAACTCAAAATTTGAGTTTCCACCCCTTGGGTTGGAGATGGTCTAAGAGTGCTACTAAACGAACCATAAAATTAACTGAGTACACCCTATGATCTAAGTACACCCTACTTAACTACCAAAAATACCCCTACACTCTAATACATTGTTAGGAAAAATCAGTAAATAACTTATTGTTGAGGCCCAAAAAATCCAAGGTTGGGCCCAAATAAATTTCCTGTCCAGTGCAACACCATATTAAGAAAAGACCCGGTTCGGAGCACGCAAAATTCGTCATGCACGCTTGCACGAGCCACGACCACGTGCAATGCCAAATAAATATGCAATTTGCCACGCTATAGCCTATAAAATACACTGGCTCTACGAGCCCAAGCTAATTATCCAATTAAGTGTCATATCCCTTTTAAAGGTGACAAAATTCAAGCATGCCAAGCGACACGCTATGCCAAGCGGGAAATCATTATTTCACACCCAACCAAGCTACAAGCTTAAGTGGGCCCAAGCCACTCAAATGCCCGGGGCTTGCTGAACGAGCTTTCATGAGGCCCATTGATGAGCCGAGAAATGGAAGTTTTGGGCCGCTTGGGAGCCCAAAAACTCAAGCCCATTTCTTGAGCCCAAATATGTGGGTAAGCATAAAAGAGAGAGAAAAGGGAGCCAAATACCCTAGGAAATTAGCCCATCACCATAATAAGATAGCCTATCATTTAAGGAAATTAGCCCATTCTCTTAATGGGCTAACCTATCACTTTAGCAAAAACCCAAGCAGCAAAGAAAATATCTAGTCTCCAGCACTTAGCTGGAAACATGAACCACGATGAAAGCCAAAGTGTATGTCAGTGAGCTGTTGAGAGGCTCTAGCACATAGGCATAGCAAATTTCAAAGAAGAACATGCAAAGATCCAGAGGATAATGGTGCGCACAGGTTGCTAGAAGGAGGGGCACTCTTCAAACCAACGCCCTTACCAATTTCTTTCTCCTACCAGCTCCTACCATTGAAGAGGGAAGGAAAGAAGGTGTGAAGGTGTTCAAAAATAGGAGTTAAACGCCAGAGCAGCTGCGGGAAGGCTTTAGAGCTCCCGAAAACCTTGTCTTGGTGTGTTTGGACTGAGGAAAGAGGATGAATCGAAAGGAGAGAAGAACAAGGGAATGGGAGACTTGGGAAAATTGGAGAAAAGCTATTAGGGTTTCTTGGGAAGGAGGAGCTTCCATCGGCTATAAAAGGGAGTGTCTTCTACCCATTGAAAACAACTCAATCGAAGGCAAGCAAACCAGACCTAGAGAGCAAGCATCATCTTTCACCTCTGGAACCCTTCAATTTCGAGCCATATTCCTCCATCTCCTCCAATTTTCTCTTCTGGCAAGCTATTCCAGATCTTGATAGAGTTTTCGTCAAGCCGCTGGAAACTACTCAACACACCCATTATACCTTCCATCTCTCTCTCTCTTCAACAAACCTTCTTAGAATCCTTCCCCCCTTTCCTTGGAACCCCTGTTTCTCATAGGAATTCACAGCCCTCTCTCTCTTTAATGCTAAACTCATGATTGCTTTGCTCCCATGCCACAAGCTTCTCATGCCAAGCTAAGAATCTACCTACAAGCCATCGTTATTTATGTTGGTGAAGATAACCAGGGTGTTTCCTAAGGTTCTATTACCCTTTCGAAGCATTCTCAGGGCCTAATTCTTGAACTCAGAAACAAGGGGCAATATCACACATCTGTTCATCCTTTACAGCAGCCCAAGCCCATTCATCTGGCTGCTGGAAGCAAAAGACCCCTACACTTATATTATAGGATCACTATGTTAATATAGAATTCTAAATTGTAGACAGCAGCAAAATATGAAAATTATATAAATGTGTAAATTCAAAGTAAGTACATAATACTGACTTTTATTGAAGATAGAGGCTTGTGTATTCGCAATGTCCTAAAGACAGAATTTCGCCTCTTCTCAGTACTTGAAGTTCAACAGGCATCTATTTCCCAGGATTCAACTATCTATAACCCAAGGGTCCAGCATCGGATCCTTGGATTCAGGCGAACGGTGGTGTGCTTCTCTCCAATAAAGTATGTAATTTTAAAGCAATATGATATAGTTCGAAAAAGATGATTGTCTTATGGCATAGGACTTGTGTTTTAATAGCAGAACTGCACCCCTTCAAAATAGCAGTTAGTATAAGTTATACCTGTTCACACTTTCCTCTGCTTCTTTTTGGTTTTTGTGACCCCTCAAAAAATACCAAGATTACTCCTGTAGTATCACTGGAATTCCCCTCCTTTTAAAATATCAATAATTATATTGCTTGAATTCATTAGCAATCATAATCAGCCAATAAAGAGAAAAGTAGCTGAGTAGGGTGTACTTATTAAAATTATATTTGTATTATGGTAAATTAGTAATTTAATATTATATTAATAAGTACGCTCTTTGGTCATTTTATATTAGGGTAAATTAGTAATTCAATAAATAATTTGGTAGTAGGGTGTACTCAATTAATTTTAGGGTTCGTTTAGCAGCACTCAATTTAATTTGTCTTGCTTGCAACTCTTCACTTTTTGTTCCTATAAATAATACCCAATTTTTATAAGTAAAAATCCATAACTATGATCCAACTCATCAATTTACCTTATTAAGCTTAATATTTGGTTTATCACAAAATGCCCCTATTTATATTTCAACGTATAATGGGGTGGTATTTTAATTTTTTATTCTCTAATTTATTGAGGTGATTCCCTCTAAAAATTTTGTCTGCAATTAATCATCCGTTTTATTATTAAAATTCATTAATAGATATAATCAACAATGAGTTGGCTGGAGAGGGCTTAGAACCGAACAATGAGTTAATCAGTTCCATGTATGTTGTCTAATTTATGTGATATGACAATAGAAATGTAAAATGCAAGTAAGAAGATGATTGGATGATTACAATGAAGGGGACACAAGCAGGCATCGATTTTTCTTTCAACTATGGAACCGTAGACCTTTGAATAAATTGAAAATTTTGAGTTATTTTTCTCTATTTATTTTTTCACCAAACTAGGGGTGAACACGGGTCGGGTCGGGTCGGGTTTAGGCCCAAACCGATCACCGAATCGGGTCATGTTGGCAGGCCCAATGGACAAACCGTACACCTCAATTTTAGGCCCAATTTCGAATGAATTCGAAACCCGAATAAGTCAGGTCGGGTCGGGTCGGGTCGGTGGAGGTTTCTGCCGAGGCCCAAAAAGACCAACAATTGAAGGTGGTTTTTTAAAAAAAAATTTCTCATCCCAATTTTTTTTGGGTCAGATTTCCAGGCCCATTCAAGTTTAGGACTTCTATATATTTTCCAGATTCTGTACTTCTACATAATTTTAGCACATATCATTCTAATACAAATAAAAACCTGAAAATCATCATCCATCACATGTCCAAATTCACAGAAATATATATTACAGACCAAGCAAATTGTGAGAGTAATCTCAATCACAATTTGCATACTTGCAAAGTTAAAAACCTAAGAAAATCATCATCCATCACAAGTCCAAATTCACATAAATATATATTACATACCAAGCAAATTGTGAGAGTAATCTCAATCACAATTTGCATACTTGCAAAGTTAAAAACCTAAGAAAATCATCATCCATCACAAGTCCAAATTCACATAAATTATTACAAACCATAATAGAAAATCAAATCAAAACAAGTAAATTTCCATTACATATAGAAATAAAATTCCATGAGTTTCATACTCCTCATATCATATCAAATTAGCACCTCTGCATAAAGGAAAAAAAATAGTTAATAAATATATGAATTAATAAGACATAAAGAAACTATAAATTTTGATTAATGTAGAAAAGAAAGAAAACCTTTTTCCACTTTTTCCAAAGCTTGGTAGAAATCTAACTCATCCATTGCGGGTTCTTTGTAGTAGCTAAACTCCTCCGCCCTTAACCAATCACTACAACAAATCAATGCCTCCACAGTTTTTGGAGTTAACGAACTCCTAAAGGGATCTACAACTCTCTTTCCCGTGCTAAAAGAACATTCTGAAGCCACAGTTGATGATTGGATAGCAAATACATCTTTCGCAACATTGGAAAGTATTGGATATTTTGGAGCATTCTCCTTCCACCAATCAAGTAATTTGAACTCATCATTGGTAAGATTCACGGGAGGTTCCAATAAGTATTTATCAATCTCATTTCTTATTGTTTGTGCCTGATAAATCTCGGCCAGGAGCTGGCCGAAGGAGCCCTTTCTCTCGGCCCTGGCACTTGTTTGAAGAGGCTGAAACGCAGCGTTTCGCCAGGCCGAGGCCGAGGCCGAACAAATTTGCGGCCAAGGCATTAAAGGCAAATCATCATGTGACAGCAGGGTCCCAGGCTTCATTTAATGAAGTAGTGCCTGTTTAATGCAGCAAAACCCATTGGCCACAAAGTAGCATTTAATGCATGAGGGAAGGTGGGAAGTGACTGAAGTCAGGATTTGGTGATAAAGATCAGAGTGATTAGACGTGGACATTCTCACAAGAATTCTGACAGCTTGAGATGTTGGTTCACCAGCTATCCAGGCCATAAATGCGTCTCCACGGCCAGAGGTTCAGAACCCACGATCGAGAGCGGCGGCCGAGATTCACCGGGATTTCTGGAGTCTCACCACCATACTTCACGATCCCAAATGTCGATTGGACTGCCCACTTGCGCTAATCAGACTCCACTATGCGTAAATTCAGCCTCGATTACTCATCCAGGGACTCTTCCTATAAATACAAGACTCGAGCTACATTCAAAAGGTTCAAACACCAAAACAAGCCTCCCACGGAGCAACTTATTTTTTTCTGTAATGCACTTTCAATATCTTTACTTGCTTTCCTAGGAGTAGTGTTAGGTTGTAAGCAGAATCCATTCATCAATATATCATACGACCCTTGATTTTCAAGGCGCCAGAGCACCATCTTTGTTTGTTCGTTCACTCACCCCATATATCACACGACCGTCGCTCCCTGAGCAGCGCGCCGGAGCAGCGCCCAAAATCCACCACCAACGCCATCACTCGACGGCCTTGTAGTTCAGGCCGTGAACCTAACAGCCGAGACCAGTTCCTCTCTCGGCTACAATCGTTTGACCAGGAAGACAGATCAAATAGGCGCACCATTCATCCATCCAACACTCATCGAAACATCAACGCACGGTAAACCGTGCTGGCACGCCCGCGCACAACCGCACCGCACCCAAAAGCAGGAAACCCCGTGTTAACGCACATCCCCTCGGCCCGGAACTCAAGGCCGTGAGATTTGCGCGGCAGACACTTTTGGCACGCCCGGTAGGACATCTGTCAAAAACTTATGGTAGAAACTAGGGCACAGGCAAAGCTCAAAAACAAGGCGGTCGAAATGACTTCTGAGACTCCTGAGTCCACTCACCCCATATATCACATGATCGTCGCTCCCTGAGCAGCTGTTGCATTCCTAAAAGGACACAATTTAATGTGCAAACAACCAATTAAAAATACCCGCAAGTGCACGAATCTATCGAAGTATAGATTATGTAAGTACGGGGTCGATCCCACGAAGAACTTGTCGGTTGCCTATAAGTTCTAATTCGAGTACAAAGAGAACACTCAACTAACACACCACAATGCACAAATGCAAATTTAAAACTAAAAAGAAAGTAAAGAAATGTAAAAGAAACAAACAAAACACACAAAAAAAAGGAAATGTGCTGTGAACAGTGACCAGCGACCGGTCGTGAGGTAAGAGCGACCGGTCGTTTTTGGTCTGGCGACCGGTCGTTAGGTAAAAGCGACCGGTCGTTTTTGGGCAGAGTCGAATTCTCTGTTTTTCAGTTTCGACCTCTGTCCAATGGTTTGCCTATAACTTTCCAACCGTACGTCCAAAATTCACGTTCTTTATACGGTTGGATTCAGCACAGAAAATGCAATAACACAACACGGACCAAAAGTCCAAAACAATTACGTAAATAGATAAAATTTAGTAACAAAGATACATAACGTGTCAAACACGCAACTCACACACACATTGGGGGGGGGGGGGGGGGTTTTGATTTGTTTGAAGTAACCTATTTCTATTGCATGAAAGTAAATGGACTTTGAAATTTAATGAGAATAGCAGAGATGAATTATCAAAGAGTGGAATTAAAATGTAACAAACACTAGGGTTTCGGAATCCACCCTAAACAATTCTACCAATGTTCATGGATACTCAAGTGATGAACTCTAAACGTGTTGTTGAAAATGTTCGCAATCAAGACCAGTACGAGTGGCTCAAGACGCATTGATTCTCTCTAATGTACGTAAAGTGCAGTACGAGTGCTACAATACTTGTGCCTTCCCTATAATCGAATCTAGGTGTGCTTAGTACTTTGATTCAATTACAAGAAAAACCCATTAAGTTCAAAGAGAATATGAACATCACAAGAACCCTAATAGCATGGTGTTTACATTAGGTATTCAAGAAACCAATTCACATGGATGATTCTTACTTCATCCATTTATTGCTTAGGATAACATGAAGATACACATAATCCCAACAATCTCAAGAAGCATGCTTTCAAAGATGGCCAACCAAGGAAAAACACACATCAAGGATAGATTAATTTGGTGAATTGGAATTCATCAACAATATCTAGAAATTCATACATTCAAGTATCAAAACAATAAGGTAATCATGTTTAGGGCTTCAACCTAAGCCCTAGCTATGGAGTTTAGTTGCTCATACTCATTCCAAATACAAACTCAAAATAAAATTAGAAAGAGTTTACAGATTTTGAGAAGATGATGAAAGCTTCAAGGTCATCAATGGTGGAAGCTTTCTTCTCCACTTAGCTTGGCTGCACCTTGGCTTTCTCCAAGCTCCAAGCTCTCCAAAATCTGCTCTCCTCTGTGTAATCTCTTCAATGACTTCCTTCCCCCCGTTCAAAAAGGCTCCCCAACTTCAGATTGCAATTCCCTTTGCTTCCCTCTCTCCTCCTTTCCAGCTTTTACCTTTTAGTATTCTATTGCCAAAGTCTTCACCCATCATCCTTTGTCTCCTTCCAAATGATGAAGCTTTGTCCTCAATAAGATGCCAATTGCTTCAGAAAATATCTCAAAGCTAAGGTAACTTCTTGTTACCAAGAGTTATGGTAACAAGAAAATCAAGATAACACAAAGGAGGTAAAAGCTGGCCAAATTCGGATTTCAGAGCTGTGGTAACATGCTGGATTGGTTGGATAGGCAATACTTGTCCAATTGAGCTCAAATTTGGATATGTTGTAGTTAACATCCATTGGAACAAGTCTCATGAAGATCGTGACCTCATCCGAGCACCAGAGCATGCTGATCCCAGGCCAAGAAGTTGACCTACGAAAATGAACAAAAACAAAGTTTATAACCAATAATGCACTTTTAGCTCATTTTCATTCCAACCAAGGTAGAATCTAAGAAAACACAAAAAGGAAGTAAAAAGCTATAAAATGTCAAGAACTAACTCAAAATAGTGGGTGAATAACATGAAAAATCATGTGTAAAAATAAACCGAACAGCAGCGCGCCGGAGCACCGCCCAAAATCCACCACCAACGTCATCACTCGACGGCCTTGTAGTTCAGGCCGTGAACCTAACAGCCGAGACCAGTTCCTCTCTCGGCTACAATCGTTTGACCAGGAAGACAGATCAAATAGGCGCACCATTCATCCATCCAACACTCATCGAAACATCAACGCACGGTAAACCGTGCTGGCACGCCCGCGCACAACCGCACCGCACCCAAAAGCAGGAAACCCCGTGTTAACGCACATCCCCTCGGCCCGGAACTCCAGGCCGTGAGATTTGCGCCGCAGACACTTATCTCAACAACATCCTTATCTTTCCTTGACTTCAAAAACTTTTGTAACCTTGATGACTTAGTAACATCATTGTTCAAAACTGATGATCCTTCACCTTCTACATTACCATGAAATACTTGGGCAGCAGTTGGATTTTGCTTTCTATAATAATCATACAAAGAATGTAATAGTGTCTTGATCTCAAATGACATGTCATTAACCCCACTTTCATCGGAAATCAAGTCACCCAAGCAAAATGTCACATATTCCATCTTGTATCTAGGATCTAGAATAACCGCCACAAAGAATAACTTGTTGATATTATTAACATTCCCCCAATATTTATCAAACTTTCTCTTCATCATTGTTGCTATTTTGCACATAACAACATCATCAACATTCATCATAGCATCTATCTCCTCCAAAAAAGAACATATCTCATGGATTGGGGCATTAGAAGACACGGTTTTAGAGGCACTAAATCTCAAAGTAGCATCATAAAACTTCTTCAAAAATTTGACAAATACCTTTGTATTTTCCCAATCCAACAATGTTGGAGGTCCCACTCTTTTCTTCTTTTCCTTACCATGAACTTCATACTCCTCAAAGTACCCGAAAAAGTTTGTGTCATCCTCCTCCATCCTCTCAAAACCCTTTTGGAGCTTCAAAGCACTCTCCAACATCATGTAAGTTGAATTCCATCTTGTGCACACATCTAAAGGAACCATGGTTTTTGTGTCAACCTTCTCCATCTCCAAACAAGCCCTAAACTTCTCTAACCGTTGAGATGACCCCCTAATGTACTTAGCACAATTACGAATACTCTCAATAGATTGATGAATTTCTTTCATTCCATTGGTTACAATCAAGTTAGTAATATGTGCACAACACCTCACATGCAACATACTACCATCACATATGAGTGAATTCCACTTTTCTAATCTCTTCTTCATGTAGCTAA
The DNA here is from genome assembly GCF_965620075.1 of Prunus avium. Lineage (NCBI taxonomy): Eukaryota > Viridiplantae > Streptophyta > Magnoliopsida > Rosales > Rosaceae > Prunus > Prunus avium. The sequence continues at coordinate 33,136,427 of NC_142286.1, forward strand.
TACATCCATCATTGGAGGAGGCATTATCAACCGATATGGTGAAGACTTTGTCTATCCCCCATCCATTCAAACACGACTCTACTAGCCTACCAATTGTATCCCCCTTATGATTAGGAATGACACAAAAGTTAAGAATTCTCTTATGCAACACCCAATCATCATCAATGAAGTGGGTCGTGAGAACCATGTAATTGATGTTTTGAATGGAAGTCCAAGTGTCGGTGGTAAGAGACACCCTTTGTGAATTATGTGTTAAGACACTCTTGATTTTAGCTTTCTCCTCTTGATAGAGGTTCCACACATCTCTAGCAATTGTCGTACGAGATGGCAAATCAAATCTAGGTTGTGCCTCCTTCATAAATTCACGAAACCCAATCCCCTCCACATGACTAAACGGAAGCTCATCCCGAATAATCATCTTGACACATGCAATTCTACATCTCTCTTTACTAAATGCATGTGCTACTAAGTTACCCCATTTCTCTTGACCCTCAAACGAAAGGACTTTTTGTTTTTTCTCATGTCTCAATGGAGAACTCTTACATTGACTTCTCAAATGGTGCCACAAAGTGGATGTGCCATTCTTTTTACCATCACATGCATAGTCCTTTTTACAATACTTGCATATGCATCTAGGGTCACTACTACCATCCTCACACTTCATCTTTGTGAAATGATCCCAAACCCCCGAAGCATTCTTAGCAGCCCTTTTTTTCCTAAAGTGTTAGGACCTGATTGTGGAGGGACAGATTGTGGAGGGACTGGTGGTGGTGGTGGTGGGTTAGTTGAAACAAGGATTTCAGATTGTCCTTCCATGAAAATAATACCCTACGCAAATACACAACATAGAAATTTACTGAAATTGCTCGTTCATGATATTAGCAAAAAATAATACCCTATGCAAATACACAACTAAATTCTATTTCTGTAAACTACAAATAAAGCAGCAGCCAAAAATAACAACTAAACCAAAAACAAAAAAAACTCAGAAATTTACCAGAAATCAAAGCACAACCAGCAGCAAGCCAATCCTTTCCTTTGCCTTCAAAATCAATCTGTCTAGAAAATAAAATCACAACATAGTCAGACAAAATCAATATAAATTATCAAAGCCCTAAATTTTTGAATCATGTTTTCGAGATATTAGTACCTCAAAACCCTAACTCGTACATGAGAATTCGCGGCTCAATTTGACAGAAAAAATCAAGTGAGGAAAACTCGAAGAAGAGAGCGTGACAACTGAGAGAGAGTAAGAGTGACAGAGAGAAAGAGCGAGAGAGGGTGCGAGTCACTGAGAGAGAGAGAGCGCGAGATTGGCTGAGAGAGAAAGAGCGAGCGTGACAGAGAGAGAGAGAGCGAGCGGGACAGAGAGAGAGAGAGAGAGCGGGACAGAGAGAGAGCCACGAAGAAGAAGAGAGGCAAGCGTGGAAGAAGAAGACAGGCGAGGGTGGAAGAAGAAGTCGACGATTTGGTTTGGGGAGAGAAGGTTGAGTGAGAGGTCGATCTGGTGTTAGGTTAGGGTTTGGCGACTCAAAGAAGAAGACAGACTTGAAGAAGAAGAGAGGCAGAGTAGAGAGCGAAGTGAAAAAAAAAATTGAGCGGCTGAAAGGTTAGGGTTTCATGAGCAATCGAGTGTGGCAAGGCTTACGGTTGGGATAAAATGGACGAATCAGGCGCTGCCATGTGTATTATTTCAAAAATAATAATATAATTAAAAAAGTTCGGTCCGGTCCGGTTTTCGCCAATTTGGGAAAAATTAAATCGGTTCAACCCGGTTGCTGGCCGTTTCGGCCGGTTTTTTTACTGGTTCTTGCATTTTTAACTATAAAAACTGAACCAAACCACTTAAAGCGGTCCGGTTCGGGCGGTTCGGTCGGGTTTTCGGTAATAATGCCCACCCCTAATCCAAACAAAGGATAATGCAATATAAATATTATAATTAGACGTTGGAAGTGACGTGGCATAATGCCTCCTCTTTCCCATGATCATCAAAGCACAAGCACCAACTAGTGGTTAATATATAGCCTGGAGACCAAGACCAACCATATGCATGTAATCCACTCACCTAAGACTAATTGCATCAAATTAAATTGTGTTTTGGATAATTAACCTCTACATTGTAATTATGTGGACATGGGCCTTGTTTGGTTGTGGTTATGTCAGAGTTTGAGATTTCGAATAATGGAACAGAATGGGCCTTGTTTGGTGGATCAAGTAAATGGTGATGTTGAGAATGATTAAAAGTGAGTTAAGTTTTATGTACTCCATTTTCGTTTCAACCCAATTTATATATTGTCCGGTTGGAAGCTTACCACAGCACCACTAACATTACCAAACCAAATTACTAACAACTTTTGTCCAAGGCAAGCTTATTTGTTTCTTTTCCCCTCTATCTATAAGCTTTTTCTTTGAAAGAGCCATCAATTAGTTGGAAACGATGTTTTCATGCAACTTCTACTGTGTATATTATTTAGCTGGTGAGACTAATTAATATTTGTAAAAGTTGTAGACATCTTCCATGTGAGAAAGTTGATACAAATTTGAAAAATAGTATGGTTGTATATATTCGCATGACTTGTGGACCTGCATTTACTTTTCTTACATGCCAAGAATTCCTATATTAAATGTAATTGATTTACTTTAATTTATGATTTTCTACTGTAAATAGAATTATGAGTTATTACATTCCTTCACCTACAATGATATATATTGTACTATAAATATGGCCTCTTACAAGGAGAAGAATATACAGAAAATTCCCACAAACAATATTCTCTCATAAATTCTCATATTTTAGCATGGTATACCCAACCCCGACTATTACCTATGAAGCTTCCGCACATATTGGAATCAAGTTGGATGGCTCCAACTACCCCCCTTGGTCCCAAGTTGTCGATATGTATGTTGCCGACAAAGACAAGTTGGGACACCTACTCAGACCGACCCGAGTTTCAACCGCTGGCGCACCTAGAATGCAGTTGTGAAAGGCTAGTTAATCCATTCTTTGGACCCTCACTTGATTAGCAGCTTTATTCGATTTCCGACGGCAAAAGCAATATGGGATGTGATTGCCACGATCTACTTTAATGGCACATACACCCCTAAGGTGTACGACCTTAAATGGCAAACTCGCCGGTTGCGACAAACAGGTGGCTCGATTGAAACTTATTACAATAATCTCCAAGGCTTGTGGCAAGAAATAGACTTCCGTCGTCCAAATAGGATGAAGTGTGGCTCTGATATCCAACACCCAGGATATGAGAGAGACAACAACGAGGCCAACACCCCATAATTGATGAGAGGAGTGACGGCAGCGACTCGACGTGGAAGAGAAACAGCAGCGAATTAACATGGAAGATAAATGACAACGACTCAACGTGGAAGAAAAGTGACTAGACCTTGTCAAGTTGAGGAGGGCGACGACAGCTGAACGTGGATGAAAACGAGCGTTGTTAGGCCGATGGGGGGATGACGGTTGAACGTGAAAAACCCAAACCCTAATATTTGACGCACGTCTCTCTTTGCTTGCGAGTAATTTAATTTGTGATTTTTGGATACTCTTTCTCATGTGTTCGAAAATCTACATCAACCGGTCTATGTGGATTTCATCTGTGTTTAGGCTTTCACCAGGGGCGGTGATGATCACATGTTGAAGTGTCACATTTTTGCAGTTTAAGACGTTTATGTGAAACAGATTGTTGTTCAAAGATGTTATGTCTTGAATGTGTGAATTGGTGAGCCCTGTGAATCTTATGTTCTGCATTCAAGGAGCCCAATTGAGCAAATTCTATTTATTAGCCTCCGTTTCTAGCTCACAAGAAATTGATCAAAAAAACGTGCACTTCAAATTTAAAAAACTTACTATAGGCAATGAGTTGCATTTTCTAGTTTTGGTACACTACTACAAAAAATGAAATAGACGACGGGGATCCACCGTCGCTGTAATGCTTTGAAAACCGTCGTTAAATCGACCGCCATCTTTTTAGGTGTCAAACTACGACGGCTTTTCACTGTCGTTGTTTATTTGTAAAGACGATGGTTTTTAAAGAAAATCGTCGTTGTTTAGAGGTAAAGATCATTAATTATAGGAGGAAAGACGACGGTTTTATTAAAATTGTCGTGGATTGTAGGTTAAGATGACGGTTTTTTATGAAAACTGTCGTGGATTGTAGGTTAAGACGACGGTAAAAAACCGTCATTAATTATCTATAAAGCCAACGGTTGGTTTATAAAAACCGTCGTTAATTATCTGTAAAGACCATGATTTATTATGAAAACCGTCGTCTAATAAGTTCCCAAACTGCTACATTTTAGTTCTTTTTGATTTCATATGATGCTATACAACGATTTTAACTGGAAAACCAACCATAATGCTTTATTAATGAATATATACACTCAAAAATAGTTTCTTTCATAAAACTTGAAGATTCAATAGTTATTACATCGTTAACCAATCTTTATTCTACAACAAACATAATTCCTACCAATTAAGTAGTACAATCTTTTCCTAACAAGACCTACGTACTCCTAATCCAAGCCTTCCTCATCCAAACATACAAATGATGTACAACTGAAGTCTCCTCCATCATCCTTGTAAAAAAATCAAAATGATAGAGAGAGAAAAAAAGCTAAGATTATAAACATATAAAATTAGGTGGAAGAGAAATTTTACCATTGGACCATATTTCCATAGAAAACTTGTAAAATGAGCATAAAAAAAACCATCGAGAACCTGCAAAAGGAAAAATATATAAATAAAATGATGGTGAAAAGAGAAGGTAACAAATTTCAACAACAAAAAAACATATGACTCACATAGAAAACCTGCAAAAGGAAAAATATATAAATAAAATGATGGTGAAAAGAGAAGGTAACAAATTTCAACAACAAAAAAACATATGACTCACATAGAAAACCTGCAAAAGAAAAAGTTATAAATCTGCAAGCTTCCTCCTCATCTCCTGAGAACCGAATCAGAAAATCTAAAAGAAACCAGAAATAATAATAAAAATATGTAAACAAACCAGACACATCAAGAGAGACAGAAAATCTGAAATCAAGGAGACAAAGAACATACAAGAAACGCAAAGAGACTAATCCAGAATTCACTAGCAAGATATAGAAAGGTATTGAGAGATTAGGTGACTTTCAAATCAAACCTTTCATGAGGGTGTTTTAGAAAGCTCAGGAGGGTTTCAAGGAGGAAGAGATAAGGTTTTTAGAGACAGGGGGAAATCTAAAAATTTGTCGAGCGCGAATTCACTTAAGCGGCCTTTTTTTAGCGTGTTTTAAAAGAGGACACTTGTTAATGAGAGATAAGGTTTTCAAAGAGGGGGGAAATTTTGAAAATTTGTCGAGCGCGAATTCACTTAAGCGGCCTTTTTTTAGCGTGTTTTCAAAGACGACACTTTTTATAAAAAAAACCGTCATCTTTACATATAATAGATGACAGTTCTTTCAAAAAAACCATCGTCTTTACATATAATAGACGACGGCTTTTTTTAAAAACCGTCGTCTTTCCATATAATAGACGACAGTTTATTTTAAAAAAACCGTCATCTATACATATAATAGACGACTTTTTTAAAAAAAAAACCATCATCTTTACTTCATAATAGACGACCTTGTTTTTTAAAAAAAAACCGTCATCTTTAGATATAATAGACGACCCTTTTTAAAAAAAAACCGTCATCTTTACTTCATAATAGACGACCCTGTTTTTAAAAAAACGGTCATCTTTAGATATAATAGACGACCCTATTTTAAAAAAACCATCATCTTTACTTCATAATAGACGACCCTATTTTAAAAAAAAAAACCGTCATCTTTACATATAATACACGGCCCCTTTTTTTAAAAAAACCGTCGTCTTTACATATAATAGACGACTGTTCTTTAAAAAAAAAGGGTTATCTTTACATATAATAAACGACAGTTCTTTCAAAAAAACCGTGTCTTTACCGAAAAAAGGCCACTTGATTTTTAAAAGACGACACTTGTCACTACCAAGCGTCATCTTTTAAAAATCGAGTGGCCTTTTTTCTGTTCAGCATGTTTTAAAAGACGACGCTTGTTAGTGACAAGTGTCGTCTTTTAAAAATCAATCTAACGCTAGTAGTGTATAAGATGATATATCATGACGGTTTTAAAAATACTGTCGTCTTTTAAAACATAACGACGGTTTTAAGATGCACCTCATCTATTTTGTGTCGTGGTTTAACTATTTTGTAGTAGTGGTACAATCATTTTTGGATAAAGCTATTGATCCTTGGCCATCAAAAGTGCCACCTCCTGAGACTATTAACCCATCAATATTTTGGAAAAGAACCCAACCATCTTGTGACTTGAGCTTTTCTGGCTTTGCAAGAGCCTGCAGGGTTCCTTCAACCCGAACGCTAACCGGTGCTTTACAGGGCCCTTGAAACTTCATTGGACCAGCCATGTAGTTTCCTTTTGCTATCACAATTGTGTTTGGAGTTGTGCATGCGTATGCTTCTTTCGAAGAACTATTAATAGCCTAAAATCGATAGCATACTCAAAAGGTTACTAAGATGTTAAGATATACGCCCGCATTCACAGTCTGACAACATTTACAACTTACTAAATATCTAGGAAGAGAAATAATTAAATAAAGAGGCTAATTGAGTTAATTTGGTTAAACAAATATCAAAAGAAGATTCATATTGCAAGGGGATTGGCACATTGTTTTTGTCCTAATCCACATCTACAAAGAAGAAAGAATGATTAATATGGCGCACATAAAAAATGCAGATGATAGTAGATAACAAATGTTCAAGGCAAATTTTTAAGTTTTTTTTTTTAATGTGTATTTAAACTCAATACATTACTTGAATTAATAATCATTCTTCTTCTTTTATGTTTGAGGTTTTTTTTACTTCTATTCTTGCACAAAAAATAAAAAGCATAAGACTGAATCACCCCTCCCTCTTCCCCTTCCCAGCACACCACTGGTCGAGGTGGTCATTTATACAGAAACAATTAAATAAAGAGGCTAATTGAGTAAATTTGGTTAAACAAATATCCAAAGAAAATTCATATTCCAATAACATTATTTTTTAATCAAATATCCAAAGAAGATTTATTCATCTCTTTTAAGATGTAACAAAAAATGTACTGAGATATTTTCCCCCTCTTAGATGAAAACACCAAGTACAATTAGCACAAAATCAAAGAGCACACAACCAATGTGTCTCTGAAGAAACATCAGCAGCATGGGCTGTGCTTGTTAGATCAAGCAGCAGCAGCGCCAGTAGCGCAAGCAAGAGGCTGTGGCACTCGATTAATTGTCGGCTTGACATTAGAACACACAGAGGTAATAGGGCCTTTGTTTCCGGTGTACTTGAAATCAATGTCACTCAATTCCACATTCTCACATGGCATGCCTTGGGTGCATACAAGCTTCACAGCAACTGGGTCGGTACATGTGCCCTTGATGTTCTTGAAGCTAACATTGCTAATCTTAACTTTGGAAGGAACCTACACAAAACCATTCATTAATTGATTAATTTAAATCCTTTTAAAGATTCAGTAAATGATGACTTGATTAACAAGGAACATATATATGATGTTAATAAATTGTTATAGATAGATACCCCTTTTTTGCATTCGTTCCATGGGCAGTACTCTTGGTCAATGAGGATAGGGTTACCCACATTAACCATGGTAATATCCTCAAAGTGAATATCCGAGGCAGTGCCATCTTTTGGGGAAGCAGGCCATGTTTTGATCCTCACACCATTCGTTGTATCAGTCAAGGTGCAGTTCTTAATGTTGATGCCGGACACGGGTTCTTCCTCTGGGTACCTTCCAAGGCTCCCGATGGCTATGCCGTGGCCTGGCCCACAAGTAACGTTGGTCACAGTGATGTCCTTGTTACCATCACCGATCGAAATACAGTCATCCCCAGTTCCGATGGTTGTGTCAGTGATGTTGATCCCAGTTGAACGCCCAATGTGAATTCCATCAGTGTTCATGCTTTCCTTAGGTGCTGAGACGGTAAATCCTTTGATTTCAACCTTCTCGCACTTCAAAAGATTGACGTGGAAATTTTTGCTATCTTTTGAAGTTACGTCCAAAATTTTGGAATTGGTGAGGAAGTGGAACCTCAAATTCTGCATATATTAAGAAAACAAATCAAACACAAATATGTTTATATTGTCAGGCTGTGAATCTGGATCACGTATCATCAAGTCAAGAATTGATCAATGAGCAAGATTCAAAAATGCTCCTGTGTGACACAAGAAGATTTTCAAGTATATAGAACAACATGGTAGGATTAAATCATCTTACAATGTGTTTGGTTTTGCAGTTTCTATTTTTGTTGCAATCATTGTTTTTCCAAGACTGTGCTCCTTGGCCATCAAAAGTTCCACCACCTGACAAGGTGAGCCCGTCGACGTGGTCGAAACCAATCCAAGTGTCGTCCTTCGGGAGCTGGCTGCCATCTACTGGAGCCTGCAATGTTCCTTGGACCTGGAACTCAATAGCAGCCTTGCAAGGACCTTTAAAAGTTGTTCCTACAAACTTGAATGTTCCTTTTGGAACAACAATTTTACTCGGCGTTGTTGATGCACATGTGCATCTGTCCAAGCCTTCTCTAAAGCCTAATTAACATTACACAAATTTAAAACTGTTAATGATTTAGTTTGGCAAACAATTGTAGAAACAAATTCTAATCAGAACCGAATATGAATACAAATGTTTTTGTTACCTGGGTAATATCAGAGTCTGGCTTTCCACCATATTTTGCACTTGTCACATCTAAGGCAGCAGGTTGAGCTTTAGCTGTGGATGCTAACAACAAGAACACGAACATTGGCAAGACATTTTTCAGTTTCAAACCCATCTTGAGACTTTGTTATTTCCTTTTTCTTTGGAGTATGATGAAACTCCATTGCTTTCAACCAAATTTATACTCCCATCGGAAAGCTCTCATCGTTAATATTTATTTGCCCAATTAAGAAGTTGAATGTTGGTCAACCATCCTCTAATTAGTAATTAATTAAGCTGCTCAGCTTTAGAACATGAATTACCTACAATGGCTCTTGGCTCAATTTCCAATTTGGGCGAAAGATTTTTTTCTTCTAAGACTGTCAAATTAGAAAGAAAAGATTTATGACATGGATGGCTTATAAACCAAAAGTACTAAACCTGTTATAATCCAATTTGGTGCAAAGATTAACAAAAAAATACACACATACAATTGATTTTTCATAAACCAAAAACTGTTTCCAAACGCACTAATAAAAGTAACATTCTTGACCATAATTTGTAACAAAGCAATCGTGATATGAGAAATAACTATTGGAAATTCATTTTATGTTCACATTGAAAAGTTAAGGGACCTAGCATGGGTTTATAAGGAGTGAGTGAGGGTCTTATCTAAGGCATCATGATGCACTGCTAATCGTATTCGAATACAATTTTGCTAGCATCAGTTACGTAGGGACGCGTTGTGATGAAGATCAATATATGACTAAAGAAATTATCTTATTCCACCAAGTCACATAACGAGAGATACAATATTTATTCCAATTGATGGTGTTACATCACATGCCGACGCGGGAACAACTCTAGCATCAGACTATTCCAATACCATCCATACATGGGCGGAACTAGCAACAAGGCTACCATGGGCTCTAGCCCAGGTAGCCTTTAAAAAATATTTTAAAATATTATATGTATTTTTATGTGATTTCACTCTATAAAAGATTAGTAGTCCACCCAAATATAGCCTAATAACCCCTTGTCCACTCAACCTATAGGCCTACAATCATCTTATATTTAATTTGTTTGCTCAGTTAAGAGCACCTCCAATGGAGATGTCAAATAATATGTATAAAAATTGGATTTGATGGCTAATAACTTTAGTCAAAGGAGTTATGAACTAGCGAATTGAACCCGAGTGCACTTGGGGGAGAGAGGGAGAGTTTGATCCACTTTTCTATTGTGGTGTCACCCTATGTGCGTGGTTTATAGAAATTGTAAGTATAAAAATAAAATAAAAAGAGCATTAGATTTTAAGCTAATAACTTTAGCTAGCCCACCCGTTAAAAAATTCCTGGTTCCGCCCTTGCATCCATAAATTACAAAATTTAATGACTTTTCATCATAGTATTCATAGATGGGAAAGTGACAACGAGTGTATGAGTGTGACAATTAACTCGCATGAACAAGCGAAGTTCATACTATACTGGGTATATATATATATATATATATATATATATATATATATATATATTGTTTTTCTTCATTTTTCTAAGAAGAACTCTGTTTAAAAGTAGGGCAAAATAAGTAGCTATATGGTTAAAAAAGGGTTTGGAGGAGTTGACATTGCTGTCATGTCATGGATGCCTTGCTAATTGCTAAAGAAGATAATAATGTGTCACGGAGTGCTTAGACAACAATCATGAATCATGGATATTGGCCGCTCAAATGCTCATATCAATGTACGACCACTAGGGTTTCCACACCATCCCACTGCATGCCTAGTCATCCAATTCTTGTCATTTGAATAGCTTATCAACATAAGCGAAAAAAAAACTAAAATTATATTAGGTGTAGGTCGTACGAGTTTGATGTTACATGTATCATATTTATCGATCATATTGTATAAAACATTTTTACTGATTTCTAAATGCATATATATATGGTATATAAATAGTTTATATATAGTTGGGTTATTTATAGGTGGAAGTTTGCTTATTAACATATATATATATAGAGAATATGCCACCAGGATCCATACTTACGTGCACCTTACTATTCTGATTGTCCAAATGCATCATAAAAAAGAGCTCGAATTTTCTGTTTCAAAATCAAATGGAGTTGGTAAATTTCACATTGAGAATAACTTTTTCATCCCAAAAAATGATTCTTATAAAAAAGTTAAATGCAAAGAAAAAGAAATAAGTTTTTTTTTTCTTGCTAAGTTTGATTAGTCGATGAGATTTGGGTCTCGTTTGGTTCACGGAACGGATTTGAGGGAAAACCACTTTTCATGTTATTTTCCAAGGGATAAGAAATGAAAGATTTATTTCCCACGTTTGGTAATACCGGGAAAGTAACTGGGAGATATCACTTTATTTCATTTTCCATGTTTGTTTCGAGTAGAAATAGAAAACAAAGTTTGTATAATTTTTCAATTATACCCATATTAAATCAAATAAAAAAAGAATGCATTCAATGATATATTGTAATTCTAAATTGTTAATGGGGACAAAATGGTCATGAAAAATGTACATTTAATGTTGGCTCATTTTCCCAAACTTTCCTATGAGGAGGGAAAACAAAACCCAAGTTGGGAGGAGAGCTTCACTTTCCCTTCTACTTTCCCATGTGCCAGACAACAATTTCTAATGCTTGGACTTTCCAAATATGGGAAAGCAATTGATTTCCAATCCTCAAGCCTCCTTTCTCATAAACTAAACGGGGTCTTGAAGTTTTGACTACAAGGGTTGCAAATTTTGCTTAAATGGCTGGAATATGAGAAAGAGATACAGAGATATGGAGATTGGGGGAGCATGTTGGTCTCGACATGTATGCATATTGTATGAAAATTGAAGGAAGTTGAGATTTCACCCCAAAATCAATTGGCAATGAGGGGAGTAACCCAATTCCTTATAAGCCCTTGCTAGCTTTCTCAACTTTCTAATATGGGACATTTCACCTTCATATTCTCCTACGCCTCCACATGTGTGGCAAATTTTCAAGTCTAACATGTGAACAATATATATTAGGTGACATTGAGCACGTATGACCATTGAGCTTTCACACGTGATCTAACCCGCTCTAATACCATGAAAGAAGTTGAGATTCCATCCCAAAACCAATTGGCAAATTCTTTTTTATATATACAAAATATTATTCTCTTCTCTTTTAACACCGTTCTTTCTTTTCTTTACGTTTTCCCTTTCTCTTTCTTCATTCATTTTTGTTGGTTGAGAAAGTATTTATTGTATTTTACTTTGATCAAATTATGGTCCTTGTAGTTTAAGCAGTTTTTCTACTTTTAGTCCGTAGTTTCAATTTTGGTAGTCACAGTCATGTAGTATGCTTAATTATGTTAATGTAGTTCCTAAAACAACATTTCAAATTCACTAAAAACCCTTATATTGCCATTTACACGCTAATTTAGCCATTAGGATCATAATAATAAAAGTAAGCAAACTACACGACTACAATTGCCAAAATTGAAACTAAGGGACTAAAATAAAGATTTGCTCAAATTACATGGATCAAAAGTGTGATCTGACCTTTTCCTTTTTTTGGTACAATTTGAGCTGTATTTCTAATAGCGAACTTGTTTTTATCTTATTATTAGTAAGCTATTGTGGTATATCATATTAGAATGCACACATTAATGATTAATCTCTCCTTTTTCAAAAGAGCCATGAGTAGTGTTCAAAAGAGCCATGGTTTAGGGACTAAACCAAGCTGGCTTGGGTGTGCTCCGGCCCACCCCATATTAGAAAATATAGCCCACCCAAGTCTTTGTGGATGGGTCTGTGCACCCTTCTTCTTTCCAAAAAATGAAAATAATAATAATAATTAGGGTTTAATTAATGGTGTTTCCTGCGGCGCCGCGCAGATTATGTGTAACACCATATAATGGAGATGTTTTCCCAGTAAATATAAAAGGAAGGAATGAGAGGACAAGTCACAAGCGATCCTCCTCTTCTCATTTTATCATATCGGAGTGAGGCAACCGAATCGATAGTATATCTCGTATCCTTACTGGATTTCTCATCTTTATCAAAATTACAAACAACAAACTATAAATTTCTCATCTTTATCAAAATTAAATGAAAATTCAGAATCAATCCACCTGCCCTGGACCAAAGCTTCAATCTTTATTCAACATCCCCACAAATTCACCTTGGATTAGACATAAAAATTCGAAATTTACCTGCCGTTGTTGCCCTCGGACTGGATCCGACGAAGGAGGCCGGTGGTTTTGCCGGCGAACATGGGGCCCATGATAACATGTATCTCACCGGAGGTGCGGCTGGAAGGGACAGAGGCAGCAGAATCGCTGGTCAAGGGAATTGAGGGCTTGAAAGAAGCCATGGATTTAGGGTTACAGAAAGAGAAGGGATTTAAAATTTTGGGAGGGAAGAAGAGAGGTGGGAAGGAAAGTGCTCTCATGATCAGAATAAATAGTGAGACGAGAGAAAGATGGAGAGACATGGAGCGTTTTGAGTTTGAAAGATTTGGAGGGAAATCACAAACTTTTAGTTTTGGAGGTAAACTTTGATTTAGTGGGAGAAAAAAAAAAAAATTGTGATTTTTCAGACAAAGAAAAATGAGAAATTATGATTATTGACCCCAAAAGAATAAAAAATGGGCCGAAATCAAATTATTGACTACTTGATCTGAGGCAGAAATTTAAATAACCAAAATTATTTGCATTGTAGTGCTCGACACGCTTGGTACCAGAAGAAAAAAAAATATATTGTGTTTAACACGCTTCTTAAATTTTAAAATTCCTATTTTACCCAATTCACCTATTTCAAATTAAATTTGAATTAAAAATTCCCTCTCATTCCTCTCGTGTCGTTTTCTTGTAAAAAAACCCATATCTCTCTCTCTCTCTCTTCGTTTCCATGCTTTTAACTTCTTTGCCATTTTCTCTTGTTCTCAAGATATCAACCATTGTTATTCTATCTCTTCGTCTCCTTGTGCTTTTTGGTATTGGAAATCATCTCTCCACTATGTCATGATTCAATCTCCACATTTGAATTATCATTTAAGTGTACAGATTGATATTTCACAAACTTTTACTCAACGTAATGAAATACAAACTTTAACAAAACAACAGTTTACTAACTTTACTTTTCAATCCGGCCCTTCATAATTTTGCCAAGACAACATATGCTTTATCAATGATTCGTTTTCCTCGATCGCATTATCGAAATATTAACTATTACTATTTTCATTTTTCACTTTCTAGTGTCTTCGATAGAATCAAAAGTTTCCATGAAACTAGCGAGACCAACGCTATCTCCACTATGTCGCATATTCAATCCCCACACTTGGATCCAACTATAAAGTTCGTTAAGATATGTAAATTCACAAACTTTATACGCAAAGTACTATAATGTGATTTTTGACAAAACAATAGTTTACTTTCTAATCCGTCATTTGGTAGTTTTTTCGAAACAACGTATATTTTTATTTTACTAAATTTGTGCACTTAGTTATTTATAAGCATCACCAAGGGCAACACATAGTGCTTTAACTTCGTGGAAAGAAACAAAAGCCACAAATTTTATCGACAAGTGAGTTTCTTTTCCACAAATTTTATCGACAAGTGAGTTTCTTTAATTAAGAGAATCTTGTTTTTCAGCATATACTTTATCAATTAAGTCATGTGTGGATACTATATGCACCAGGAAAGGTAGTGCGTAATTTTTTAACTCTGTGACAAGAAGTGAATAACAAGACTTGTGTATAGGAATTAAATAAAAAATAAATTATTCGATTTATGAAGAAAGAAATTGAAGTGGTCCCTAATTATATTTTCACAAGTGAATAGGAATTATCTTAATTTATATATTTGATCAGAAATGCAACAGGAAAGAAAAAAAGTATCATTGGATTTTCTCATAAAAGAAAACTTGGTGCGTATGCTGAATGTAAAGTCATTGTTTCCAACACATAACCTAATAATATATTATATCTTGTCTTTCACCTCCCTAATCTTGCCTTAAATATTATTCTTTGCACAAGGCTTTCATTAATAATTGGGCATTTGGGAACTTGAGTTTATTTATTTATTTATTTATAAATCAAGTTTTCTTGGTTGTTAATTGTCGTGAATTTGTCATGTGCATATAACTAATGAATATTTTTTATATAAAATTAGTTAAATACCCATTCCTAGACATAAAACTATAAATAAATCCTATACTATTTAATGTATATAAACACACCCAAAATAAACCCAAAAATCGACAGCTGTCAATTTTTTCAATTCAACAGTTATATTGGATTACGGTTTTGCCCTTTGCTATTTTGAGAAACGGCTGACTTATTTTTTTTTTTTAAATCTTTTATTTAATAACAATTATGTTGTATATTGAAGAGGAATAAGAAGAAGAAGAGCATCGACCATGGCGATGCATGCGCTCATGACTCGTGGAGCAGTTTGTGCGGCTCCAAGCTCATCTTCTTCCGCCAATCCTTTCGATGCTCTAGGCAACGCTCTTATCGGTTTTTCTTCCAAGACTTAGGTTCGTTGTCTTCCTCGTTGCTTCTTTCACTTTCAATTTCTCTTTGCCATTTCGAATTTTCAATCCTCAACGGCGACATTTTCTCCAGCTTTTGTTTGACTCATGAGCAGGACGCCCACAGCTTCTGAGCCGTAATTTTATCCAGACACTCATGGCCACATGCTGCACCAGATCTGAGAGAAGGCTCACAAGGATGAGCTTAAGAAGAACGAAGAGACCATTTCAAGGTCAGCCGAAATTCGAAATCGTATGCTGGCTGATCCTTCCTTTCTTTTTAAAGTTGGGACAGAGGTTTGTTTTTGTGATCTTTCTTTTTGGTTAATAATGTTTTTGAGTAATTTGTGTTTCAAGTCAAGGCACTGTAAATCATTAGTGCTCGTGAAAGAATTGTAGCTCTGCATTTTTCACTGTAAATATTCCTTGCCTTCAAATTGGACCATTACATTTGATAGTTGTTGATCTTGTTGAATACTGAGGAAATTTCTCTTCCTCGACTCTTTTGTAATGCAGATAGTCATAGATTCTTGTTATGCAACATTTGTAGAAGTTCAGAAAAGGGGAAAGGATTTATGGGCTGAGTTTGAGTTGTACGCTGCTGATCTTTTGGTTGGAATAGCTGTTGACATTGCTTTGTGTATACTTGTATAGATAGTTGAATTACTCAAGACTAATTGAGTTTACCACTGGTAACTGTTTTTTGTGTGATTTTTTTAGGGGCGATCTGTCATATCAGTGGATGATACATTGAAAATCATAGCCTGCAGGTAAGATGTAGTCATTTGTTATCTAGTTTAATTGAAGATTTCTGATGGAGTTTTTTATTTATGATTCTTAGTTTACATATGAATCTATGGTTCTGATGTGGGCTTTCGGTTGCTAAGGAACAACATAAGAAATTATCAGCTCTTGAGATGGAGTTGGCTGCAGCTAGACAGGAGGGTTTTACTTCAATGCGCTTCATAGAGATTAATGGAACTGATTATAAGAGAAGGCCACTAGTGGTGATTGGAATTTTTACAACCTTTGGTCGCAAAAACAATAGAGACGCAATTCGTAAGGCGTGGATGGGAACAGGTAATGCATTAATATTTCTATGGGCTCACCTACTTTCTGTTTTTGTTACAGTTAAATTTATTTTCTTTTTAATGTGGCACACATATGATTTGGTCTTGTATATAAATTCTTGAATGATAACAGATCATGTGGAATGTTGTGCAATGTTCCTGTTCAATGTTTTAGTTCTAGTAAGCGCATTGAAGGTTATCATTTTTTGTTTTGGAGGTTTTAAAGTTTGCATGTTAATTTACAGGTGCTGCCTTACAAAAAATGGAGAATGAAAAGGGAATAATCACACGAGGATTGTTTGGCACCCAATGCTCAAATTGGAAAGCCATCAGTATCACGAGGATTATTTGGAAGTTAACAACTACATCATTTCATTTGCATAATAGGTAGGATAGAAGTGTACAACTCCATACCATTCACTTGAAGTTTATGATATTCATAATGTGATTTTTACTAGGAAGATGGTTTTATGACATAATATTAACAATGTACTTCTATGACGTAGTATTAACAGTGTTTTTTTTTTTTTTTTTTTTTTTGTAGAGGTATCTTGTTATTACTAGTATTCTTCGTTGCTGGGGCTGGCAGGACAATGTTGATCAGTGATGCTGGGAAAGTTTATGCCTTTGGAAAGGACTGAAGATGGATGGTACTATGACATAGTAATAACAAGATAGTTCTATGACATAGTATTAACAGTGTACTTCTATGAAACGGTATTAACAGTGTACTTCTATGGAACGGTATTAACAGTGTACTTCTATGGAACGGTATTAATAGTATAAACAATGTACTTCTATGAAACGGTATTAACAGTGTACTATGAAACGGTATTAACAGTGTACTTCTATGAAACGGTATTAACAATGTTACTTCTATGGAATGGTATTAACACTGTACTTTTATGACATGGTATTAACAATGTACTTCGGGCTTGCTGGGCTTGTTTTGGGTTTTTTTTGAGTTTTTTTGTATTGGGCTTGTTTTAAGTTAATCAATGGCAGAGATGTAATTTATAGTAACTTCAACACTCATTTCATATGTAATAAATGGTTTTTGGGTATGTTTCTAAATTGAATTTCATGTAGGGATTTTTTATAATTTCAGCTCTATTTTGGGTGTATTACTAAAGCTCCCTATTTTTTATAGTAAATTTGGCTTACATTACACCATACATGGATTTAAAATAAGTACTTTGTTTCTGTGTCCTCCCTCCTTCCCCGTGTGCCTCTTGGCAGCCTCTTCCTGCTAAATTTCTCTAAAAACCATTCATGATTCTTGCTTGTCCAAAAGTTCCCAGCAACCACTCCAACTATTAGACCACTAACAACTCCTGGCAGAACCACATACCAATCTAGTGCAATTTGAAACCCGGAATCTTCATCTTCTTCAAAGATTGATGGTGGTAGCAATATTGAGCTATCGCATTTCTTTGACAAAGGCTTTCCACACAGACCTGAGTTTCCTTGGTATGAATCTTCTAGGAATGTACCAAATTGTTGGCCAAGTGGTATAGGAACCCAAATATGGTTATCAGATACATTGAAATATGCAAGGAAAGTGAGTTGTGCCAAATTACTGGGGATCCTTCCTGAGAGCTGGTTTCGGGAGAGATCCAACGATTCAAGAGCCGTCAAGTTCCATAAAGATGACGGGATGAGACCAGTGAGAGTGTTGTTGGAAAGGTTAAGCAAAATAAGGCCTCTTAGATTCCCAATGACACCTGTTGGAATCTCTCCTTCAAATCTATTACTTGAGAAATCTATCAATCTTAGAAGATAAGGGGTCTTCATATATTTCAACTGAACACCTTTTGCAGAAATCGTGATTGAGTATGAATAAATATAGCCATATGTAGATGAGCCGTATAACTTCGGACGGACTTCAAAATAAGGTTGCTGGTTCTTGTCAACAAATTTCATGGAATTCCAGTTCTCTAAGTAGTTAGAGGGTAACATACCTGAAAAACCGTTGTTAGATAAATCAATGATGCACAACTTTGGGAAGTCATGGTTAGTTGCAGACTTTCCAATCAGTCAAACAATATGGTAGAATAGTTTCAGATATATTTCATTCTCCGAAAGGAGGTATTTATAATACAGGTTACAAACCCTAGTAGGGTTTAATTAGGAAATAAGTGGAATCCTAATTACATAATATCTACACAAAAGGAAAAATAAATAAAACCCAAATAGAATAGGATATGCTCTACTCGCCAACACTCCCCCTCAAGTTGGAGCAAAGACGTCACGCATGCCCAACTTGTCAAGCGAGTTGAGAAAGATACTTGAAGAAATAGCTTTCGTAAGAACATCAGCTAACTGATACTCTGAACGGATGAAGGGGAAGGACACAATCTCCGCATCCAACTTTTCTTTAATGAAATTTCGATCAACCTCCACATGTTTTGTACGGTCATGTTGTATAGGATTATGAGCAATTGCAATCGCAGCCGTATTGTCACAATATAAATCCATGGGTTTATTAGGCCCAAAATCAAGGTCTTTCAACAATCTCCTCAACCATAGTAACTCAGATACACCATGGGCCATTCCCCGATACTCGGCCTCAGCACTAGATCTAGACACCACCTTTTGTTTCTTGCTCCTCCACGTAACAAGATTGCCACCCACAAACATAAAATACCCAGATGTCGAACGCCTATCTGTGGCTGAACCTGCCCAATCATCATCTGTATACCCTTCTACATTCGTATGGCCATACTTGGAGAAAATTAACCCCTTGCCAGGAGTTACTTTCAGATACCTTAAAATACGAGTCACAGCCCCCATATGATCCACACTAGGAGAGTGCATAAACTGACTCACTATATTTACAGCATACGCAATGTCCGGACGGGTATGAGCTAAATAAATCAATTTCCCCACAAGTCGTTGATAACGTTCTTTATCAGTCGGAACTTGATCGGGATATATCCCCAACTTATGATTCTGCTCACTAGGGGTATCAATTGGTTTACAATCCAACATTCCAGTTTCTGCAAGTAAATCCAAAACATACTTTCTTTGGGATAGAAAAATACCATGTTTAGATCTAGCAACTTCAATCCCAAGAAAATACTTTAAATCACCCAATGATTTCATCTCGAACTCAGAAGCCAGATACTTCTGAAGACTCTGTATCTCTACATGATCATCTCCAGTCACAATCATATCATCAACATAAATAATTAAAGCCGTCAATTTACCTTTATGACGCTTCAGAAACAAAGTATGATCAGAGTTACTTTGCACATACCCAAACTTCTTCATGGATGCAGCAAATCTTCCAAACCACGCTCTTGGAGACTGCTTTAATCCATACAAGGATTTCCGTAGCTTGCACACCACACCCTCCTTAGAAGTCACAGGGATACCCGGCGGAGGATCCATATATATTTCTTCCTTGAGGTCACCATGGAGGAATGCATTTTTGACATCAAATTGTAGCAGTGGCCAGTCACGGTTAGCAGCTAAGGATAAGAGTACGCGTACAGTGTTGAGCTTAGCTACTGGGGCAAAAGTCTCTGTGTAATCCACTCCATATGTCTGAGTATACCCTTTTGCTACCAATCTTGCCTTGTAACGGTCAATGGAACCATCAGCCTTGTGCTTCAAAGTAAACACCCATCTGCACCCAACTGCCTTTTTTCCTTTTGGTAAAGGAACTAACTCCCAAGTAGCATTCTTATTCAAGGCTTCCATCTCAACATGCATTGCATCTACCCAGTTTTGATCAGAAAGAGCATCCTGCAACTTAGTTGGCACACATACACTAGATAATTGACACAAATATGATGCATATGACTTAGATAAACGATGAGTTGACATATAATGGTTAATGGGATATTTAGACTTGGCATGTATATCAGGAGAATATTGCACTTTAGGTTTCCCACGGGTAGTACGTGGGGGCAAAGAATAGGTAGGCACATCACTAGAAAGTACCTCATTATCACAACTTGATTGAGGCAATGGCAGGGCAGAGGGGGGTCTATTATTAATTTCATCTGTACGAGAGTCGCCAATATCACTGTTATGTCCTTCTGAGAGAGGCTCGAAAACACCAACAATTTCGTCTGGCGACCGGTCATGGCTTTCCTCGCGACTGGTCGTGTCACTCGTATCGGTACTGTTGTCGCTCGTCGACGCGAGCGACCGGTCGCTTCCTATGTGCGACCGGTCGTTTTCATCACAGAGTCGTTGGCGACCGGTCGCGTCTTCCCTGCTACCGGTCGCTTCCTGTTCGCCAGAAATTCCATCTTCATGTCCAAAAACTTCCATATTTTTCACTCCGAAACTCTTCAATTCACTCCCCCTCTCCCCCTGAATTGAAGAGGAGGGAGAGACATAGTAGGGTACTTCTTCATGAAAAGTAACATCCAAAGTGACATGTATCTTCTGAGTAGGCGGGTGATAACACTTATAACCCTTCTGAGTAGTAGAATAACCAATGAAGACGCAACGGAGAGCACAAGGATCAAGTTTACTCCGTTGATGGGAGTAGACATGAACATACGCAACACACCCAAACACCTTCGGAGGTAACTTAGAGACCGAAACCGGAGGAGTAAGAGCACACAACACATCAAGTGGAGTCTTGAAATCAAGAACCCGACTAGGAGTACGGTTAATCAAGTAGGCCGCGGCCAAGACACCATGTCCCCAAAGATGATGAGGAACAGACATATCCAACATAAGAGAGCGGGCAACTTCAAGTAATTGACGATTCTTCCTTTCAGACACGCCATTCTGTTGAGGAGTGAATGGAATGGTAGTTTGGTGAATGATACCGTGATCACGAAAGAACTGATTCAATGTATGATTCACATATTCACCGCCATTATCGGTCCGAAAAACTTTAACATGAGCATGAAACTGAGTAGACACCATGGCACAAAAATCAGGGAGAATAGAGGCAACATCATGTTTATTCTTCATCAAATACACCCATGTTAAGCGAGTGCAGTCATCAATAAACGTAACAAACCAACGGAAACCATTTGAAGTCACACGAGCAGGACCCCATACATCAGAATGGACTAACTCAAAAGGCAAGGCAGCTTTATTATTACTTAAGGGAAAAACAGTACGGTGACTCTTGGCCATGACACAAGTCTCACATTTGAAGCTAGACTCATCACAGGAGCGGAATAAAGATGGAAACAGACGCTTAAGGTAGCCAAATGACGGGTGTCCCAAGCGACGATGCCATAACCAAATTTGCTGTTTGTCTTTGACACTGCAACGTTGAACAGTATTAACGACACGATCACGAACTGGTGCAGAAGGTAATGTCAAATAATACAACCCCCCCTATCCGTTTACCATGCCCAATCACCTCGTGAGTCTTGAGATCCTGAAAAGAGCAATGGGTAGGATAGAAAGTAGCAGAAGCATTAAGTGTATCAAGTAAGCGACCAACAGATAACAAGTTACAATGGATATTGGGAACTAATAACGCACGAGACAATGACAGAGTTGGGGTGAGAGAAATGGTGCCCTCGCCAGTAATTGGAGAGGGCAAACCATTAGCACTAGTTATATATGGGTCACGGGTGTTACTAGACAACTCATCAAAAAATTTAGCATTATAAGTCATATGATCAGAAGCACCAGTGTCAATTATCCAAGTATTAGAGCCAGTACCTGGAATAGAGTCAGAAACACGCAAATTTGCAGAAGCAGCAGCAGCACCAACAATGGAATTATCACCCATGATTGTAGCAGAAACTCAACAAATCACGCAGGGTATACAACAGATCACAGCTCAGACACAAATATGGCAGATGCACGAAGACAACAGAGACACTAACACAGTAGAGGCAGATGCACGAACACAGTAGAGGCACGTAGTAAAGGCACGAACACGACAGAGCACAAGGCACAAACACAGTAGAGGCAGATGCACGAACACAGTAGAGGCACAAACACGATAGAGCACACAGCGGAACACGGCAAAGGCACAGACACAAGAACCCTAAAAGAAATTAGGGCACACAGTAGAACACGGGTGGGCACAACACACACAGGTCACCAGAAAGTCGGCTCTAATACCAAGTCAAACAATATGGTAGAATATTTTCAGATATATTTCATTCTCCGAAAGGAGGTATTTATAATACAGGTTACAAACCCTAGTAGGGTTTAATTAGGAAATAAGTGGAATCCTAATTACATAATATCTACACAAAAGGAAAAATAAATAAAACCCAAATAGAATAGGATATGCTCTACTCGCCAACACAATCATGCCATGAAATCGATTGGACCCCAAAATGAGAGCCCTTAATGCTGGAAGTGCTCCTAACCAAGATGGGAAGATGTCGCTTATCTGATTGTTTTCAAGATTAAGAAACTCTAATTGAGTGCAATTGGCCATTGATCTTGGTATCTTCCCCTGTAACTGATTGTAACTTAAATCAACCATTTTCAAACTATTGTTATCTGGACACATTTGAGGAATACTGCCATGAAAAGAATTGTTCGTCAGCATCAATATTCCAAGAGCACTGGAGTTCCCCAAACATTGTGGAGGCATGCCACTCAGGTTGTTGTTGGACAAATCAAGAATCAGCAAATGATTCAAGTTGCAGAACGATGGTGAAATTTCTCCACTATAATGATTGCTGCCGACCATATAGTTTTTGATTGATTGTGGTGGAATTGGCAGTGATCCTTGTAACATATTGGTCTGGAGATCTAAATCATATAGATTCTGCCATGGAAGATTGATTGGATTTTGGTCAAATCCCGTTAAGAAGTTGGAAGAGAGGCTGAGAGTCAACAAAGTTTCTCTAGTTGCATTCCACACCCATTTTGGTAACTCTTGCAATTCGGATTGATATTTTAAAATTTCTGGAAACTCTGTTAAGTTGCATGAAATCAACTTGGTAGCACTCAAATTGGTTATGATCTGCAGAGATAACTTGTTGTATGATAATTGAAGTTCCTTTAACTTTTTGGGCTGGGAAAACTGATCAAACTCAACTTGTCCACTCAAGCTATTAGAGGAAAGGTCAAGAAATTCAAGATTTTTGAGCTGGAAGAGTGACCTAGGAATTGCTCCTTGCAAATTGTTACGCCAGAGGTATAGAGTAGTTAACTGGGTCAAATTCATAAGCCAAGATGGGATTTGACCAGTTATTCCGTTACTACCCAAGCCTAGATATGAAAGTTGCGTGAGGTTAGCCACAAAACTTGGGAATTTTCCCCTGAATTTGGTGGACGCAAGGGACAAACTGTAGAGGTTGGTTAAACTTGCTATCCAAGACAAGGAATATTCAGAAACTAATTGGCCTGTGGAATTATTATTTGGAATGTCATAAAATGAAGTCATGTAAAGGGAGTTGAGCTGGGTAAGGTTTCCTAGTGAAGATGGAACAAGGGAGTAAAAATGACAGTCAGAGATGTCCAACAAATTTAAGGCATGAAGGTTTCCCATAGAAGCAGGCAGCATACCAGAGAAATTTGTGGCCCAAACATTCAATTCCTTGAGGGCATTGCTCCGGTTAAAGTTAGGAAAATAACCACTAAGGTTTGAGTAGGTGGAAGATGCCAATTGGGAATTCCCCATTCAACTCACAATCGCCAAGTTTGAGAGATGTGAGAGAAGATGCATTGACCAAGATATCAGGCACAGTGAAGTGCATCTTTACCCAATTAAGATGAAGTTGTTTTATGTTGGTCAAGTTTTGAACGAGGCTTCTCAGGTTGCCCTTGGTCAGTTTCAAAGGGAAAATATCAGGATAAACTTTCCGAAAATTGAAATACAAATCAAGGGTAGACAGCTTCGATAGCTTTGAAATTTCTGATGGAATTTCTCCGGAAAACAAGGAATTTGAAAGGTTGAGATATGTTAGACTCGAAAGATCACCACCGAACCTTGATGGTATTTGAGAGAAATTGAAGTGATTATCTGAGAGGTCAAGCCTCTGCAAGTGAACAAGGCGGAAGAGAGTGTTGCTGGAATTGATAGAACCGTAGAGACAGCTGCTACGGAGATCAAGGCCGACAACATGGCCAAAGTCTTCATCACACTCAACACCATCCCATGAACAACAATTACTCCGATTCCCATCTCCTTCTCGGGTCCAAAATGAAACCTTCGGATAAGCAAGAGGATCTGTAGAAACAAACTTGTTAATTGCAAAGCTTTCCTTGAACTGCAGCAAGGCTGAGCACTCATCAACCTGGCCGACTGTCCGAGTCTGCACAAATAAAAAACAGTGTGTAGCAATGTGTGACAGAAAAATAAAACAACGTAGAGAAATGAACTTCGACCGCCACGATTCCATTCCCATTGCAATTTTGTTTTCCAATTATGTATGCTTAATTATGGCTCTCAGACAATTAAGGGTGGAGAAATTATAAACTCCTTTTATAGACTGACTCATGAAAAACGTAGTTGCGACTAGAGAAAGTATAAAAAAGTGAAGAAAAAAAAGAATCGAAAAAAAAGTAAGGGAATCAAAGAGAAGAAGCCAAGAAGATGAACAGAAGTTCATCGTCTTCAAAGTCTTCCAAAGCTAACCATTCAAAGTCGTCTTAAAGCCGGTTCTAACTTCTACCAGAGAAGTATGTCTTATTAATTTCTTTCGCGCTTTCAACAACTAAATCAACTGAGTACACATCCACAAGTAATCTTCAGTTGTGTGGTTTTTTCGTTTGTTTTGTTCTTTTGGTGATTTTGCTTCCTGTTCTTGTTTTTAGTTCTTTGGTATGTTGTGTCTGTCCTGTTTGTTTGATTGGGTTTGGCTCCCCTTTGGGTCTTTGCCAGTTGGCTTTTATGAGATCTTCGTTGACCCAAAAAAACTTTTAGGTCAAATCGTATTCCTGTCATATCTACGCAAAATATGTCAAATTTAGTTCAGTTTAAAACTGATAAGAGTGCTACTATGTCAAATTTAGTTGTCTAGTTACAACTACGTTTTTCATTGAGGTGATTCCCTCTAAAATTTTGTCTGTAATTAATCATCCGTTTTATTATTAAAATTCATTAATAGATATAGTCAACAATGAGTTGGCTGGAAAGGGCTTATAACCGAACAATGAGTTAACCAGTTCCATGTATGTCGTCTGATTTATGTGATATGACAACCGAAAAGTAAAATGCAAGTAAGAAGATGATTGGATGATTACAATGAAGGGGACACAAGGCAGGCATCGATTTTTCTTTCAACTATGGAACAGTAGACCTTTGAATAAATTGAAAATTTCGAGTTATTTTTCTCTATTTATTTTTTCATCCAAACAAAGGATAGTGCAATATAAATATTATAATTAGACTTTGAAAGTGATGCCTACTCTTTCCCATGATCATCAAAGCACATGCACCAACTAGTGGTTAATATATGGCCTGGAGACCAAGACCAACCATATGCATGTAATCCACACACCTAATTAAGACTAATTGCATCAAATTAAATTGTGTTTTGGATAATTAACCTCTACATTGTAATTATGTGGACATGATTATAAAAACAAAACAAAACAAAAATACAAGTTGAGGACATAATTATATATGTATATATTTGAAAGGGACAAAGGGCGGTGTGATCGTGACTAATGAATTTAATGTAACAAAAGTGAAACTATAAATGCACATGTGAGAATTTGATACATACAAAATATATATGGCTGGAGATGCAGGTTCTACGCCAGCTATGTGCTATCTATAGCGAGTGGAAAGAGCAAAGTCCCTTTCGTGGGAGCAGGAAGAAAGATGATGTATGCTTTACCAATAGTTGAGACCCAATCGGGAAATGTTTCGTCTTATATTCCTACTAATGTAATTTCTATTACAGACGGACAAATATTCTTATCTGTCAATCTATTTAATGATGGAATCAGATCGCAGCTCAAATTATGTTTCCAGGGTAGGATCCGCAGCTCAAATTAAAGCCATGAGGTCATATCTCTTAACCATTTGATCAAACTAACCAATTTGATCCAACAGCTAACCAATTTGATCTAATAGCTAAGAGATCATCTAAGGGCCTTAGATATAAGGCCCTCACTATAGAATTCTTATATAGCAAGGCACGGTTTTTGGGTGGAACCGATTGGG
Organism: Prunus avium; assembly: GCF_965620075.1. Lineage (NCBI taxonomy): Eukaryota > Viridiplantae > Streptophyta > Magnoliopsida > Rosales > Rosaceae > Prunus > Prunus avium. The sequence continues at coordinate 33,162,814 of NC_142286.1, forward strand.
AGAGAGAGAATGTTATTGAGTGTTGATTGTGGTTATGTCAAGTTTGAGATTTCGAATAATGGAACATAAGGGGCCTTGTTTGGTGGATCAAGTAAATGGTGATGTTGAGAATGATTAAAAGTGAGTTAAGTTTTATGTACTCCATTTTCGTTTCAACCCAATTTATATATTGTCCGGTTGGAAGCTTACCACCGCACCACTAACATTATCAAACTAAATTACTAACTTTTGTCCAAGGCAAGCTTATTTGTTTCTTTTCCCCTCCAACTATAAGCTTTTTCTTTGAAAGAGCCATCAATTAGTTGCAAACGATGTTTTCATGCAACTTCTACTGTGTATATTATTTAGCTGGTGAGACTAATTAATATTTGTAAAAGTTGTAGACATCTTACATGTCAGAAAGATGATACAAATTTGAAAAATAGTATGGTTGTATATATTCGCATGACTTGTGGACTTGCATTTACTTTTCTTACACGCCAAGAATTCCTATATTAAATGTAATTGATTTACTTTAATTCATGATTTCCTACTGTAAATAGAATTATGAGTTATTACGTTCCTTAACCTACAATGATATATATTGTACTATAAATATGGCCTCTTACAAGGAGAAGAATATACAGAAAATTCCAACAAACAATATTCTCTCATAAATTCTCATATTTTAGCATGGTATACCCAACCCCGACTATTACCTATGAAGCTTCCGCACATATTGGAATCAAGTTGGATGGCTCCAACTACCCCCTTTGGTCCCAAGTTGTCGAGATGTATGTTGCCGGCAAAGACAAGTTGGGACACCTACTTAGACCGACCCGAGTTTCAACCGCTGGCGCACCCAGAATGCAGTTGTGAAAGGCCAGTTAATCAATTCTTTGGACCCTCGCTTGATTAGCACCTTTATTCGATTTCCGATGGCAAAAGCAATATGGGATGCGATTTCCATGATCTTCTTTAATGGCACGTACACCCCTCAGGTGTACGACCTTAAACAGCAAATTCACCGGTTGCGACAAACAAGTGGCTCGATTGAAACTTATTACAACAATCTCCAAGGCTTGTGGCAAGAAATAAACTTTCGTCATCCAAAAAGGATGAAGTGTGGCTCTGATATCCATGAGTACGACATTCTCCAGGAAGACCGTGTTTATATCTTCTTGGATGACTTGGATGACCGACTTGACGAGGCCCGAAGTGATGTCTTTTAGATGGCTCTGTTTCCCATCGAGGAGCAGGAATATGCTTATGTCTGACGCAAAGATCTCTGACAAGCTGTGATGATGGGTACTCAGGCACCAACTGCGGCTGGTTTGGCGGCCAAGGGAACTCACCAACCAGTCGATCACATCTAGGTGACCTGTTAGCCTAGACAGATGCCTTCTTCTATCATTGTGCCACTTCATATGCAGTCCTATGTCACAGCTGTTGGCTCACCTTCAAGCCCGACTGCACAACCTCCTCGACCAAGGGCTATGACCAACGTGAATGGATGCACTCATTGTGGCAACCCAAAACACACTCGGGAAACTTGTTTTAAATCTCATGGGAATCCCAATTGGTGGCACACTAGCCTAACCAACATTCGCAAAGAAGAAAGAATGATTAATAGGCGCATAAAAAATGCAAATTATGGTAGATAACAAATGTTCGAGGATTTTTTTTTCTTTTTCTTTTTAAGAAGAGTCTATTTAAATTTAACACATTACTTGAATAATCTTTCTTCTTTTGAAGTTTTTTACTTTTATTCTTGCATATAAAAAATTAAAAACATAAGAATATACAAATCACCCAACCCCTTCCTGGGTAGCACGCCACAGGTCGAGGTGGTCTTTCATAAAGAAATAAATAAATAAAGAGACTAATTGAGTAAATTTGGTTTGAAAAAAATAAATCCAAAGCTTCATATTCCAATAACTTTCTTTTTCAATCAAATAAAACTTTTTTTAAACATCTCTCTACTATTTCTTTCCCATGAATAACAACAGTACATTAATCTAAATCCATAATACTTGTATACAAAAGATAACATCTATACTATAGCATATGTGTAGTCCACCACCACCCACCATTCCAATTAAGCATGGAAGGGGCGCTCTGCAGATTATTTTCATCTAAATTCCTACTAATTTCTTTTAATCATCTCTTTAAGATGCAATTAAATCACCTTAAAGCTGCAGCAAATTAAACTGTAGTCTTTCCACAAACAGGTGGAAAAATTTGGCCTGTCATAGTAGGCTTGACGTTAGTACATACAGATGTGGCAGCACTATTTTTCCCATTGTATGTCAAATGGATGTCACTAATTTGCACATTCTGGCATGGAATGCCTTTACTACAAGCAAGCACACATTGTTTATCTTAACTTTCGACGGGATTTTTGGTTGGCATTGGCCATTTGGACAGTATTCTTAGTCTATAAGAACTAGGGGTGTGCATCGGGACCTGAAAACCGGAACACCGAACTGGACCGGATGAAAAAAAGGGAAAGATGGGTAAAAAGATGGTACCCAACAACCCTCCAGTTGCCAAAAACCTGGCTCAACACTGTGAAAAGGAGGACCAAAGCTATAGACCTAGGTGAAGAGCCACCTAGGCCAAATCTTTGGACAATGGTCGTCTTCTCATGAAGGTAAAGCTTGAGATCACGAAACGAAAGACGGATGGGGCATGAGGAAAGCCACCTCCACCGTGACCGCCAACCCCAACGAAGCAACTTGCACCATAGTCGTCGTTGACTTGGAGACTGTTGGCACAATAGCAGTAGCAGACCCGCTGAAACCATCATACTAAGGCAACTGCCAGAAACGCTGACACACCGAAGAGAAAGTGAACGACGAAACCAACACCCAGGATATGAGAGAGACAACAAGGGGGCCAGCACCCCAGAATCGAAGAGAGGAGTGATGGCAGTGACTCGACGTGGAAGAGAAATAGCAGCGAATTAACGTGGAAGAGAAACTGATGCGACTCGATGTGGAAGAGAAACAACAATGACTCAATGTGGAAGAAAAGTGACTCGACCTGGTCAAGTCGAGGAGGGCGACGACAGCTGAACGTGGATGAAAACGAGCGTTGTTAGGCCGATGAGGGGATGACGGTTGAATGTGAAAAACCCAAACCCTAATTTTTGACGCACATCTCTCTTTGCTTGCGAGTAATTTAATTTGTGATTTTTGGATACTCTTTTTCAGGTGTTCGAAAATCTACATCAACCGGTCTATGTGGATTCCATCTGTGTTTAGGCTTTCACTAGGGGAGGTGTTGATCACATGTTGAAGTGTCACATTTTTTCAGTTTAAGACATTTATGTGAAACAGATTGCTGTTCAAAGATGTTATGTCTTGAATGTGCGAATTGGTGAGCCCTGTGAATCTTATGTCTGCATTCAAGGAACCCAATTGAGCAAATTCTATTTATTAGCCTCCGTTTCTAGCTCACAAGAAATTGATCAAAAAAACATGCACTTCAAATTTAAAAGACTTACTATAGGCAGTGAGTTGCATATTCTAGTTTTGGTACAATCATTTTTGGATTAAGCTATTGATCCTTGGCCATCAAAAGTGCCACCTCCTGAGACTATTAACCCATCAATATTTTGGAAAACAACCCAACCATCTTGTGACTTGAGCTTTTCTAGCTCTGCAAGAGCCTGCAGGGTTCCTTCAACCCGAACGCTAACCGGTGCTTTACAGGGCCCTTGAAACTTCACTGGACCAGCCATGTAGTTTCCTTTTGCTATCACAACCGTGTTTGTAGTTGTGCATGCGTATGCATCTTTCCAAGAACTATTAATAGCCTAAAATCGATAGCATACTCAAAAGGTTACTAAGATCACTACTACAAAAAGGGCAAAAGACGACCAGAAAAAGACGACTGTAGAACAAAAAACCGTCGTTGTTTTAAAAAAGACGACGGTAATAAAAAACCGTCGTGGATAAGTGACTTAAACAACTAAAAAATGGAGATACTGTTGAGAATTTTTTTATAACGACGCACACAAATAAAAAAGCGTCGTCTTATTAAAAAGCTTTTCTTCAGAGTTAAAATCTGACCAAAAAACAACGACAGCAGGTATGACAAGCATCGTCTTTTAAAAATCAAGTGTCCTTTTTTTGGTAAAGACATGGTTGTTTTGAAAGAACTGTCGTCTATTATAAGTAAAGACGACGGTTTTTTTATAAAACGGGTCGTCTATTATATTTAAAGACGACGGTTTTTTTATAAAAAAGGGTCGTCTATTATATGTAAAGACGACGGTTTTTTTGTAAAAATGGTCGTCTATTATTAAGTAAAGACGACGGTTTTTTTATAAAAAGGGTCGTCTTTACTTCATCATAGACGACGGTTTTTTTATAAAAAGGGTCGTCTATTATGAAGTAAAGATGACGGTTTTTTTTTTAAAAAGGGTCGTCTATTATGAAGTAAAGATGACGGTTTTTTAAAAAAAGGGTCGTCTATTATATGAAAAGATGACGGTTTGTTTTTAAAAAGGGTCGTCTATTGTGAAGTAAAGATGATGGTTTTTTAAAAACAAGATTTAACGGTTATTTCAACTCTTATTTTGATGATTTTTTACAGCTACACTCCTTGACCCTATATGAATACAATGACTGCATTCGATCGTCAATTTAAAATATTTACACTAGTGGATACCACAAAATCTTATGTTATGTTTAATGAAAGTATAAATAAACTCTTAATTGTTAGTGAATATATTGTTTTGATGGCATACGCATTCTACGAAACTAGTTTCAACGATCCAACCGTCAAATTTGTTTGTTTACACTTCGAGATCATATATGCCAAAAATTGGAAAAAAATAAATAAATCGGAGATCAAGTAACGGGACAAAACATTTCGACGGTTATAAACGAAAAATCAAGATTTAACGGTTATTTCAACTCTGATTTTGATGATTTTTTACAGCTACACTCCTTGACCCTATATGAATACAATGATTGCATTCGATCGTCAATTTAAAATATTTACACTAGTGGATACCACAAAATCTTATGTTATATTTAATGAAAGTATAAATAAACTCTTAATTGTTAGTGAATATATTGTTTTGATGGCATACGCATTCTACGAAACTAGTTTCAACGATCCAACCGTCAAACTTGTTTGTTTACACATCGAGATCATATACGCCAAAAATTGGAAATAAATAAATAAATCAGAGATTAAGTAATGGGACAAAACATTTTGACGGTTATAAACGAAAAATCAAGATTTAACGATTATTTCAACTCTGATTTTGATGATTTTTTACAGCTACACTCCTTGACCCTATATGAATACAATGACTGCATTCGATCGTCAATTTAAAATATTTACACTAGTGGATACCACAAATCTTATGTTATATTTAATAAAAGTATAAATAAACTCTTGATTGTTAGTGAATATATTGTTTTGATGGCATACGCATTCTACGAAACTAGTTTCAACGATCCAACCGTCAAATTTGTTTGTTTACACTTCGAGATCATATACGCCAAAAATCGGAAAAAATAAACATTCAGAGATTAAGTAATAGGACAAAACTTTTCGACGGTTATAAACGAAAATTCAAGATTTAACGGTTATTTCAACTCTGATTTTGATGATTTTTTACAGCTACACTCCTTGACCCTATATGAATACAATGAACCAATTCGATCGTCAATTTAAAATATTTACACTAGTGGATACCACAAAATCTTATGTTATATTTAATAAAAGTATAAATAAACTCTTAATTGTTAGTGAATATATTGTTTTGATGGCATACGCATTCTACGAAACTAATTTCAACGATCCAACTGTCAAACTTGTTTGTTTACACATCGAGATCATATACGCCAAAAATCGGAAAAATAAATAAATTAGAGATCAAGTAACGGGACAAAATATTTTGACGGTTATAAACGAAAAATCAAGATTTAACGATTATTTTAACTCCGATTTTGATGATTTTTTACAGCTACACTCCTTGACCCTATATGAATACAATGACTCAATTTGATCTTCAATTTAAAATATTTACACTAGTGGATACCACAAAATCTTATGTTGTATTTAATGAAAGTATAAATAAAAAAGGGTCGTCTATTGTGAAGTAAAGATGACGGTTTTTAAAAAAAAAAGGTCGTCTATTATGAAGTAAAGACGACCCTTTTTATATGAAATTTTTTTTAAAAAAGGGTTGTCTATTATGAAGTAAAGACGACCCTTTTTATATGAAAATTGTCGTCTATTATGTAGTAAAGACGACCCTTTTTATATAAAAAGGATCGTCTATTATATGTAAAGACGACTCTTTTTACATGAAAATGGTCGTCTATTATGAAGTAAAGACGACCCTTTTTATATAAAAAGGGTCATCTATTATGAAGTAAAGACGACCCTTTTATATGAAAAGGGTCGTCTATTATATGTTAAGATAACGGTTTTTTTTAAAAGCGTCGTATTTTAAAACACGCTAAAAAATGGCCGCTTAAGTGAATTCGCGCTCGACAAATTTTCAAATTTTCACCCGTCTTTGAAAACCTTATCTCTCATTAACAAGCGTCGTCTTTTAAAACACGCTAAAAAAAGGCTACTTAAGTGAATTCGCGCTCGACAAATTTTCAGATTTTCCCCCGTCTCTGAAAACCTTATCTCTCCCTCCTTGAAACCCTCCTGCACTCTCTAAAACACCCTCATGAAACTCTCTACAAAATCATCAAAAAATCGATATCAATGAAGGAGTTGAGAGATTGAGGTCTTCACAGATCCATAAGATGTAGAGGGAGGTTCTGTATTTGAGAATCAAAGCTGGTTGAAAGGTTTGATTTGAAAGATCTCGACCTTCACTTTCTTCAAAGAAGATCTCGCTCTCAGGCACTCAACTCGCTCATCAAACTCAGCGACTCGATCTAGAAAGACTTATGGAAATCGGTATATATATATATATATATATATATGTTTGTTCATGTATTGCGCTAATTTCGTGGGATTTAAGTGAGTTTCTCATTTGGGTTTTTTATAAATATGCACAGCCGTCCCACAAGGCCTTCGTAATCAAGAAGAAGCTGACGAAGAAGATGAGGCAAAACATACCCATCCCTCACTAGATCCGTTTGTTTTTGGACCGACAACATCATCAGGTCCAAAATACTTTTTGTTTTTGTTGTTTACTTTAATTATTTTGGAATTTCATTGTTAATTTTCTGAATCTCTGATTTTTCATTTGTTATGATGCCACCACAAGAACAGGTTATGGTGCCACCACAAGAACAGGTACTTTGCCAATTATGCCAATTGTGTTCTGCTGTCATTCTAGAGCTGCATAGATCTTTTTGCTAAGGTTACTGCTAAACAAGTTTATGTTTAAGAGTATTGGGGTCTCTTTCGTGCAGGTCTTTCCTTTTCCGACACCAACAACTTGGAAAATGTGCAAGAAGGCAGAGCTAAGTCAACCCAAGAACAAATTGATGAAGTTAAAATCAAATTAGTAGAATTTGTGAGCTCCGTTATTTCTAATTATAGGTAGGAAGTATGTATGTAATAGAATAAAGATTGGTTTACTATGTAATAACTATTGACTCTTCAAAAAACTAAAGATAATAAAACAATGGTTTTATTGGAAAAACCGTCATCTGTATATATTATCAATGACCTCTTTTAACACCATAACGTCTTTTTATATACAATCAACGACGGTTTTACTAAAAAATCATTGTCTTAGAGTTAATAGACGACAATATTTCAAGAAATCGTCGTCTTCACATTTAATAGATGATGGCTTTTTAACAAAACCGACGTCTTTGGATATAATAAAACATAGTTCTTTACTTAATAATAGACGACCCTTTTTACAAAAAAACCGTCGTCTTTACATATAATGGACGACCCTTTTTATATGAAAAGGGTCGTCTTTACTTCATAATAGACGACCATTTTCATATAAAAAGGGTCGTCTTTACTTCATAATAGACGACCCTTTTTATAAAAAAAATGTCGTCTTTACATATAATAAACGACGGTTTTTTTTATAAAAAGAGTCGTCTTTACATATAATAGACGATGGTTTTTATATAAAAAGGGTCGTCTTTACTTCATAATAGACGACGGTTTTGAGTAAAAGCGTCGTCTTTAGAAATAATAGACGACGGGGATTTACCGTCGTGGTTTTATGCATCAAAAGATGTTGCTCGATTTCACGACGGTGGAAAAACCGAATACACGACGGTGGATTACCGTCGTCTATTTCGATTTTTGTAGTAGTGGATGTTAAGATATACGCCCGCATTCACAATCTGACAACATTTACAACTTACTAAATATCTAGGAAGAGAAATAATTAAATAAAGAGGCTAATTGAGTTAATTTGGTTAAACAAATATCCAAAGAAGATTCATATTGCAAGGGGATTGGCACATTGTTTTGTCCTAATCCACATCTACAAAGAAGAAAGAATGATTAATATGGTGCGCATAAAAAATGTAGATGATAGTAGATAACAAATGTTCAAGGCAAATTTTTAAGTTTTTTTTTTAATGTGTATTTAAACTCAACACATTACCTGAATTAATAATCCTTCTTCTTCTTTTATGTTTGAGGTTTTTTTACTTATATTCTTGCACAAAAAATAAAAAGCATAAGACTGAATCACCCCTCCTTCTTCCCTTTCCCAGCACACAACTGGTCGAGGTGGTCATTCATACAGAAACAATTAAATAAAGAGACTAATTGAGTAAATTTGGTTAAACAAATATCCAAAGAAGATTCATATTACAATAACATTCTTTTTTAATCAAATATCCAAAGAAGATTTATTCATCTCTTTTAAGATATATGTAACAAAAAATGTACTAAGATATTTTCCCCCTCTTAGATGAAAACACCAAGTACAATTAGCACAAAATCAAAGAGCACACAACCAATGTGTCTCTGAAGAAACATCAGCAGCATGGGCTGTGCTTGTTAGATCAAGCAGCAGCAGCGCCGGTAGCGCAAGCAAGAGGCTGTGGCACGCGATTAATTGTCGGCTTGACATTAGAACACACAGAGGTAATAGGGCCTTTGTTTCCGGTGTACTTGAAATCAATGTCACTCAATTCCACATTCTCACATGGCATGCCTTGGGTGCATACAAGCTTCACAGCAACTGGGTCGGTACATGTGCCCTTGATGTTCTTGAAGCTAACATTGCTGATCTTAACTTTGGAAGGAACCTACACAAAACCATTCATTAATTGATTAATTTAAATCCTTTTAAAGATTCAGTAAATGATGACTTGATTAACAAGGAACATATATATGATGTTAATAAATTGTTATAGATAGATACCCCTTTTTTGCATTCGTTCCATGGGCAGTACTCTTGGTCAATAAGGATAGGGTTACCCACATTAACCATGGTAATATCCTCAAAGTGAATATCCGAGGCAGTGCCATCTTTTGGGGAAGCAGGCCATGTTTTGATCCTCACACCATTCGTTGTATCAGTCAAGGTGCAGTTCTTAATGTTGATGCCGGACACAGGTTCTTCCTCTGGGTACCTTCCAAGGCTCCCGATGGCTATGCCGTGGCCTGGCCCACAAGTAACGTTGGTCACAGTGATGTCCTTGTTACCATCACCGATCGAAATACAATCATCCCCAGTTCCGATGGTTGTGTCAGTGATGCTGATCCCAGTTGAACGCCCAATGTGAATTCCATCAGTGTTCATGCTTTCCTTAGGTGCTGAGACGGTAAATCCTTTGATTTCAACCTTCTCGCACTTCAAAAGATTGACGTGGAAATTTTTGCTATCTTTTGAAGTTACGTCCAAAATTTTGGAATTGGTGAGGAAGTGGAACCTCAAATTCTGCATATATTAAGAAAACAAATCAAATACAAATATGTTTATATTGTCAGGCTGTGAATCTGGATCACGTATCATCAAGTCAAAAATTGATCAATGAGCAAGATTCAAAAATGCTCCTGTGTGACACAAGAAGATTTTCAAGTATATAGAACAACATGGTAGGATTAAATCATCTTACAATGTGTTTGGTTTTGCATTGTCTATTTTTGTTGCAATCATTGTTTTTCCAAGACTGTGCTCCTTGGCCATCAAAAGTTCCACCACCTGACAAGGTGAGCCCGTCGACGTGGTCGAAACCAATCCAAGTGTCGTCCTTCGGGAGCTGGCTGCCATCTACTGGAGCCTGCAATGTTCCTTGGACCTGGAACTCAATAGCAGCCTTGCAAGGACCTTTAAAAGTTGTTCCTACAAACTTGAATGTTCCTTTTGGAACAACAATTTTACTCGGCGTTGTTGATGCACATGCATCTGTCCAAGCCTTCTCTAAAGCCTAATTAACATTACACAAATTTAAAACTGTTAATGATTTAGTTTGGCAAACAATTGTAGAAACAAATTCTAATCAGAACCGAATATGAATACAAATGTTTTTGTTACCTGGGTAATATCAGAGTCTGGCTTTCCACCATATTTTGCACTTGTCACATCTAAGGCAGCAGGTTGAGCTTTAGCTGTGGATGCTAACAACAAGAACACGAACATTGGCAAGACATTTTTCAGTTTCAAACCCATCTTGAGACTTTGTTATTTCCTTTTTCTTTGGAGTATGATGAAACTCCATTGCTTTCAACCCAATTTATACTCCCATCGGAAAGCTCTCACCGTTAATATTTATTTGCCCAATTAAGAAGTTGAATGTTGGTCAACCATCCTATAATTAGTAATTAATTAAGCTGCTCAGCTTTAGAACATGAATTACCTACAATGGCTCTTGGCTCAATTTCCAATTTGGGCAAAAGATTTTTTTCTTCCAAGACTATGTCAAATTAGAAAGAAAAGATTTATGACATGGATGGCTTATAAACCAAAAGTACTAAACCTGTTATAATCCAATTTGGTGCAAAGATTAACAAAAAAATACACACATACAATTGATTTTTCATAAACCAAAAACTGTTTCCAAACGCACTAATAAAACTAACAAATTCTTGACCATAATTTGTAACAAAGCAGTCGTGACATGAGAAATAACTATTGGAAATTCATTTTATATTCACATTGAAAAGTTAAGGGACCTAGCATGGGTTTATAAGGAGTGAGTGAGGGTCTTATCTAAGGCATCATGATGCACTGCTAATCGTATTCGAATACAATTTTGCTAGCATCAGTTACGTAGGGACGCGTTGTGATGAAGATCAATATATGACTAAAGAAATTATCTTATTCCACCAAGTCACATAACGAGAGATACAATATTTATTCCAATTGATGGCGTTCCGAGGTGGGAACAACTCTAGCATCAGACTATTCCAATACCATCCATAAATTACAAAATTTAATGACTTTTCATCATAGTATTCATAGATGGGAAAGTGACAACGAGTGTATGAGTGTGACAATTAACTCGCATGAACAAGCGAAGTTCATACTATACTGGGTATATATATTTGGTTATATATATATATATATATATATATATATATATATATATATATATTGTTTTTCTTCATTTTTCTAAGAAGAGCTTTGTTTAAAAGTAGTGCAAAGTAAGTAGCTATATGGTTAAAAAGGGTTTGGAGGAGTTGACATTGCTGTCATGTCATGGATGCCTTGCTAATTGCTAAAGAAGATAATAATGTGTCACGGAGTGTGCCTAGACAACAATCATGAATCATGGATATTGGCTGCTCAAATGCTCATATCAATGTACGACCACTAGGTTTCCACACTGCATCCAATTCTTGTCATTTGAAGAACTTATCAACATAAGGGGAAAAAAAAAACTAAAATTATATTAGGTGTAGGTTGTACATGTATCATATTTATTGATCATATTGTATAAAATATTTTTATTAATTTCTAATTTAATATTAGAGATATGACATATATATATGGGGTATATAAATAGTTTATATATAGTTGGGTTATTTATAGGTGGGAGTTTGCTTATTAACATATATATAGAATATGCCACCAGGATCCATACATACGTGCACCTTACTATGCAGATTGTCCAAATGCATCATAAAAAAGAGCTCAAATTTTCTGTTTCAAAGTCAAATGGAGTTGGTAAATTTCATATTGAGAATAACCTTTTCATCCCAAAAAATGATTCTTATAAAAAAGTTAGGGTTATTCACAGCAATGGTCCTTCAACTATACTCGTATTTACAGTTTGGTCACTCAATTCAATTATTAGTTTCAGATGTCACTGAATTGGGTGTTGTGTTGCACCATTAGTCCCTATCGTCAAGTCTCTCTAACGGTAGGGACTAATGGTGCAACACAACACCTGATTGAGTGACCTCTGTAACTATTTTTTGGAGTTGAGTGACCAAAATGTAACTTCGAGTATAGTTGAGGGATCATTGCTACAAAAAATCCTAACTGAAAAGTCACATTTGCCCATCAATAATCTAAGAGATGCTTGTCACGTCATCATTTTAAACAGAAAAAGTCACAGACTTGATAGAAGGACTAATGGTGCAACAAAACACCTACTTGAGTGACCTCTGCAACTAATAATTGAATTGAGTGACCAAAATGTAAATACGGGTATAGTTGAGGGACCATTGCTGCAAATAACCCAAAAAGTTAAATGCAAAGAAAAAGAAATAAGTTTTTTTTTTCTTGCTAAGTTTGATTAGTCGATGAGATTTGGGTCTCATTTGGTTCACAGAACGGATTTGAGGGAAAACCACTTTCCATGTCATTTTCCAAGGGATAAGAAATGAAAGATTCATTTCCCACGTTTGGTAATGTTGGGAAAGTAACTGGGAGATATCACTTTATTTCCTTTTCCATGTTTGTTTTGAGTAGGAATGGAAAACAAAGTTTGTATAATTTTTCAATTATACCCATATTAAATCAAATAAAAAAAAAAGAATGCATTCAATGATATATTATAATTCTAAATTGTTAATGGGGACAAAATGGTCATGAAAAATGTGCATTTAATGTTGGCTAATTTTCCCAAACTTTCCTATGAGGAGGGAAAACAAAACCCAAGTTGGGAGGAGGGCTTCACTTTCCCCTCTACTTTCCCATGTGCCAGACAACCATTTCCCATGCTTGGACTTACCAAACATGGGAAAACAATTGATTTCCTATTCCCAAGCCTCCTTTCTCATAAACCAAATGGGGTCTTGAAGTTTTGACTACAAGGGTTGCAAATTTAGCTTCAATGGTTGGAATTTGAGATAGAGATACAAAGATATGGAGATTGGGGGAGCATGTTGGTCTCGACATGTATGCATGAAAATTGAAGGAAGTTGAGGTTTCACCCCAAAATCAATTGGCAATAAAGAGAGTAGCCCAACTCCTTATAAGCTCTTGCTAGGTTTCTCAACTTTCCAATATGAGACATTTCACCTTCACATTCTCTCACGCCTCCACATATGTAGCAAATTTTCAAGTCTAACATGTGAACAATACATATTAGGTGACGTTGAGCACGTATGACCGTTGAGCTTTCACACGTGGTTTAACCCGCTTTAATACCATGAAAGAAGTTGAGGTTCCACCCCAAAACCAATTGGCAAATTCTTTTTTATATATACAAAATATTATTCTCTTCTCTTTTAACACCATTCTTTCTTTTCTTTACGTTTTCCCTTTCTTTTTCTTCATTCATTTTTATTGGTTGAGAAAGTATTTATTGTATTTTACTTTGATCAAATTATGGTCCTTGTAGTTTGAGCAGTTTTTCTACTTTTAGTCCGTAGTTTCAATTTTGGTAGTCGCAGTCATGTAGTATGCTTAATTTTGTTAATGTAGTTCCTAAAACGACATTTCAAATTCACTAAAAACCCTTATATTGCCATTTACACGCTAATTTAGTCGTTAGGATCATAATAATAAACGTAAGCAAACTACACGACTACAATTGCCAAAATTGAAACTAAGCGACTAAAATAAAGATTTGCTCAAATTACATGGATCAAAAGTGTGATCTGACCTTTTCCTTTTTTTGGTACAATTTGAGCTGTATTTCTAATAGCGAACTTGTTTTTATCTTATTATTAGTAAGCTATTGTGGTATATCTTATTAGAATGCACACATTAATGATTAATCTCTCCTTTTTCAAAAGAGCCATGAGTAGTGTTCAAATTACTCATGGAGCCATTCCGTGTTCAAATTTAGGGACTAAACCAAGCTGGCTTGGGTGTGCTCCGGCCCACCCCATATTAGAAAATATATCCCACCCAAGTCTTTGTGGATGGGTCTGTGCACCCTTCTTCTTTCCAAAAAATGAAAATAATAATAATAATTAGGGTTTAATTAATGGTGTTTCTGGAAACAAAAGGGTGTGCTAAACAATGTCGTTTTTTTCTTAATAACTACATTCAATTTTCTTTTATTGGTTTTAATGGCCCTCAATTTTTTTTTTTTTTTTTTTAATACAAACGATAATCTAAACTCTAAACTAGAAGGGGGAGAAGAAGTTTCTCACATATTATCAACCTAAGACCATGGTCTACAAACCGATTCCTTTTTTCACTGGACTAGACCCTGTTGGCGGCCCTCAAATCTTATACACTTATAATGAATTTAACACTTGATCACATGCAATATCTACAAACTTTATACCAAATAAAAACGTCTTTCTCCCTTGCCGGGAATTGAATATTAAATTAATTTAAAATAATTTAGACTATCACTTGCATGAATAAAAAAAAAAGTCTACAAACAAAAACTGGGACCAAGCAAAAACTCATCAGAATCAACGGCTGATAGCATTGGTTTGGCTCCAATGCGTGGTGGGTTTAAATTTCCTGCGGCGCCGCGCAGATTATGTGTAACACCATATAATGGAGATGTTTTCCCAATAAGTATAAAAGGAAGGAATGAGAGGACAAGTCACAAGCGATCCTCTTCCCATTTTATCAGATCGGAGTGAAGCATCATATTTCATTACCAAATCTCCACGGTTTAATTTTCTTTTCGATTAAATATTGCTTGGGCATTTCTCGCTGCGCATTTCTTATAAATTTCAAATCAGAAAAAGCCTCGAAAAGTTAAAAAAAAAGAAAAAAAAGAGAAGGTGAAAATCTTCATCTTCCAATTTACAGAGAGCTATATATATATATATATATATTCCTCACCAGACCTCCCAACACCTTATCTTTCTCTCTCTATAGCCTCTGTTTCTCTCTCTACGAAATACATTTTTTAATCTCTTACCCATCTGTTTGGTAACTGAATTTGCATTTGGTAATCAAACATCACCATTGAAAGAACAAATACAAAGGTTGGAGGGGGCATATATAGAGAGGAGGTTGAACATGCCCTCTGTTCTTATTCTTAGAGTGCCTCCTCTCAGATCTTAGTCTCCTTAAAGGTTTGGCATCTGGGTTTTCATCAATCGGTGGGTATGGTGGGAATCTGATTTGGGTTTTTCATTTTTTCTGAATTGGGTTTGGATTTGGATCCAGCTGAATTTTTCTGATTGGGTTTCTTCTAGGTGCGCTTAATTCTGGGTTCAGTTTTTGATCGGTGAAGGATCGGATGTTTCTAAATTGAATCCAGTAATACTTGCTTTTGAATCGGATTACAATCTGCGTGTTTGCAATATTTCGTATAAGGTACTGGTCTTTTTACTTTGGTGGGTTATACATATTTATCCGCATTTGATTCCAATTAGGTGCGTGCTTATTGTGGATAAAAGAGTGATTTTATTTGAGCTGCGGGTGTTGCTGGGAGATTGGATTGGATGGGATGATTGTTTGCATCTCATTATGCTGGAATTCATATAGCTTCTGTTTAGATTATGGAATTGTATAGGATCATCTATTAAAATACCCCTTTCTTTTTTGAATCGGCTTTGAGATTTTGGTAAAGTTTGCATATTTACTTTGAGTTTGGAGCATGAATTGATGTAGTACTTTTGACTTGTAGAGAAAATGCAATCCGATAGTGGTAAGTTATTTATTGGCGGCATATCTTGGGACACAAATGAAGAGCGCCTGAAAGAGTATTTCAGTACTTTTGGAGAGGTGGTAGAAGCAGTGATCATGAAGGATCGGACCACAGGCCGTGCTCGTGGTTTCGGTTTTGTAGTTTTTGCTGACCCAACAGTGGCAGACAGCGTCATAATGGAGAAGCACAACATCGATGGAAGGATGGTAATCAAAATACTTTGTTTTGGATGAATGTAGTTTTATCCATCAGTTGTTTTCGTATATTTACATTGTGACCATGCATCATTATGCTTCTTTTTTAATCGCTCCAAATGTAAAGGAAAATTCATTTTCATATAGGAGTTACGGGTCTGAAATTGTAATTGCAGGAATTCATTAATGTGGTTCTGTGTTCAACTAAATTTCAAATTCAGCAAGAGTTAATCATGCTTCTCATTCTTTTACCTTTCTTTCTATCAGTTTTGTTAATGCACTACTGTATTCTTCTAAACTGATAATTTATATTGCTTGTATCATGCGATCCTTGTTTTTACTATTGTGTTCTCTATTCTCAGGTTGAGGCCAAAAAGGCTGTTCCCAGGGATGACCAGAACATTTTGGGTAGAAGCAGTGGCAGCATCCATGGCTCTCCAGGTCCAGGCCGCACAAGAAAGATTTTTGTTGGAGGTTTAGCATCCACTGTCACGGAGAGTGACTTCAAGAAGTACTTTGAACAGTTTGGGACAATCACAGATGTTGTGGTGATGTATGATCACAACACCCAGAGGCCGAGAGGCTTTGGGTTCATCACTTATGATTCAGAGGAGGCAGTGGACAAGGTTTTGCTTAAGACATTTCATGAACTGAACGGGAAGATGGTTGAAGTCAAGCGTGCAGTTCCTAAAGAGTTATCACCTGGTCCCAGTCGCAGCCCTATTGGAGGATACAACTATGGTCTGAGTAGGGTCAATAGCTTCCTTAATGGCTACACTCAGGGATATACTCCAAATACAGTTGGAGGCTATGGGCTTGGTAGG
The DNA here is from genome assembly GCF_965620075.1 of Prunus avium. Taxonomy (NCBI): domain Eukaryota; kingdom Viridiplantae; phylum Streptophyta; class Magnoliopsida; order Rosales; family Rosaceae; genus Prunus; species Prunus avium. Next base: position 33,179,749 of record NC_142286.1, read on the forward strand.
TTCAGTCCAGTTGCTGGTGGTCGAAGTGGATTTCCTCCATTTAATTCTGGTTATGGAATGGGTATGAATTATGAGCCAGGGTTGAGCCCAGGTTTTGGAGGAAATGCAAACTTTAATAGTAATATCAGCTACCCACGGGGAGTGAGTCCTTATTATATCAATAATTCAAATAGATTTAGCAGTCCCGTTGGGTATGATGGTGGTAATGGAGGAAACACATCATCTTTTTTTAGCTCGGTGACTCGGAACTTGTGGGGCAATGGGGGGCTTAATTATGGAACAAATTCCCAAAGTTCCAGTGCTTACATGGGATCAGGAAGTGGGACCATTGGAGGAAGTACGTTTGGCAATACTGGAGTTAATTGGCGTTCTTCAGCAATTTCAGCTCAAGGTGGAGGAAATAATGTTTCTAACAATAGTGGGAATCTTGGTTATGGAGTTGGTGATAGCAGTTATGGTTTGGGAACCGGAGGTTATGGAAGAAACAGTGGTACAAGTGTGGCCCCTACATCTTCATTTGCTGCGTCAAATGGTGGTTTCGATGGGTCCTTCTCTGACTTTTACAATGGTAATTCTGTTTATGGAGATTCTACTTGGCGATCATCGAATTCCGAGCGAGAAGGGTCTGTTCCCTTTGGTTATGGTCTTGGCGGTGCAGCTTCTGATGTTTCAGCTAAAAGTTCGCCTGGTTATGTGGGTGGTTATAGTGTTAATAAGAGACAGTCAAACACAGGTAAGAAACACTTAATTACTATCTCATGCAACTTCTGTTTTTCATTTTAAAAAATGTTTTTTTGTTGATATATAAGGAGCTTTATTCTAAAAAATTTGTTTGAAGTTGACTACGAGAGGATTGGATCTTGAATTTGGGTTGACCTACAATTCTAGGGATAAATTCTGTCCAAGTGTGTAGGCTTTTTCCGTTTTGGTCCATATTAACTGTATGAATAGGGAAAGCCCTTCTTAAGGTTGTGCTGCAAAATTTTATTGAATTTTGTGACTGGGTAGCTATTTGCATGTTCGCCACATGGCTAGGGATGTGATTGTTACATTATGTACCCAGATGTTTCTTTACTTCATCTGTCATCCTCTAGCTGATTATCCACAGTGATGGCATCGTTTACTTTCCTATATCTTTAACAAAGATTCTTGGGAAGCTAGTTATTTTTACTGGTGAAGAGTGTATTTCTTTGGAGTCCAAGGGCTATTAGGTTTTTATGTGAGTTTAGTTAAGCAATGGAGAAACTGTGGGACTTTGAGATGAAAGGAAAAGGCTTTCAATGTTGGAGTACCGGTGAAATAATTTTATTTGGCTTTTTGGTGTTAGTAGAAGTTGTAGCTGGGCCAGTGAGCTTCTTGGCTACTTAACTAGATACAACCTTCTACCTTTTGGTAATTAGGGGGATGATTGTCCCAAATGGGTATTGATTGTGCAGGGGTGAAGCGACAGTCTACCATATTTATATTTTGTGGTATGTTGTTGATAAGGCATTAGGGGATCTCCTGTGTTCTTGCTAATGTGATTTTAAAGAATCTTCCGCTCCTTTGCTTTTGATAGGAAGATTAGGCAGCTTTCATCAATTTCTCTTCTGTTCTGGAAGGAAAAGCATTATGAATCTTTCCGAGGGTTGGAGCTCTCTTTCCCTTATATTGCATTTGTTTCCTTTATTTCTTTGGCAGATTTCGAAGTTACTTCTTGTTTATTGGCCATTCTAGAGTTTGGATGAGCTCTCTCTTTTTACCTCTCTCTCTCTCTTTAGGTGTGTGTGCACGTTTTGGGTCATAGGATTTTGTTTTTGTTTCTTATGTAGAAGTGCATGATTTTTTTTCAGCTACGCTATAGAACTCTCCACTATGCAGTCCCATTCTCTTGTTTTAAGGAGTTCTTGAGTCTTGACATTGTCTTTCAAGGGATTCAGCATATGTTTTTCACAAAATAAGACACAATAGTGAAAGTTGGCTTCATTTTTTATTATCACAACTTAAAGACCACAATATTTATACTCAGCAGTGCATTGAAGTTGAGTAACATGATTCGCCTAGTTTTATCTCTCTATGTTGTTCTTTTAATTCAATCAAGGAAGAAATTGAGAGAAATGTAGAAGTCTAAAGAAGTCTAATATGAATATCGTTGAATTCTAGCCTATGGTTAAAATGTGTCTGTGCTGGCTGCCTCTGTCTCTCTTTCCGGTGTGTGTTTGCTCTCATAACTATTGTCCTTTTGTCCTTGCATCCAACCTTTTCATAATCTCTTTTTAGGACCTTTCTGACTCTGTTAAGTTAAGTAATACAAAGCACTAGTCAAGGGTCTGAAGTGGAGAGGGATGATATAGTTGGGCAGCATGTATGTTTTTCTGTCTCATGGATGCATATTCAAGTTCTGCAAGTAGGAGGGTGTATAAATAGCAGATGAATAGAGGGATAGAGAATTTAGTCGACCATTGGATTCTCATTTCGTGAGCCTTAATTCCTTACAGCCTCTTCAAGTTTGAGGTCAGATTTGTTATACAGTCTTGCCATCATTGAACAAATCACAACTTAGTTTATAATGGCTGCATATTCCTTATTTATTTGATTGTTGCAGCAGTTATAAAAGGTGAAACATATTGTTGTTAGCATAAGCTTTCAGAATACTTAGCTTCTACCCATGAGTTGGCTGATAGCTACTCGCTACATAGCGTTTTTAATCAGTGTCAGAGTGCAAAGTATTCAAATTTTCTTGGAAGTTATTTCCGTGAATTTGATCCTGCATTGAAGCTGTTGGTAATACAATTATGTTATATGTAAACACCTACATGCGCATGGACACACATACACACGCCTGTCTTCTCAGATGAATGAAATGGAATCTACTCATTAATGTAATGTAAATTTAACTGAAAAAGTGTTGCTCACTTGACTAATTTTCAATATATATGTTGATACTTAAAAGCTCATTTCCAACGTTCTTTCAGGAATTGCTGCCTAGGATGATATCACGGCATTGTAGGTGAAAGATAGTCTGGTGAAGCAGGTGAATTGTGAATTTTGCACACCGCCCTCATTTATATATCTCAGTAAAAGAAATATGGTTAGTAAGAAGAGCTAACTGGCTGGAGTGCCTGTTTCAAGAATTAAGATTAGAGGTAGAAGTTAAAATGGATTTTGTGTTAATGCTTGAGTTTTGAGTTACCCATTTTAGGTTTTTATATTTTGGTCTTTGAGTGAGATGTAAAATCAGATTGCGGGATATAGTCAGAAGTGTATCATGCATCTCCGGTGAGGCGGCGATACCCAAAAGGCAAAAAAAAAAAAGGCAAGAAAGATAGACTAATATATATATTTTTTCCTAGAGTTTTATCTGTAACATCTCTGGCAAAGCTTTGGGTTCTGGTCAGGGAATGCTTCTTTTTATTCTTTTTTTTTTCTTCCCATTATTCTGTTTTTCTTTTTTGTACCTGAAATTACTGTCGATTTATTAGTGTGAAACGTTTAAGGGTTACCCATATAGGGACCCCCATAAATAATTATCGCATATTCTGATTCGTAGCCTTCGAGGATTTAGTATGCAACACTTTCAAAATATTTTTTTTTGGTGAAATGCAGTGTCTCATGTTCATGTTGACAAGTTGATCAATTTGCCAAAACAGAGTAGGAACATCAAGTTCTTTTCTTTCTTTGGAAAGTTATTATTATTTATTCTTAAGAAGTAAGTCCTGGAGGATTAAAAGTCAGCTAATAATGTGGACATGGGTTTAGCCAAGTTGGCTAAAACGGATGTGCTCCCCGCCCTGCACTTGAGTTCGAATTCCTCTTACCGTAATTTAGATTAGATTACAATATAATATCGTTTGTATAAAAAAAGCCAGTTGATAATGACTCCTATTGTTTTAATTCAAAGTAATGTAGGTAATATTTGGAAGATTAGGAAATTAATAAGTCTCTTTCTCCCCAGTATGGAATGTTTAAGTGGTTTCTGATCAGGCAAAGAGTGCGTTGAATGCATTATAAAAGGAAGGTATTATTTAACTTTGAAAATCTCTTTTCATTGCGAAAAAAAGAAAGGAAAAATCTTGTATGATAGAGGACCCTTAAAGAGAGACCAACATTCCTGCCACTACCTTTGCTCCTTTCTGCTTTATATCATTCTTGATATCTCTGATGGGAAATTCAAAGAGCTCAAGTGGGGAGAGAGACTCGAATATAAAAGCCCAAAAAGTTCAAAGAAAGAAAAAAGGATAAAGAAAACGATTGAAAATACCACCTTTTTTGTTACTTTTAGACTTTCTACAATGAGCTTGTGTGAATGATCAATCTATTTCAACTTTTACTGGCTATGGCTGCAGTAACTATTCAAGAATCAAGATGCAAATTCTACACAACCAAACAAATGAGTCAGCAACAAAACTGCATGGTTTTCTCACTTGCACGGTCTGCCTATGAAATGGCAAATGGGGTTAACTTTTTATGTGACTTGAAAGTGAGTCTTAACTTTAGTTATAGAACATTTGTCCCTAATACTTCGGAATACTTACAATAAGAGTTCGACTCTCGTCTCTTTCCCTTTAGACCAACACCGTCACCGTCCAATTGCAATCACTTGTTTGGAAAGGGATCTATTATTGTCTCATCCCTTGTCTAGCAAGCAAGGATCCACTAGACTACAAGCAATAGTTGTGGCAATGATTGTAATTGGTCAAATACAACTAAGGATACGTCCAAATTCAATCAAAACCTGAATTGGAAGGCAAGTAATTATTTGTTAAGAAGGCGGGTGGAAGACAAGTACTTTATTTATTCATAAGTGGGAAAATAATCAACAAGCGTCAAGATGGCCGAGTTGGTCTAAGGCGCCAGTTTCAGGTACTGGTCCGAAAGGGCATGGGTTCGAATCCCATTCTTGACAAAATCAACTTTTTGACTTAATTTTTTTTTTCTTTTCTGATGATTCATCTTTACAGAAACTTACAGCAAAAGGAAAACTTCTGTGTAAAATAGTTGAGTGAAACAGTGGTAATTGAACAAACAGTACAAACTGTGGTAATTGTATACATTCAGGCAAAGAAGAAAGAAAGGTTTTCATCCAAAAAGAACAAAAAGAAGAAACTATAAGCACAAGTTTGTTTTCTGATCTCAGCTGCCCTACAGAAGCATGAAACATCCAAACCAAAATTTTAGTTTCTTTCCACAAAAGCACTGTTTTTCAACATGTAGTTGGCTGGCTGGCTAGCTAGCTAGCTATAAATATGATCCATGACATTAAAAAGAGGGTTCTTCCTCAAGCATAATTTTGTGTAATTATGCCATCTGTATATGTATGTCTCTCTCTCAAGCTCAACTGAAGATTGCACTGCCTTTATCAGAGCCCCCAATTAAACCCTCCCTCCTCAGCTTCTCCTCCTTTGATTTTCTACAAAACACCACCCAAGAATTCACCTCCAAAGCTATACACACCCCAATCAGAGTAGACAAACCCAAACAATAGGCCAGCTTAGCATAAGACCTGCCTTCTCCCATCACATCAAATCCCTGGAAACAATTCACAACCCCAAGCACCACACATCCATACCCTACAAAATGGTGATAAGATTTCCAGTACTTCCTGAATTTGTTTGTAGTTTTTGGCCTAAACAAAAGTGCCAGTGTTTGAAGAGCACCTAAGCAAAATGCTGCAAACCCAAGCTTCCTGTGGAGCCCATATTGGACCCCAGGTGACAAATCCCCAAGCCTAATTCCAATGGCAAACCCCACAGTTCCTAAGAAAAAAGCAAACAGTTGAATCCCAGCATGAACATAGAACCATGTAGGCCCCAGTGCTTGGATGTGCCTAAGGTAGCGTGCAATCACTGCTCCAATGGGTAGCATGATTCCCCATGAAACAGCATTTATGATGCCATGCACTGATCTGAGTGTACCAATGTTGGTGTGACGTGCGGCCGTTGAGCCTGACATGACATCGAATGTCATCACCGACGAAAGGTCGTTTGCGGTGGTTGGGTGTATGGTTGGCGAGTAGCCTTGGACATAGAGGCCGCGGTTCCACACGTGGTGGAGTTTTGTCTTGTTTGACGCGAGCTTCAATGTGGCGAAGATTTGGACAGCGGCGCCATTATGGACCGTGGCTAGTTTGCCACCGTATAGGGTGGCGGAGGAGGAGAGTATGCGGATATCAAGAGGGCGAGAGAGGAGAGGGCGGCGTTGGAACTTCACGGTTGGGTCTAGGAGGTAAGGTAGGAGGACTATTTGGCCGGTACTAGGGTCCGGAAAGGCGACCAAAGCGTTTGTGCCGGTCATTTCAGGGGAGGTGGGGTTGATGCCCCACCCAACCCACCCGGAAGGGGATATGAAAGTGCCAAAGAAAACAAGGTCTAAGGTGGTATTGTGGTGGTGGAATGTCCATGCTATGGAGGCTTGTTGGGTAGGGAGGGTGATGCATTTTTGGAAGGTTTTAGTGGGGGTGGAGGTGGTGCAATGGGCAGAAAATGTGACATGGGGTAGGGAAAAGAGAAGGAAGAGGGATAAGAGGAAGAGCATATTGATGGGTTTGAAGAAGGATTTGATCGAAGAGAAATGGAGCATGGGAGCTTGAATTGGTTTGGTTGGGAAGCTTTTGTTAACATTTATGTGTTTGGTAATGATGAGGGAGATAAGAGGGTGATGGTTAGTCATCATGGATATGGAGCAAGTGTGGGAATTGAATAGTGTGTGTGCTTAGCTTTGAAGTTAAGGCACTCAAAGCGTTTGTTTGGTGGAGTAGAAAATGAAGGTTTCAAAGTGCAAGTGCAAGTGTCTTTTGTCATGGAATATTTGGGCTATTTCATCATTTTAATTGGGTTTTTTTTTTGTCATCTTCAATGAAAAAGATCTTTGCAAGGATTGTGCTTGGCTTTGAAGCAAGGGAATGATAAGTGAAGCTTACTCTTGACTAATTTATATTTATTTATAGGGAAAATTTGCTCTCGGTATATTAAATAATTAAATATTCAACCAAGGTGGTTAGTGTGAGTGGTTCGGCACTCTCATTCCTTAAGAGAGGTCAGGGGTTCGATCCCTGCTCTCGTACGGAATCACCACTTTGGCCAACACTTTACCCCTTACGAGCCGACCCGGTGTGAGTGGGGATTAGTCTGGGTTGTGGTTAAGGCTTAAAGGTGCCACCCATAGTTGGAGCCCATCCAGGACCACCTCATGGTTCAGACAAAAAAATAATAATAATAATTAAATATTCTCCAACACTATTGGGAAAAAAAAGGCACACAAAAAATCTCGACCTTTGACTTCATCATACTTGAAACGACGTCGTTTGATGGTTAATCTATGTAAATTGTTTTGTCTGCCAGTTTGTGCGAGAGAGAGAGAGAGAGAAGAGAGGGAGAGAGAACAAGGGAAGCAAAGATGGAGCAAGAGAAAGAGAAAGAGAGAGTGAGCTTGGAAGGAGGGAGAGTGATACTGGTGCCTTACATGAAAGAACACGTTCCGAAGTACCATGAGTGGATGCAAGACCCAGCTCTGCTCCAAGCCACTGGCTCTGAGCCCCTCACCCTCGACCAGGAGTATCAGATGCAGCTCACCTGGACCCAAGACCCTAACAGTTCTCTCTCTCTCTCTCTCTCTCTGATTTTGTGGATTACTTTGCCATAACTGAATTGGGTAATCTTGGTTTTGACAAATAACTTATAATTATAGATTGTGCTAGTCAAGGTTTGATCTTTCAGGCAAATAATAGAAAGGATTCAATCTGCTTTTGATTAGTGATTCAGGGTTGTTTGAATGATTTCGTTATTATATAATTATATTCATGGTCTGGTGAGGGATTAAATAATTGGAAATGGGTGTTGCAGAGCAGACTTTTATTGTATTGGATAAGCAATTGGTTGTGGGAGAATTCAACCATGGACAGCCCCATGTGGAAGGTTAGCCAAATTTACAGTCTTTCTTCACAAAAATTACTGTCTGCTTGGTTGCTTAGAAAAATTAAGGAAATCACTGTAACCAAAAAAAAAAGGAAGGGAAAACTCTGTTTTGAAAGTAAGAGGATCACTTTGAGCAAGCAAAGCACTTTCTCTCTAGGAATAGTTGTTTGGATGGTTTTGAATGGCCTTCCCGAGACGGTTCTTATTGTTTAGCAAGTCAAAAAATTGGGAATAATTAACTTATTCCAGTTTTCAAGATATTGTTTGTTCAGTTATTTTTTATTAGAAATCAAGGCGTTCAGAGAAAAACAAGGATAAATAAGATATGTTTAAAGGAGTTGAGTGCCTGTAGCTATCTGTTAAACAAAGTATAAAAATATATGTACTTCAAATCTTGAATTAGCTCATTTACATGGTGGACTTTGTTTGTGTAATATGATTTATGTGTGAGTAATGGTATGCCCTTTGCCAGCCATGGTAGGTGATGTGAATTTATATATGAATGACCTGGATGATCCTCAAATGGCAGAGATTGAAATAATGATTGCTGAGCCAAAAAGGTACCTGCTTTTACTTTCTTCTGATACCAAAGAGGCTGAAGTGCTTGTGTTAGTGCCAATCTTGTTTTCCCTTGTTTTTTTGGGTTAATCATATATGTTTGTTCATTTGAATCTTTCCAGAATAAAAAATTTATACCTCTTTGCTTGTTTTCACTTTAGGAACTATTATATATACTATAATTTAAACTTCCAATATTTGCTCTTGCTAGCATAGTCGTGGTAAAGGACTTGGGAAGGAGTCTGCCTTGATGATGATGGCCTTTGCAGTTGAGAATCTGGGGATCCACATCTTCCGTGCTAAAATTGGAGAGCTAAATGGAGCATCTCTTAGCTTGTTCCGGAAATTGGTCTCTCTCTCTCTCTCTCTCTCTCTCTCTCTCTCTCTCTCTCTCTCAAACTCAATTTATCATGCAATGTTAGTTGCTCATACTTCACTTAAATTTTGCACTCGTTCTTCCTTCTGGTTCACCAAACTCACATATGGTTGATGCAGGGCTTTGAGGAGACTTCTTATAGTGAAATCTTCAAAGAGGTGAGCACAATTATCTTCATGAAATATGCATATCTGCACAGGCTTTAGTTGGTCTATGTGGACTATAGATTTTTGGGATTGAATGTCATTTTAATGTTCCTACTCTCTTAATACCTTGGAGTGGCTCTCCTAATTATGGATGTTTTAATTACAACTTATGTACCGCCCAGTTTCAAGTCCAATTTTTTTTCAATAGTTTTGTGTTTTTAATCGATACTCATATGAAAAGAATAAGAACCATAAAGAGTTTAGTGACCTATCAATTTGTGGGTATCAAGTCTCCCTGCCTTTTTGAAAGTTGATGATTTTGACTAATTTCTTGAAGATCCAGAAACAGTGGAAATTTAAATGTTTTGGAAGAGAAAAAAAGTTCAAATTGGTTGGTTATGAGGATTCAGTATTGGAGCTCCATTTATCCATTTTAACAAATTACCTGTCATATATGACAACAGGTAACATTGGAGTTATCCGTAACAAAGGCCAAGCATGATGAGCTGCTGCAGTTGATGGGTAGCTTCATTACACATGCCTAGCAGTCAGGGACCTATTTATTCAAGCTAATTTTCTACTTCACAATCCACATCAACTCTCACTCTATTGCTTTGTACACAGAAAAACTTTGAGGTTGTTTAGACTCTACCATATGATGGAATGGAAGTGTTAATCTTGCTGAACAGGGCTACACTAAAATGTTAGGGCTATAAATAACCCCTTGAAGATCATTCTGGTTGGTTTATTAATTTCCTATCCTTTCATTTACTTTTCCTTTCCCCCTTCTGGTTTAGTAGTAAACATGATCATAGTAGTTCATCCAGACAGAAAATCAAATTTTCCGACGGATTGAATAATTGGCCCTGAAATTGGTCAAGTCTCATGGACATCGTTTGAAACTGAATTCCCAGCTTGTCATACATACATGATTGACTGTGGTGCCATTAGCTAATGGTCCCAGAACAGCAAAGATTGGCCATCTGGCTGTTGGAATTTTCTGCAGAGATGCTAGAAACTTGAAAGCTAAGAGCTCTTGGCTGCACCTCTAGGTGTTGTATAAACTGCCATGACAGTAGAAGCTTGAGTTGCTCTGTAAGCAATTTGGATGCTTCTGGTGGATGGAATGTAATTCCAGTGGAGGTGGGCTTGTAGTACCAGAAGGTCACTGCAAGAAGTGAAGATCCGGTTGGTCGAAAAGTTGCTGTCTGAGCAAGTTTTTGCAGAGGAAGTGAGCACTAGATGGAGAAAATTGCAAATGATCAAAGCAGGTGTTATTTCCATGGACTGTTGGATATTGAACTTGAAGGGCTTTCCAAGGCTTTTTGGGGATAATGGTTTCTGATTGTGAGTTGCTAAAGGACTTGATTCAGGCTCAATTTGAAGGGACGATGTGATGGCATGCAATAATACAAGTATGTAATCCCTAGCTACTTTGGCTAAAAAGAAGGAAAATCTTCCTTTCAACAAACTCTCTACTTTACTCTCTATTTTGGAGAACTGACTTTTGGCTCGCTACATCTAGTAAGGAGGAAAGAGAAAAAGGGGGAGAGAGATAGAGGCATTTGGGAGGTTGGTGGGGTTGGGTTTCTACTTTTCTTTTTAATATATTTGATTTTCAAGAGAAAGAAGGAGAAAGAGAGAGAAAATAATAATAAAATATTTCAGATTAGGCAAAATAGAGATCAATGCTAGAGGAAACACCTTTTAAGTGGTTTGCTATAATAGCTTTCTAGTTATTTTGGCTAGAGTTTGGCTAAAATTTGGAGACTCCTTGAGGTGTTTTTAAAGAGGAACTCCTCCGTGCCTTCTTTTGTGGCCCCTATTTTTTTAATTGTCAAAACTTTTATTGAACCCTTATCTTTTTACCAAAATAGGAAAAAATAAATAAAATTCCCATTGTTCTTCACATTGATTTTTCTCAACCATTTTTAAAATAATAATTTTCCTTCATCAGTCAAAATTGAAGTCTTTGTAGCCCTTTCGAACTCTAACTTCAATTATTCCTCTACAACCGAAGTTGCCATTAACAACATTTGTAGACGAAGTTTCTTCATGGAGGTTTTTCAATACAAGATCATATTACTATAATTTTATTTTTCCTGTTTTGGTAAAAAGTCAAGAGTTCAATAAAAGTGAAAATAAAAAAAAACGGTATTGACAATTAAAAAAGAGAGGGCACATGTCATTTTGTGATTGAGCCACAATAGAAGATAATGAGGGAAATATTGTCCTTATAATATATGATGTTGCATGCATGTGATTACATGATATCAGCACATGTATCTAAGATGACCAAACTAACCTTGTGACTTGTAACACAGTCAATATAGTACATATGATATTTGCCAAAAAGTCTGTAGGCTTATGGGTTCGGGTGGCCATAAAACAGCATGAACCGCTGACTCAAGTCAAAACCAATTCGAACAATTTGGTTTGGGTCGTGTCCTAAATCATCCGGATATTGATTTGATTTCTGCACTAATGTACGGTTCGATTGTAATTTGGGAGTGAGACCGATTTAAACCGGACCGTGCTGGCCATAGTTTGAGAAAGTCAAAAACACAAGGAGTCAAATGAATAATTATATACCTCAAAGGGGCAACTACGAGGGTAGTGTGGTCAAATAATGAAATGCAAGAAAAGTGAGGTATTATGTGATGTGAGAAATAGCTGGAGCTTGCTTCTAGGCGAGTAACGATCGAGTGGAAAGACCAAAGTCCCTTTCGTGGGGAGCACGAAGAAAGATGCTGATTGTTAATCATATAATTCCATCATCCAGAATTTACCAAATCTAATTAATAATTACCTTTTCATCCCAAATACCCCTTCTTATAATAATAAGTATTTTGAAAGCGACCTCTTCCTTCATTTTAAATTTCATTGCAAGTTCAAATGATTTGTAATTTTTATTTATTTAATACAAGCGATAGCTTAAAGTACAAGGGAGATGAAGGTTTTTTACACACACATTACCAAAGTGTCACATGAATTCGAATTTGAGACCACTGATCTGTAAATGAAAATCTTTTTCCATTAGGCTATACCCCGTTGACAAATGCTTTTGTTGTTCGGTTTGAAGTTTTTGTTTTCTTTGAGATTTTGAAATTATGAGCATAAGGTATTTTATAATTTCGCTTACAAAAGCGGGAAATTTCGGTTATGTGTACCCAAAAGTTTATTTGGACTACATGTATTTCTTTCTTTTCCTTCTCTCCTTGCTTTCTTTTCATCATTTTTAGTTGGTAGAAACTTGAAAGTATTGTTGGATGGCAATGGCGGTGACGTGGAACAGTGAATAAAGTTGGTGGTATTTTTGGGTGAAGATCTTTATATATTGTTGAATTCTACTTTTTTTTTTATAAATAATATTAAATACAATTTTTTAATTGGATACATAAAAAAAAGGTTATTTTATTGGAATCGAACTATGTACAAGTTTGAAAAATGCAGCATTATATTTATTTATATATGCAAAATGTGACAAGAAAAGTATTATTCTTTTTTTTTTCTTTCACTATTCCTTGTGACCGGCCATATATATATAAAAGCTTGGATAGATAATTACTCTGGGCCAAAGTTTTCAGTGAATGGTCACCAACCATTTGTATTTACAAAACGAATAATTAAAATTCAATTGGTTTATTATATTGTGAAATAAAGTATGCTTGTCTTTCTAATTTAATATTTGGATTTTTTTTTTAATGAGATAGGGGGATAAAACCCCTAAAAGAAACGACAACTAACTAATACAGATGAAGCGAGGCCTAGTAGTTTTTATTTTATTTTATTTATTTTTGTACTTTTCGTTAATTGAAATTCAACGTTTGGGGTTGAATGACCACACTTGCATGTCAAGTTGTTGTAAAATCTTATGAGTGATGCCACTTACCAACTCCATGTTGCTCATTCATTCATTTTAATAATTTTCATTACAAATTTACTTTTGCGTTCAATTATTTTAAAGCATAAATTTTCGGAAAAAAAAAAATATAAATAAACAAAAAACTTTGTGATTGCCTTGAGCCATAACAAAGATCGCTACCATGGCTAAAATATTGGTCATGTGGATCATTGCCATCATCCATAACTAAAATAAAAAGAAGAAAAAGAAACAAAGGCTAAAGCATCACTGTGTTTGTAATTTGTTCTTTTCAATATTAAAAGAGGTCTCATTTTCGAATTACTTGTTCCATATTCATAAAATAAAAAATAAAAAAATAATTTATGATTTTTTTTTAATGGATTAAAGGGTGTGTTGAGTAATGCAACATATACATATAAAATTGAAAAAAAGAATATGAGGTGAGTAATGAGTAAAATGGTGTTGTAGCAAAGACATTTTAAATATATATATTTGTTGTTGCTTTTTTAAAAGATCAAATTAATCATATATCATTAAAAAAAATCATATCATGTAATTCAAATAATGTGGAATCGAAAGTTAAGATAAAAAGAGGCAAGAACAAAATAATGAGTAATTTTTGTATGTTCCGGAGCTGGTGTGCCATCAAATACCAATACCAATACGCATGGCTTGTAGGGTTATAGTATTGCATTGGGCCCACTTTACTGTGGGTTCAGATTAAACAACGTCACCGTTTTAGCCAAGTTACTATAAGAGGAATGATCTTAGTGAGAAAAAAAAGTATTAAAAGAATGAACGGCGAACGGAGGGGACATGCAACCCTTACCATTTTATCAGAGTAGAGAAAAACCATTTTTGCCATGACTAAATTTTCTCCAATATTCTTTTTGATAAATTTGGTTTTGGCATTTTCAGACTGACACATTTCCATAAATTTTCAAATCAAATTATTTCACAAAATAGAAAAAAAAAACCTTAAAAAGTTAAAAATAAGAAAAAGAGAAAAAACTGAAAATCTTCAGCTTCCCATTTTCATAGTGCCTATATATTCCTCACAGACCTTCAATGCCCTCCCTTTCTCTCTCAAACTTCTGTTTCTCTCTCTAGAAATACACATTTTTTAATCTCGTACTCATCTGTTTGATAACTGAATTTGCATTTGGTAATCAAATAATCACCATTGAAAGAACAAACAAAAAGATTGGAGGGGGCATATATAGAGAGGAGGTTGAACATGCCCTCTGTTCTTATTCTTACAGTGCCTCCTCTCAGATCTTAATTTTCTTCAAGATTTGGCATCTGGGTTTTCATTAATCTTTGGGTACGGTGGGAATCTGATTTGGGTTTTTATATTTTTTCTAAATTGGTTGTGTGTTTGGATCCTGGTAAATTTTTCTGATTGAAAATTTTCTGGTTTTTTTTTTCTTCTTCTTCTTCTAGGTGTGCTAAATTCTGGGTCCAGTATTTGATCGGTGAAGGATCGGATGTTTCAAAATTGAATCCTGGAATACTTGTTTTGAGTCGTATTACAATCTGTGTTTGTAATATTTCAAAAGAAGGTACTCTTCTTTCTAGTTCGGTGGGTTATATATTTATCTGCATTTGATTCTAGTTAGGTGGATGGATAAAAGGAGAGACTTTATTCGAGCTGTGGGTGTTGCTGTTGGATTGGCTTGAATATTTCTCTGCACTTCATTATGCTTCAATCCATTTAGTTTTGCCTATATTATAGAAATGTATTGGATCCATTATAAAATGCTCCATCTTTTTTGAATTGGTTTAAGATTGGATTTAAAGTTTGCATTTTGCTTTGAGTTGGTTTAAAGTGTGATTTGCATTTGCAAAATTTTATCAAGTTTGAATTGATGACGTACTGTGGCTTGTAGAGAAAATGCAATCCGATAGTGGTAAGTTGTTTATTGGCGGCATATCGTGGGACACAAATGAAGAGCGTCTGAAAGAGTATTTCAGCAGTTTTGGGGAGGTGGTAGAAGCGGTGATCATGAAGGATCGGACCACAGGCCGTGCTCGTGGTTTTGGTTTTGTAGTTTTTGCAGACCCAGCTGTTGCGGACAGTGTCATAATGGAGAAGCACAACATTGATGGGAGGATGGTAATCAAAATACTTTATTTTTTATGAATGTAATTGTCCTTAGATTGCACTTGTATGTTCACACAATGACTATGCATCATTGTGCTTTTCTTTTTGAATCACAGCAACTGTAAAGGGAAATGCATTTCTTTATAGTAGTTATGCGTCTGAAATTGTACTTACTGGAATTCATTTCTTATTGTTCTGCATTCAACAAAATTTCAAACTCAGCAAGAGTAAATCATGGTTTTAGATATTTTACCTTTCTTCAGCGGTTAGTTTAGTTAATGCATTACTTTGTTCTTCTAATGTGATTAATCAATTTATAGAGCTTGTATCATTTGATCTTTGTTTTTACCAGTGAATTCTCCATTCTCAGGTTGAAGCAAAAAAGGCTGTTCCCAGGGATGACCAGAATATTTTGGGTAGAAGCAGTGGCAGCATACATGGTTCTCCAGGTCCAGGTCGCACAAGAAAGATTTTTGTTGGAGGTTTAGCATCCACTGTCACGGAGAGTGACTTCAAGAAGTACTTTGAACAGTTTGGGACAATCACAGATGTTGTGGTGATGTATGATCACAACACTCAGAGGCCAAGAGGCTTTGGATTCATTACTTATGATTCAGAAGAGGCAGTGGACAAGGTTTTGCTTAAGACATTTCATGAACTGAATGGGAAGATGGTTGAGGTCAAGCGTGCAGTTCCTAAAGAGTTATCACCTGGTCCCAGTCGCAGCCCTCTTGGAGGATACAACTATGGTCTGAGTAGGGTTAATAGCTTCCTGAATGGCTACACTCAGGGGTATAATCCTAGTACAGTTGGAGGCTATGGACTTGGTAGATTCAGTCCAGTTGCAAGTGGTCGAAGTGGGTTTCCTCCATTTGCTTCTGGTTATGGAATGGGTATGAATTATGAGCCAGGGTTGAACCCAGGTTTTGGAGGAAATGCAAATTTTAATAGTAATATCAGCTACGGACGGGGGTTGAGTCCTTATTATATCAATAATTCTAATAGGTTTAGCAGTCCCGTTGGGTATGATGGTGGTAATGGAGGAAACACATCTTCTTTTTTCAGTTCTGTGACTCGGAATTTGTGGGGAAATGGGGGGCTTAATTATGGAACAAACTCCACAGGTTCCAGTGCTTACAATGGATCCGGAAGTGGGAGCATTGGAGGAAGTACATTTGGAAACACTGGAGTTAATTGGCGTTCTTCGGCAATTTCAGCTCAAGGTGGGGGAAATAATGTTCCGAACAATAGTGGGAGTCTTGGTTATGGAGCTGGTGATAACAGTTATGGTTTGGGAAGCGGAGGGTATGGAAGAAACAATGGAACAAGTGTGACCCCTACATCCTCATTTGCTGCATCAAATGGTGGTTTTGATGGGGCCTTCGCTGACTTTTAC
The DNA here is from genome assembly GCF_965620075.1 of Prunus avium. Lineage (NCBI taxonomy): Eukaryota > Viridiplantae > Streptophyta > Magnoliopsida > Rosales > Rosaceae > Prunus > Prunus avium. The sequence continues at coordinate 33,196,086 of NC_142286.1, forward strand.
ACTAGTAGTTCAGTTTATGGTGATCCCACTTGGCGTTCATCAAATTCCGAGCGAGATGGGCCTGGTCCCTTTGGTTATGGGCTCGGTGGTGCAGCTTCTGATGTTTCAGCTAAAAGTTCTCCTGGTTATGTGGGTGGTTATAGTGTTAATAAGAGACAGCCAAATACAGGTAGTGGTCACTTAATTAATATCTTATGCAACTTCTGTTTTTTTATCTTTTTTTGTGCTCTTCTTTTAGTTCTTTTGTTGTTGAAATACAGGGACCAGGGACCCCCCCTCCCCTCATAATTTGTATGGATGTTCATAAAACACTTCCAAACTTCTGAAATAGAATGGAATTATGGGATCCCAAACCAATCTTTAGCTAAACCTCCCAATTAGTATTGATAATAACAATCTTTAGCTGAAAGAAATACAAAATTTCTAGGAACATGCAAAGTCAAGTAATTTTCAGCAGAAATACTATCTAATTTGTGCAGATCAATTTGGGTCCAGTTTATTTGGTAACGCATAATCTCACTCTTTTCTTGAGCTTGCTTGATTTGGCTATCTCTGCCCAGCATCCACAAGATTTAACTTATTTGAACTGTTGCATCTAAGCCATAATTCATGAAATCTAACTTTCCCCCCTAGCTGATGTTCCACAAAGTGGAGTACTTTATTACTGGATTAAATCTGGTTTAGCATACAATACAAGAGAGGACTTCTGTTCGAGTGTGTAGGATTATTTGGTTATGGTCCATCTTGTTGACTATAACAATTTGAATATGGAAATTTATTGTTAAGCTCATAGTTGTTCTGTATAATTCAGTTGAATTGGGTGACTGTCTAGTTAGGAGTAGATTGAGGTAATCATGATATTACTTATCTTAAAGTTGGACTCATCTCAATTTATGAAGCTCAACTCGTGAACTCCTTTATCCTATTGATTACATTGACTACATCACTTTCTCCTCCTTCTATTGCTGTTGACATGTACACACATTACTTGGGATTTGATTGTTGCTTGAGTTGCCTAGGTGATACTTTACTTGATGTGTCACCCTCTAGCATATTTTCCATGCAATTCTTATAAACTGCCTTATTTTGGATGATAAATGTGTGTTACCATGCAAATGATATTTTTTCACTAAAGAGGCTTTGGCAGCCAGTTATTTGTGCTGGTCAGAAGTGTGTTGCTTTGGTGTCCTAGGTTTATTACGCAACATAAAAGAAAAAAGCTTGTAATGTTGTTGTTGTATAGGTTGTCATTTTATTTGGATTTTGTTGGTGTTGGAGTAGCTGGCCAGTGGCTTTTGCTACTTAAATAGATATGATTATCAACCTCTTTGTAATCAGGGGGACGATGGTCCCAAATGGGTGTTGAATGTGCACTGTGCAGGGGTGTAGAGAAGATCAACCATGTTTTATATAGTGAGATGGTGTTCATACTTGATAGAGAATTTTGTGATCTCCTCTGTTCATGCTTTTGTTGATGCCAAAGAATCTTCTTCTCCCTTTTGTTTTTGATAGGAAGATTACGCATCTTACATGAATGTCTCTTTCTGTGCCTGATGAACATTATGACTCTTTTGGAGTGTGTAGCTCTCATAGTCTCTATGGGTGTGTGCATTTTGGGTAATAAATGTTTGGTTTTTCTTTCTTTTAAGAAAAATACATAAAATGGTTTTTCTTTTGTGTTATTAATATGCCGCGCTGCTTCTCTCTCTATTATGTGATCCCTAGCCCTCAATGGTTGAAATATCTAGTAGATCCTTGTTGCAAGGAGTTCTTGACCTTGTCTTTATAGAGATCCAGCATGTGCCGTTCACAAAATAAAGTTGCTTCTTTTCTTCTCTGCTCTAGGATATCTTTGATGTTCATAATTTCAGCTTGAAGGCATGCATTTTTAAATAGAAGCTTTCTTTTTCTATAGTTAAGTATACTCAATGGAGCATTGAAGTTTAGTATAATGTAATTCGGTGCTACGAGTTTCATCTTTGTATTTTTGTTCTTTTAATATGATCAAGGAAGAAAACTGAGGGAAATCTAGAAATCTAAAGGAGTCTAAGAAATAGACTATTGCGTCTACAGATACATATTCAGCTTAGCCTATGGTGAAGTGTGTCTGGGCTCTCTCTCATTCTCTCTTGCCTGTGTGTGTTTCCTCATATACTGACAATATTTTATTTTTTGTGTTTTATATATTCCACCAGATTGCAATGATTTCCTCTGTATCAACCTTTAAATTCTGTCTGTTAGCTTAAGTAATAAGTCACTAATCAGGGGCTGAAATGGAGTGGGAAGGTGTGGTTGGGCTGAAAAGTATGGTTTACTGTTTCATGAATGCATGTTTAAGTGCTGCAATTAGGAGTGTGTATCAAGGTAACAACGGAGAGATGAGTTAGAGGGGCAGAATTTAGTTGATTATTGAAGATATCATTTCGTGAAATTTGTTATACGGTCTTGCCATCGTGTAACAATTGATAACTTAGATTATACTGGTTGCATATTGCTTGTTTGATGGAATCATGACACAGTTCTAAAAGATAAGCATGCTGTTGTCAGTATGCACCTTAAGATCTCAGATGGGATGCCCATTCTAATTTAGTGAAGTTTTGTATTGTTTTAGCATTCATTTGAAATGTTATTGCACTGTCTTAGTCAATATTTCAAAGGCTGTACACAAGAGTTGGCTGATGGCCACAGGCAACACATTTGTAATTCATGTCGAAGTGCCAAGTATTTATATTTTCTTGGTTTGAATTTTTCTGGAAGTCATTGCCATGAATTTACGTGCACCTTTATACAATATAGTATAGATACTTGGATAGATGGTAACTTGTGGAAAATAGATTCTTTTCAAGTATGTGCTTGTGTGCGTGTATATAGAACTTAAAATGTGTTGCTCACTTAATCGTCGATATGTGTGTGTCGATACTTACAAGTTGCTTTTCTCCTACTGTTTTTCAGGAATTGCTACCTAGGATCATCATTTCTGATATCACGACATTGTAGGTGAAGATAATCTGGTGAAGCAGGTGAAATGTGAATTTTGCACACCACCCTCATTTATATATCTCAGTGAAAGAAATTTGGTTAGTAAGAGCTAACTGGGAGTGCCTGTTTTGGAAGAGTTAAAGTTAGAGTTAGAAGTTATAATGGATTTTGTGTTAATGCTTTTGAGTTTTAAGTTACCATTTTAGGTTTTTTTGTTTTGGTCTTTGAGTGAGATGTAAAATCAGATTGCGGGATATAGTCAGAAGTGTATCATGCATCTCCGGTGAGGCGGCGATACCCAAAAGAAAAATGAAAAAAACCAAAAAAACAAAAAGAGATAGACTGATATATATTTTTTTTCCCTTTAGAATTTTATCTGTAAAATCTCTTGGCTAAGTTGTGGGTTCTGGTCAGGGATTGTTTTTTTTTTTTTTTTTTTTCTTTTCTTTTTCATTCTTTTGTCCCATCATTTGGTTTGTTTTTATTGTATCTGAGATTAATGTTGATTTACTAGTGTGAAACATTTTAAGGGCTACCCATCTAGGGACCCCATGAATAAGTAATCGCATATTCTGATTCTTACTCTTTGGGAATTTTGTTGGCCAAAAATGCCTTTGAGATTCTGAATGCAACCATTTTGATGCAGTCGGGGGGGGGCCTGTTCTTGTGGTCCAGGACCAGGACCCTTCCCAAAAACTAACCTACTTTCTGTGAAAGTCTATATATATATGGCCGATGATAAAAAGAAAAATAAAAGAGATAATAATACCTAATTTGTGAGAAACCCTTTCAGAATTTCCCCCCTCTTGATCATTTATTTTTGGTTGGTTTTGTTTATACTCCAAATGTTCTTTTATTTCAATGAAAAAAACGTTGCTCCATGTATCTTCCTTTTATAATCTTTAAACCAAAAAAAAAAAAAAAAAAAAAAAAAACTTAAAAAACAGAAATTAAAAGAAGAAATTAATGTAGCCATGGCCACTGCCATAGTGGAGGCGGAAGTAGCAGCCATGGAAGTGGCGATGGCATCGCGATGGCTGATGTTAAGTTTGAACAAAATTAGGAAGAAGAATAAAATCTGTAGTTGAGTGGAAGTGGTAGAACATCATTGCAAATGTATAAGCAAACCAGAGAGGTGCTCATTAATTCAACACAAAAGAAAGAAAGGAATAAGTGTTCCTCCAAAAATAAATACAAAAAAAAAAAGAGGAAATTAAAAGTACATTATCTTTTTTAAAACTTTCACACAAAATTGTTTTTGGTTTCTGAGACAAAGCACTTGGTCCCTTGGTTTTCAACATGTAGGCTGCTAAGCTCAATGTTTTCCAAAAACAAATGCAGCTCGTGAAAATTCTCATACAAAATCTGAGTGCAAACGACAGCTTGTTTGAAATTGGTAGGAAATTGAGATGAACTTTTATTAGAATTTTAAAGAATATATAGGCCCATATTTGGGCTACATCTGATACATTAAGTTGGTTTCTGGAAACCCAAGAGGGTAAAATTACACTAAAACCACATGAATTATGGGCCTTGTGGTAATTTGTTGCCTAGAAAGAAAAATTAAGTCACATTTTCACCTTAATTAAAGTTTTGTTGGAATGTGCCACTTACGGCTAACTTGGTCTATTTTTCCGTCCAAAAAATTGAAGGTGCTATACACGTGACCCTTCAAAAAAAGTGTGACGATAGTTTGACAGATGTCAAAATATCCTTTGAAAAGGGTCACCAACTTTTTGGACGGAACACTAGATGGAGTTAGGTCGTAAATGGTACATTGCAACAAAATTTTAATTGAGGTGACAATACGATTCAATTTTTACTTTCAGCGGCAGTTTACAACAAGGCCTATACTTCAAGAGTACAATTAACATTTGACCTCACAATTGTTTCTAAAGCTGAGGATTGAAGATATCTTGGGTTTGGGTTCAAGAACAGAAATCTCATTAATAACATCAGCTTTGGCTGCTTCAAACTGCTCATCCTCTGCAGAAAAGTATAGTTTGATGTTGAAGTAAGAGTTCAAAGGATAAAGATGGAGTGACGGAAGATTTGAAGAGAAAAATGGTTCCTACCTTTCTCAATGGTGAAGTCATCAAAGAAACGGAGAAGCTTGGTCCTATTTGTGATAAGCACATTAACAATCTCAGGAGGCTTATTTTGGTTTGCAACAAATAGCTGTCAAAAGAACAAAAAACAAAAGAAGTTAATAACACTTTTAATAGACAATGCCTCAACTTGTTGTAATGCTGAAAAGGTTTAGAACTTGATATTGATCTGCACAAACCTTGAACACATGAAAGGTCTCTAACTTGATTGTCTTCTTTGGATCCTGCAAACATGTGATGCACAAACAAAAAAGCCATAGTTGAGTCAAATAAGTGACTTAACAAAAAGCTAGTGGCAGGCATGAACATGATGTGAGAGAGAGTTTATACCCTAAGAAGGTTCATCAGGATTCTCATGTTATCCAGAGAGCAGACATATTGAACCATCACAGCAGAGTTGGAGCGATCGAGCAACATATCTCCTAACAGCTGAAACAATTATGACATGTATGTCAATTATTATGAACACAGAACATGGTTCTCATGATGAACATAAACATGGTTCATGCAAGAGTCTCGGCACCAAAATAAATAAATAAATAAATAAATAAATCTGTAAATTGTAATACCTTGATGGCCTGGCGTTTGGTGATATAATTTGAAGACTCAAGCAACTGAGAATTGTACTCTTGGAAAAACTGGAGCCAGTAAACAGAGGGAAAAAGTATTCAGATATTGACAATGAGATCATTCTCTATTGGAACTTATGAAATGTAGAAAAACTAAAAATAAAGTAAATTAAAAGTAACTCTCTGAGCTTTTCCATTTGCAATGAGAATGCAATCGATTGAATACAGGGCACCTGCACTGAGTTCAATCATCACATTCTCAGATTCCCTGACTGCCCAAATTTCTAAAAACATCTTCTTCCATAATCTCATTAGTCTGTAGTATTATAATACAAGATAAAAGCCACCAAAACAACCAGAAGATTTCATGTGGATTATGAAAACTTACCCACTCATAATTTTTAGAAAGAAATTGAGCAACAGTTGATTTGTGCCTTGTCATGAGCTCCTGTTCAAGTATGGCAATGAGTCAGTTGATTTGTGGATTGTGAAGCATAATAGTGACCATTTCTTAAATTTTGATAAGCTGTTCAAACTTTACCAACCTTGAAAGTAGCTGCAGCATCTGATGCTATGTCGAAATTTGGAGTTTGTATATAATCGAAAAACTTCTTCATGTGGTCTGATTCCAAGACATACCTGTGAAATCATCCCGTTGAAAATTAAACATTGTTTGATAACCAAACTCACTTTGCACCATTAATTTATCCGGAGATGTACAAAGTAGAAAAAGTGTTACCTTGCTACATTCTGGCGACGAATGCATTCCCTTGAAATTGCACCATATGACAGAGCAACATCACCGCTGTCTTCATAGCTAAACCAAACCAAACCGAACTATTCATTAACATTTCGTTGAATTCAGTACTGCACATTTTCTAACTTCAATATTGATAATTTCTTACCCTTTTATCAGAATGTCCATAAGATCTATATTCTTTTCCAAGTACTCTAAAGCAATCAATTGGGACTGAACTCGTTGCCTTAGCAAATTTGCAACGACATGAGTGGCGTTTTTACGAGCCTGCAGCATTTGCATACACAGTAACACAATGTCAAATCTCTAAAGCATGCAATTGGGTTACACAAACTGATGTAGGAAAACAGCTACATATAGTAGCTAAGCTGATATGCATATGCTTACCCCCAAGTTGAGCTTTGAAAGGCAAACAATGAGAAGCCTGAATGTGTCCCCTCTGAAAAACTCCTGAGTAAGTTGTGCACAAGAGTCTTTATTTGGCCCTGATTCCTCATCACCATATAAAACTGTTCTTATCTCCAAGATTGCTTTGCTCAGTTCATCCATCTATATAACAAATTTCAAAGTAAATGCCATTAAAATCCTATTCCATATAAACATACAAACTAAACAATTTCATTAATCTCAAAATCTCACTCACTCTAAATTTCTACACACAAGCTAACCTCCACAACCCCAAATTGAAAAATTTCATGACATTAAATATCCTTTTTTTTTCCTTCAAAAAAATATGACATGTAATATCAAATAGATTACATAACATGACAACGGAGTCTAGGCCAGTAAAAAAGAGCCTTGACTTGAAGTGGTCTCAGTTTCGAATCCCATAACACCTTGGTCGTGTGTGTGAGATTCCCATCCTCTTGCAGTTTAGAGGATCGCTGGTGAAAACAATAGTACAATAGGAAATTAGCAATGTGAAAACTGATCAAAACAAAAACCAGACCTTTTCTTTGCGCTTTTGCTCGCGCGCATCCATGTTCCGATCAAGAAACGTGAGAAGCTCGTGCGTGTGCTTTACAAGCTCCAATGGGCTTCGCGCCTTCGGCTTGAAAAGACCCTTCATTGTCAACTTTTTCGCCATCAGACCACAAACTTCATCAACCTCCTCGTACGTTTCCTACTTTGTATTTGGGATTCACAACTTGAGAATGTTTAGCGTTTTAGGAGGAAGACATTGAGATTGGAAACTTGGAATCTAACAATCCATGACAGTTTTTCTGGGACGACAAAAAGTTGTTAGAATCTACAAATATAGCATCTCTTGCAAAAGGGAATTTCTACTTTTATAGCACGTGTACTCCACCTGCGAATCAAGCTGTGACACGTGGAATATAAAAGAGCGTGGGGCTAGCAATGAGGATGAGGGGCTCAAATGCGTAGGAAAGCTAGATGTAAATTGGATTTACAACTACTGCAAGCAGAAAATAGTAATACAAGCTGAGACAGAGTTCAACTACACAAAGGATAAGAACAACGGTGAGGAGGATGCCAAAAATAGAAAAAAAAAAAAAAACTTTCTTGTAACGGAGATAACAAACCGAGAGTTTCACTCCAAAAATAAGGGAGCATTTGTATTTGTTTTCTTGTTGTTGTTGTATTGGTTATTGGTATTTTTAGCTTAAAATTATAAGTTACATAACAAGAAAGTAGGATTATTAACTTATGTGTCGTTTTAAGATTTGTGTTAAACCTTTTGAATTTAGAGTTTATATTATAAAAAACAATTAAGCCGTGGTCTAAAACAACGAAACTTTTAATAATTAGTGTTAATTTTTTTTTTTCAACATTTATCATTGAACTCGATGTTGCCCTTTCTCAATATCACTTATAAAATAGAAAAAAAAAACTTATTCTTATTTAGATATGTAAATTGTCTCATACATTTCATTCGTTTTTATAAACATTTGATTGCTAATTACGAATTGAGATTTGTATTAAAAAAAAAAAAAAAGATTTAACTCCAATTTTAAGTTGTCATGGGAGTTGGAACTTAAGTTGCTAGGTGGGTCTCGACCAAAAAAAAAAAGTTGCTAGGTGGGTCCTTAATTTTTATTTTTAAATAAATAGTATAGCCGCGCGGCTGTATTATTTAATAGTACAGCCGCGCGGCTATACTATAATATTTAATTAGTACAGCCGATCGGCTATACTATTTATGAAAAAAATTATAAAAAAAAGGGACCCGCCTAGAGCCTACAAGCTTGGCCTTTTTCCACCCCGTTGGCAAATTTGGCTCCAATTTTATTAAGGGTCATGCTAGGGAGACCAACTTGGGAGACCAACTTGGGTACCAACTCTCTAATAGAGGTGAAGCCCACCAATACAATGGGTCCCACGCTCTATTAGAGAGTTGGTATCCCAAGTTGGTCTCCCAAGTTGGTCTCCCTAGCATTTTTCTTTTATTAATTTTTATTTTTGGTGAGATTTGGCTCCAATTAGAAGCCTCACCCTTCAAGGCGTCGTCCGAGAAAAAACCCAATTAGCCAAACCTCCACCACATACAAAGTCACAAACGCCACTGTCACTCTCAAACTCTCCCCGTAGCTCACAACCCTTTGAAGTATACATCTTCATACTCACTTTCAAAGAAGATCCAGATGTTAATTCTTCAGAGAATGGCCACTTCTTCTTCTTTCCTCTCAACCCCTCTCCTAAAGGCTTCTTCTTTTCCCACCCATTTCCTTTCCCCTCTTAAACACTGCGTTTCAGCACCCAGCACAGAGTTCAGGGCTCTTGCCCTTTACAGGAACAGAAATGGAGTCTCCACGTCTTCGGCGGCTGTGGCTACGGAGACTCAGGTTTCGACCCCAGACGACAAATTGAAGGAGAACCGGAAGGAGAAATCTGATAAGCTAGAGAAAGTCGTGCTTCCAACCAACGAGTCCTCTGAGAGCCTTCTCAGAATTCGCCACACGGTTTTGTACTTTGCTTATTGAATTTTTTCTTCTTTTTCTTTTGATGGGCCATTCTATTTCATATGTTTTTTAATTTGGTTTTTGGTGGTTTATGCTGTTCTTTTGGTTGCTCTATTGGTTTTAGTTGTTTGGTTATTATGCTAATGTGAGTGTCATATTGAACTAGGAGGTACATTCAGGTTGCAATTTCTGAACTTTTAGGTGCTCGGGAAGTAATGCTTTTGTACCACCACTTCCAAATTCCAATTCTATGTTATTAATTGTCACCCAGAATAGGCTATCCATTTTGTTATAGAAAGAGGGACAAAAAAAACCATAACTTTTGGGTAATTTGATTGTTTAGGACTGAAAAAAAATGGGTCTACAAGAGTAGATAAGCTGGGGAATTTTTTTTTCTGGAGTTGGGAATTTGAGAAGATACTTGGGTTTTATGTCTTATGTATGGTGTTAACTATATTTCTTTCCATGAATGTCCTGAGAATTTGGTATCGAGGGTGCCTTTTCCATTGTTATGAGGATGAAATGCTTTTATCTGCATCACTGCAGTGTGCACACGTGATGGCCATGGCTGTTCAAAAGCTCTTCCCAGATGCAAAAGTGACAATTGGTCCGTGGATAGAAAATGGGTTTTACTATGATTTTGATATGGAGCCTTTGACAGACAAAGAGTTGAAGAGAATCAAGAAGGAGATGGTAAGTGGAATTTATGTATCAGTTACTATATTTTTACCAAACTTTTGGAACCATGAAAGCATTGCAAACTATTCATTAGCCTTTTTACGTTGTTTGTAGGATCGCATCATTGGTAGAAATTTACCACTTATAAGAGAAGAAGTTTCAAGAGATGAAGCTCAGAGAAGAATAACTGCTCTCAATGAACCATACAAATTGGAAATTTTGGATAGCATTAAGGAAGATCGCATTACCATATATCATATTGGTAAGGGTTTCACCATTTTAAGCCTCAATGCAGAATCAAAGGTGATGATTTCATATGCAGGAACTGTTCATAAATGATTTACTAAATAAAGAAAACAAATTAACCAGCTATTTCTTTTGACCTACACGGTGGAATGTACAGTGGTATGTGTTGAGAGTCAGAAGATAGAAATTTATAGGAAGACAAATTGGTGAAAGAAAAAAAGAGAGGACAGGGGTGTGCTCAGGGTAAAAGATGTTGGTGCAAGTGTTCTCATTAAAATGAGTTACTGATATGAGGATCTTATCCGAGGAATCTGTTGCTCGGGCTAATTAAACACACATTTGCATGCACTCGGATTTGATTTTGTTTTGAACTAGCTTCTAGTTAAATTAGAATGTCTTTATGTCATAATCCCTTATGTTATACTAAATCCTTCATAGGTAATGAATGGTGGGACCTATGTGCGGGACCTCATGTTGAATATACTGGAAAAATTAACAGAAAAGCTGTTGAACTTGAGTCCATTGCTGGTGCTTACTGGAGAGGAGATGAAAAGAAACCCATGCTGCAGAGGATCTATGGAACTGCATGGGAGAGTGAAGATCAATTGAAGGCATATCTTCATTTCAAAGAGGAAGCTAAACGTCGAGATCACAGGCGCCTTGGTCAAGTACTTGACCTGTTTTCTATACAGGTACTCAAATTGAATTGCACTGAATCTCTTTATGCTGTTTATACAGGTTTAACAGTTAAGCAGTGTGATTAATTGCAATCATCTCGTATGAGGATTCTTGCATTGAACATTTTAGTTGGTGAATTTTTACAGAATGATGCTGGTGGGGGTTTAGTGTTCTGGCATCCAAAGGGTGCTATTGTGAGGCATGTAATAGAAGATTTGTGGAAAAAGATCCACATAGAACGTGGTTATGATCTGCTGTATACTCCACATGTTGGAAAGGCAGATCTTTGGCAGATAAGTGGTCATCTGGATTTCTACAAAGAGAATATGTATGATCAGATGAATATTGAGGATGAACTTTATCAACTTCGACCGATGAACTGCCCCTATCACGTCTTGATTTACAAGAGGAGGCCTCACTCTTATCATGATTTTCCTATTCGAGTTGCTGAGTTGGGAACAGTATATAGATATGAGTTATCTGGAAGCTTACATGGCCTTTTTCGTGTAAGAGGTTTTACTCAGGTATGCTGTTAGTATCTCCCCTCCCTCTCTTGGCCTGTGCTACGAAGTGTATTTTGTTTAACCTCAGGACCATTTTGCAGGATGATGCACACATCTTTTGTCTAGAAGATCAGATTAAAGATGAAATCAGGGGTGTCCTAGATCTTACCGAAGAACTTTTACTGCAATTTGGCTTCAGCAAATATGAAGTCAATCTCTCTACGAGGCCAGAGAAATCTGTTGGAGATGATGATATATGGGTGAAAGCAACATCTGCCCTTACAGATGCTTTGGATGATAAGGGTTGGAGCTATCAAATTGATGATGGTGGTGGTGCCTTTTATGGTCCCAAGATTGATCTTAAGATTGAAGATGCTCTTGGAAGGAAGTGGCAGTGCTCAACTATACAGGCAAGTCCTCAACTTGTGACAGGCTGAATTTTAATGTGTGCACATTTTTTTTTTAATTGGCAGTCTCTCCATCTCTCTGTCTCATTTTGTAAAATGTTCATTGGAGATTCTAAGCATTTTTTTTGAATTGATCATACTTCATGGATATGTTTAATTGACTAAAACCACTTTATTATGTTCTTTTTAAATTGTTTGATCTTTTTTATTTTATTTTTAATTTACCATTCCACAAACTGTGCAGGTTGATTTTAACCTACCACAGCGTTTTGACATAACATATGTTGACTCAAACTCGGAAAAGAAGCGGCCTATAATGATTCATAGAGCTGTTCTTGGGTCCTTGGAGCGTTTCTTTGGAGTCCTTATAGAGCATTATGCTGGGGATTTTCCATTATGGCTTTCGCCAGTACAAGCTCATGTTTTACCAGTTACTGACACTCAGGTACGCAAAGCAGGTTGCACATTTAATGTTTCAAAAAACTCAACCCTCAACACCTACATACTCTTTTGTTTCCCCATGAAATTTGAATGGCTGAACTTACATAGGATCAGTATACTTTTTCATTTATCTCACGAGTGATTGGCCATACCATGAATTACAAACTTGTAATTCATTCAAAATATATTGTTTACGAGGGTATACACTCCAACACTGCAAAGTGATGGATCAATTTAAAATGACGTGCAAAGGGGCCATTCAAATTTCTTTACACAAGCAAACCAACGTTAAAGTCAATGTTCCTTGTGTTCCTAACTTCTATTATTTAGGAACTGAGACAGTCATTTTATTTTATTTTTTGTTACTATGAGATGATTATCTTTGCATTGAAGCAAAAGTTTAAATTTCTGTACAGCTTGATTACTGCAAAGAGGTAACCAACAAACTGAAAGCAAATGGTATTCGCGGTGAACTTTGCCACGGTGAACGCCTGCCAAAACTGATTAGAAATTCAGAGATGCTGAAAATCCCATTGATGGCTGTTGTCGGTGCCAAAGAAGTTGAAACTGGCACTGTTACAGTAAGATCCAGGTTTGGTGGGGATCTTGGCACCATGGCAATTGATGATTTTGTCAGTACAATCAAGTTGGCCATTGAAAGCAGAGCGTCAATTTGAAGTGCTTGCAGTTGCTGAAGGGTGGTCATCCTATTGATTTTGAAAGGTGTCTAGTCACAGGAAAAGGCAAAAACGAAGCAGAGTTGATAACTAAGAGCAATTTTGTTGCATTTGTCCTGTACCATAGTAGCATTGTACCCATTTATTGTTTAGTCAGTGCCGCGATGGATTCATCATATTGAAGATTCATTTGCAGAGAGCTTGAAGTTGGCAACGATGCAGAAAGGTAATCAAAGCTTGAATCTTGTCAAAGAGAAGAGGTCATGCTTCCCAAATTCATTACAGGTTGCACTTATATTTGTATGGGTCATGCTAGGGAGACCAACTTGGGAGACCAACTTGGGATACCAACTCTCTAATAGAGGTGGAGCCCACCAATGCAATGGGTCCCACGCTCTATTAGAGAGTTGGTATCCCAAGTTGGTCTCCCAAATTGGTCTCCCTAGCATTTTCCTATTTGTATATATTCACAGACCAAGGGGTATTAATGTCAGCCAGACGTGGATTAACAGTTTACCTGGTTTGCATTTGGAACTGGATGGCCTGATGAAACATTGGTTCTTTTTTTTCTTTTTTTTCTTTTCATACTTCTTTGATACCTATCGACTTTGATGTTTTCTTGCTATACTTTGAAAAAATTTCAGTCGATAATGACTTTTTAGTGGAAGGGTGATAAAAGATTGCTTGTGCGTACAAGGGGTTTGTGTGGTTCAATTTCAAACCATTCATCTATTTGATCAAGTGGTCCTAACATTATTTATTAATGTCCAAGCCACAGAGCTTTCCAAGATAACCATTCAAAATATCCAATTTGCGTGGTGATATGAGACTTTCTAATGTGCATTAAATGTAATAGAGCAATGAATTAATAAGCTTTACCCTTGTTGGAGGCCAATAAGCTCTTCCACACACGTAGGTTCTCAGAAAAATCTATACGTGCATATTTGTACATGTAAGAGGTTAGAGGTGCAAAAGCCTGGTTAGCAGGTAAATTAAGAAACTATAGCACCTAAAATTGGAGGATAATTTGAGGAGTTATAGAAATCATCACCAAAAACAAGGGGACCTCATAGATTTCGTCCACATAAAATTAGGTTCAAGATTTTGTGGTTTTCAGCTTCCTTAACTACACTATATAACGAAACCCTTCATTGAAAAAGTACTCAAGGTTATTAGAATTTAGAAGCTCAAAGTTGTTATACAAAAGAAGCCTCACATGGGTTCAAAATTTATTCTTGGAACTACATTCTTTTTGTTCTTGATATCATTTTCCATAAAAGCCAGAGCTGCAGATTTTGATATCAAGAAGTATGGAGCCAAGGCTGATGGTAAGACAGATGATAGCCAGGTAAAACTTTTGTGCACATTATACAAATGTGATATTTCTCTTCCCAGATATTTAGTACGTTGTAAATGTTGTCAAACTATGAATGCGGGCCGTATATCTTAACATCTTAGTAACCTTTTGAGTATGCTATTGATTTTAGGCTATTAATAGTGCTTGGAAAGAAGCATGCGCATCCACAACTCCGAGCACGGTTGTGATAGCAAAAGGAAACTACATGGCTGGTCCGGTGAAGTTTCAAGGGCCCTGCAAAGCACCGGTTAGCGTTCGGGTTGAAGGAATCTTGCAGGCTCCAGCAGAGCCAGAAAAGCTCAAGTCACAAGATGGTTGGGTTGTTTTCCGAAATATTGATGGGTTAACAGTCTCAGGAGGTGGCACTTTTGATGGCCAAGGATCAATAGCTTGGTCCAAAAATGATTGTGCCAAAACTGGAAAATGCAACTCACTGCCTATAGTAAGTTTTTTAAATTTGAAGTGCACGTTTTTTTGATCAATTTCTTGTGAGCTAGAAACAGAGGCTAACAAATAGAATTTGCTCAATTGGGTTCCTTGAATGCAGAACATAAGATTCATAGGGCTCACCAATTCACACATTCAAGACATAACATCTTTAAATAGCAAGCTGTTCCACATAAACGTCTTGAATTGCAAAAATGTGACACTTCAACATGTGATCATGACCGCCCCTGGTAAAAGCCTAAACACAGATGGAATCCACATTGGCCGGTCATCGAACATCAACATCACCGGCGCAGAGATCAAAACCGGCGACGATTGCGTCTCTCTTGGCGATGGAAGCCAGCAAATAAACATTGAAAAGGTGAAGTGCGGGCCGGGCCACGGCATCAGCATTGGGAGCCTAGGCAGGTACCATGATGAACAACCTGTCACAGGAGTCACAGTGAGAAACTGCACCATATCAAACACTTCAAATGGCGTGAGGGTCAAGACATGGCCTGCTTCTCCAAATGGTATGGCCTCATATTTGCACTTTGAGGACATAATTATGGAAAATGTGAAGACCTCCCCTATTCTTATAGACCAAGAATACTGTCCAAATGGCCAATGCCAAGCGAAAATCCCGTCGAAAGTTAAGATAAGCAATGTGAGCTTTAAGAACATTAGGGGGACTTCTGCTGATCCTGTTGTTGTGAAGCTTGCTTGCAGCAAAGGCATTCCATGCCAGAATGTGCAAATAAGTGACATCCATTTGACATACAATGGGAAAAATGGTGTTGCCACATCTGTATGTACTAACGTCAAGCCCACTATGACTGGCCAAATTTTTCCTCCTGCTTGTGCAAAGACTGCAGCTTTAAGGTGATTTAATTGCATCTTAAAGAGATGATTAAAAGAAATTAGTAGGAAATTAGATGAAAATAATCTGCAGGGCGCCCCTTCCATGCTTAATTGGAATGGTGGGTGGTGGACTACACATATGCAATAGTATAGATGTTATCTTTTGTATACATGTATTATGGATTTAGATTAATGTACTATTGTTATTCATGGGAAAGAAATAGTAAAGGCTGTTGAGCCCAACACGTGCCTTGCTATATAATAATTCAATAGTTAAGCCCTATTTCTTAGTTGTTAGATCAAATTCGTTAGCTGTTGGATCAAATTGGTTAGTTTGATCTAACGATTAAGAGATATGACCTAATGACTTTAATTTGAAGGAAGTTGAGGTTCCACCTCAAAACCAATTGGCAATGAGGGGAGTAGCCCAACTCCTTCTAAGCCTTTGCTAGGTTTCTCAACTTTCCAATGTGTGATTTTTTACCTTCAACATTCTCACACACCCTTGCACGTGTGGCGAATTTTCAAGCCTAACATGTGGACAACACATGGATGACGTGGAGCACGTGTGGCTGTTGGGCTTTCACACGTGGGCTAACCCACTCTGATACCATGAAGGAAGTTGAGGTTCCACCCCAAAACCAATTGGCAATGAGGAGAGTAGCCCAACTCCTTATAAGCCCTTGTTAGGTTTCTCAACTTTCCAATATGAGACTTTTTACCTTCACATTCTAACAGTAGGAATATAAGATGAAACATCTCCCGATAGGGTCTTAACTATTGGTAAAGCATGCCTTAGATAAGGCCCTCACTCACTTCTTATAAACCCAGGCTAGATCCCTTAACTTTTCAATGTGAATATACAACGAATTTCCAATAGTTATTTCTCATGTCACGACTACTTTGTTACAAATTATGGTCGAGAATTTATTAGTTGGATTAGTGCGTTCGGAAACAGTTTTTGGTTTATGAAAAATCAATTGTATGTGTGTATTTTTTTTGTTAATCTTTGCACCAAATTGGATTATAACAGGTTTAGTACTTTTGGTTTATAAGTCATCCATGTCATAAATATTTTCTTTCTAATTTGACATAGTATTGGAAGAAAAAATCTTTTGCCCAAGTTGGAAACTGAGATCTGATTCCATCATTAAATAAATCGATAGATAAGAATATTTGTCCATCTGTAATAGAAATTACATTAGTAGGAATATAAGACGAAACATCTCCCGATTAGGTCTCAACTATTGGTAAAGCGGCGGAACTGTAGCCTAGTGTGGTTTTTAAAGAAAAATATTTAACTTAGTTTCAATGTTAGCCTTGTCATTTTACTTTTATTTATTTTTATATTACTCCATTTACTTAAGTTTACAATGTAAATAAGGAAGTACCCCTCATTTGAATTCAAATAAAAATATTAGAAAATCAAATTCCAACCAAATCAAATTATGAAAAATCGATTTTAGTGCAAAATACGATTTAGGCTAAAAATGATGGCTCATTAAGTCAATATATACTTCATACTAAAATCCCATAAAATCAAGTTTTCTTACTTTATGTGTGAGGAATAATAGCCGCCAAAAATTATCTTGAGAAAATGATTATTCCGAAAACCCATTTTTCATACTTAGTCAATATTTTTACATAAAACAATTTTTCATGTATGATATGAATGCATGACGGAACCTAAGGTCAATCTAGGTAAAAAGCCTTGGATGTTCAATCCACTATGGTGTTAAACCCTATTTAGTTTATGTTAAAACTTATTGAAAATTAGTCTATGGAGCTATGAACTAGCATGGTTTATATGATTTAATAATGTTTACTTTTATTTCTAGAAAGACTATAGAAATTGTAAGTACAAAAAAAAAATGATCATTAAATTTTAAGCTAATAACTTTAGCTAGCCCACCCATAAAAAAATTCCTGGTTTCGCCCTTGCATGCCTTAGATAAGACCCTCACTCACTCCTTATAAACCCATATGCTAGGTCCCTTAACTTTTCAATGTGAATATAAAACGAATTTCCAATAGTTATTTCTCATGTCACGACTGCTTTGTTACAAATTATGGTCAAGAATTTATTAGTTTGATTAGTGCGTTCAGAAACAGTTTTTGGTTTTTGAAAAATCAATTGTATGTGCGTATTTTTTTGTTAATCTTTGCACCAAATTGGATTATAAAGTACTTTTGGTTTATAAGTCATCCATGTCATAAATCTTTTCTTTCTGATTTGACAAAGTCTTGGAAGAAAAAATCTTTTGCCCAAATTGGAAAATGAGCCAAGAGCCATTGTAGGTAATTCATGTTCTAAAGCTGAGCAGCTTAATTAATTACTAATTATAGGATAGTTGACCAACATTCAACTTCTTAATTGGGCAAATAAATATTAACGGTGATGAGCTTTCCAATGGGAGTATAAATTGGGCTGAAAGCAATGGAGTTTCATCATACTCCAAAGAAAAAGGAAATAACAAAGTCTCAAGATGGGTTTGAAATTGAAAAATGTCTTGCCAATGTTCGTGTTCTTGTTGTTAGCATCCACAGCTAAAGCTCAACCTGCTGCCTTAGATGTGACAAGTGAAAAATATGGTGGAAAGCCAGACTCTGATATTACCCAGGTAACAAAAAAATTTGTATTCATATTCGGTTCTGATTAGAATTTGTTTCTACAATTGTTTGCCAAACTAAATCATTAACAGTTTTAAATTTGTGTAATGTTAATTAGGCTTTAGAGAAGGCTTGGACAGATGCATGTGCATCAACAACACCGAGTAAAATTGTTGTTCCAAAGGGAACATTCAAGTTTGTAGGAACAACTTTTAAAGGTCCTTGCAAGGCTGCTATTGAGTTCCAGCTCCAAGGAACATTGCAGGCTCCGGTAGATGGCAGCCAGCTCCCGAAGGACGACACTTGGATTGGTTTCGACCACGTCGACGGGCTAACCTTGTCAGGTGGTGGAACTTTTGATGGCCAAGGAGCACAGTCTTGGAAAAACAATGATTGCAACAAAAATACACAATGCAAATCTAAACACATTGTAAGATGATTTAATCCAACCATGTTGTTTTATATACTTGAAAATCTTCTTGTGTCACACAGGAGCATTTGCGAATCTTGCTCATTGATCAATTCATGACTTGATGATACGTGATCCAGATTCACAGCCTGACAATATAAACATATTTGTGTTTGATTTGTTTTCTTAATATATGCAGAATTTGAGGTTAAACTTCCTCACCAATTTAAAAATTTTGGACGTAACTTCAAAAGATAGCAAAAATTTCCACGTCAATGTTTTCAAGTGCGAGAAGGTTGAAATCAAAGGATTTACCGTCTCAGCACCTAAGGAAAGCATGAACACTGATGGAATTCACATCGGGCGTTCAACTGGGATCAACATCATTGACACAACCATCGGAACTGGGGATGATTGTATTTCAATCGGTGACGGTACCAAGAACATCACTGTGACCAACGTTAAGTGTGGGCCAGGCCACGGCATAGCCATCGGGAGCCTTGGAAGGTACCCAGAGGAAGAACCCGTGTCCAGCATCAACATTAAGAACTGCACCTTGACTGATACAACGAATGGTGTGAGGATCAAAACATGGCCAGATTCCCCAAAAGATGGCACTGCCTCAGATATTCACTTTGAGGATATTACCATGGTTAATGTTGGTAACCCTATCCTCATTGACCAAGAGTACTGCCCATGGAACGAATGCAAAAAAGGGGTATCTATCTATAACAATTTATTAACATCATATATATGTCCCTTGTTAATCAAGTCATCATTTACTGAATATTTAAAAGGATTTAAATTAATCAATTAATGAATGGTTTTGTGTAGGTTCCTTCCAAAGTTAAGATCAGCAATGTTAGCTTCAAGAACATCAAGGGCACATGTACCGACCCAGTTGCTGTGAAGCTTGTATGCACCCAAGGCATGCCATGTGAGAATGTGGAATTGAGTGACATTGATTTCAAGTACACTGGAAACAAAGGCCCTATTACCTCTGTGTGTTCTAATGTCAAGCCGACAATTAATCGCGTGCCACAGCCTCTTGCTTGCGCTACCAGCGCTGCTGCTGCTTGATCTAACAAGCACAACCCATGCTGCTGATGTTTCTTCATAGACACATTGGTTGTGTGCTCTTTGATTATTTGCTAATTGTACTTGGTGTTTTCATCTAAGAGGGGGAAAATATCTCAGTACATTTTTTGTTACATCTTAAAAGAGATGAATAAATCTTCTTTGGATATTTGATTAAAAAAGAATGTTATTGGAATATGAATCTTCTTTGGATATTTGTTTAACCAAATTTACTCAATTAGCCTCTTTATTTAATTGTTTCTGTATGAATGACCACCTCGACCAGTGGTGTGCTGGGAAGGGGAAGAGGAAGGGGTGATTCAATCTTATGCTTTTTATTTTTTGTGCAAGAATAGAAGTAAAAAAAACCTCAAACATAAAAGAAGAAGAAGGATTATTAATTCAAGTAATGTGTTTTGTTTAAATACACATTAAAAAAAAAAATTTGCCTTGAACATTTGTTATCTGCTATCATATGCATTTTTTATGCGCGCCATACTAATCATTCTTTCTTCTTTGTAGATGTGAATTAGGACAAAACAATGTGCCAATCCCCTTGCAATTTGAATCTTCTTTGGATATTTGTTTAACCAAATTAACTCAATTAGCCTTTATATTTAATTATTTCTCTTCCTAGATATTTAGTAAGTTGTAAATGTTGTCAGACTGTGAATGCGGACTTATATCTTAACATCTTAGTAACCTTTTCAGTATGCTATCGATTTTAGGCTATTAATAGTTCTTGGAAAGAAGCATGCGCATGCACAACTCCGAACACAGTTGTGATAGCAAAAGGAAACTACATGGCTGGTCCAGTGAAGTTTCAAGGGCCCTATAAAGCACCGATTAGCATTTGGGTTGAAGGAACCCTGCAGGCTCTTGCAGAGCTAGAAAAGCTCAAGTCACAAGATGGTTGGGTCGTTTTCCAAAATATTGATGGGTCAACAGTCTCAGGAGGTGGCACTTTTGATGGCCAAGGATCAATAGCTTGGTCCAAAAATGATTGTTCAAAAACTAGAAAATGCAACTCACTGCCCATAGTAAGTTTTTTAAATTTGAAGGACACGTTTTTTTGATCAATTTCTCGTGAGCTAGAAACAGAGGGTAACAAATAGAATTTGCTCCATTGGGTTCCTTTAATGCAGAACATTAGATACACAGGGATCACCAATTCACACATTCAAGACATAACATCTTTGAACAACAAGCTGTTCCACATAAATGTCTTGAATTGCAAAAATGTGACTCTTCAACATGTGATCACTGCCCTTGGTGAAAGCCTAAACACAAATGGAATACACATAGACCGGTTGATGTAGATTTTCGAACACCTGAAAAAGAGTATCCAAAAATCACAAATTAAATTACTCGCAAGCGAGGAGAGACGTGCATCAAATATTAGGGTTTAGGTTTTTCACGTTCAATCGTCATCCCCTCCTCGGCCCAACAACTTTCGTTTTCATTCATGTTCAGCTGTCGTCGCCTTCTTCGACTTGAAAGGGTAGAGTCACTTTTCTTCCACGTCGAGTCGATGTCGTCACTCCTCTATTCGATTCTGGGGTGCTGGCCTTGTTGTTGTCTCTCTCATATCCTGTGTGTTGGTTTCTTCATTCACTTTCTCCTCTGTGAGTCGGCGTTTCTAGTGGTTACCTTTGTATGGTGGTTTCAGCGGGTCTGCTACTGCTATTGTGCCGACAGTCTCCGAGTCAACGGCGATTGTTGTCCAGAGATTTGGCATGGATGGCTCTTCACCTAGGGTCTATAGCTTTGGTCCTCATTTTCATGGTGTTGGGCCAAGTTTTTGGCAACTAGGGTTGTTGGGTACCAACATTTTACCCATCTTTATGGGTTTCACTACTTACTCTGCTATGGTGACTGCGAATTCGGGTGATGTTGGTGTCCTTCCTAACAAACCTATGGAGACAGGTCAAGTGGAGTCTCCTGGGCGCCTTCCTTAATGTGTTCTTGGAGCATTCGTGGGCTTGGCATCCAGGGAATGCTCTTGTGCTTGATCCCTGTGTTCAGGTTAGATGGCTAGGCCAGTTTTGTTATTGTTGCGTGGTGTTTTCTTCGTTCTCCCCTTAGCTGATCTTTGATTCTCCGCATGTCTCAAGGACTATGTTCATAGGAGGTTTCTTTGTCACTATTGAGATGATACGGCGTGCTTGGGGCTTTTTTATTTTATTTTCTTTCCTGACTTGTTTGTGGGGTTAGTCTTTGTGTTGTTCCTTGCAGATTTCTCTTCTTTCATTGCCAATTACTATTGGAGGTGGCTAGAGATGGTGTGTTTAGTTGATGTTTTCTTTCTTCTTGGGGTATTGTGCTCTTTGTTAGATGCTCTCAATGTCTTGTGGCTATGCAAAGGACTATGATTTCATAGCAGGACTCTTTTGACAGTTGGATTGTGTTGTAGTGTTCTCGTCGGAGGTCTATGCGTAAGAGGTCTATATGTCAGTTTGCTGTTTTATTTTATCTTGCTCTAGCATTGGTCATGCGCGACTATTTCAGACTCTCTTATTAGTCAATGACATGTGTGGTACTCTTTCCTACCCTGGAGTTTGTCCCTCAAGAAGGTTTTAACTAGGCCACTGTTTTGTGTCGTTCTATGTACGCTACTTTGATTCTATGAATGAATTGCATTTCTCAAAAAAATTACTCGCAAGCGAACAAATCAACAATAGTATAGAGATATGCAAGTACGAGGTCGAATCCACAAGGACTAATAAAAATAACTTAATTAATTAAATCGCACTAAACCCAATTAAACGAACGATTGATTGATTTGAGTGATGAGTTAAGGAAAACTTAAATTGTAAGAATTAAAAGAAAGAAAAATTAAACTCACGGAAAAAAGATAGGTTTAAAAGAAAAAGTGATGAAGATCTAAGGTTATGAATCCACCAATCACAATCCTATATCCTTTTCTTAGAGCCAATTACTATCCAATTATGATGCCAATGTTAAAGGTTGTTCTTTCTGAAGTATGAAGTAAGCCTGTCAAGGTCATAAAATTTAACATACAAGATGTTAAAATTTAACATACAAGAACCCGTTAAGATGAGAAGAATTCAATCAACCAAGTAGGACTAGTGGATGACATTTCTCTCCTAGCTATCTACTCTTCTTAATCTTAGTTCCAATAAACCTAGTGGATGGCATTTCTCTCCTAGATTTATCCAATTATCTAGATACAAAGTTCCTAGTGGTGATCAAGCAATAGGATTTCAAACCTAGAATAAAATTCACACAAAAATTAAGAATTTAACACAGCATAAAATTGAATAGAAATCAACAAAGTACTTCACAAATAATCATGTCATGGCTTCATCATACACCTTAGAAATAAATTTAGTTACACATAGTTATAAAAATAAAATAATAAAATCTGGAACATGGTGGCGTGCCTAAAGCTATATTCTTCTCTTTTTTCTCCACCTCTTTCTCTAGAGACCCAGGGCAACCTTATATAGTGCAAAATAACTAAACCCTAATCTCAAAAGGTCTGGAAAAAATCTCCTAAAACAAAACAAAACCTTAAACAATTATTGAAACAAACTGGGAAAGAATCCTTCTTTGACTGGGAGACACGTCAACTAACTTGGACACAATCTTTGGGGTCGTTCCACTTCATATAAAATTCTAGAACAATGTGATAAATGTAGCTTTATCTCTAAGCTTTCCAGAGATATATTACAGGTCACTTAGAGAAATCGGTAAGATCTTCAAATGTTCAATCTCCCATAGCAGCAAAGTTTTGATGGGATTGCAATTTAGGCTGTGTTGACTTGCAATTATGGAACAATTGGCTTCATAGAAAATTATGAAAATTGGACACAATGATCTTCAATGTCTTAGCTTTCTTCTCCAATTGGCTTCCACTAAAAATACTGTGAAAAGTCGATTTTCCATAGAAAAAACCGTCTAAGAGCGCAGAAAAGCTGAAAATAAGGAAAGTAAAGTAATTGTTGAAGAATATAAGTCCCACATTGGAAACTTGACTAAATATATATAATGAATGGTTCTACTACTAATATCACCGAGGCCTTTTGTCATAAAACCCCACACCTATTGGGCTTTGTAAGTGGTTAAGTTTGGGACAATATTGGTGTTGTTAGTAGTTGGCTGCTGACCCGTCTCTTTGAATTTAACATGGTATCAAGGCGGGTTGATTGACTGGGCCTGAATTGGGCATTTACCCTTACCCAATATAAGGTGTTCACATGTTAGGTTTGAATGTTTACCCCAACACCTTACCTAATACGTGGTGTTCACGTGTTGGGCTTAAATGATTGACTCCGATGTGGATTTGGCTCCACGTGTGGCCCACTATGTGGTGGTCCCATGTGAGGGGGAGTGTTGAAGAATATAAGTCCCACAATGGAAACTTGACTAAACCAAATACAAAATATAATGAATGGTTCTACTACTAATATCACTGAGGCCATTTGTGATAAAACCCCACACTTATTGGGTTTTATAGGTGGTTAAGTTGGGGACAATATCGGTGTTCTTAGTAGTGGGCTGCTGGCCCGTCTATCTGAATTTAACAGTAATAAGGCTCTTTTTAATCAACTTTTCCTTACAAAAACCAAAAATAAAAGATATAAAAATAAAAGAAATAAGGCATTTATCACCGGTCATCGAACATCAACATCACCAATGCAGAGATCAAAATCGGCGATGATTGCTCTCCCTTGGCGATGGAAGCCAACAAATAAACATTGAAAAGGTGAAGTGCAGGCCAGGCCACGACATCATCGGGAGCCTAGGCAGGTACCATGATGAACAACCGTCGCAGGATTCACAATGAGAAACTGCACCATATCAAACACTTCAACTGGCGCGAGGGTCAAGACATGGGCTGCTTCTCCAAATGGTGTGGCCTCAGATTTGCCCTTTGAGGACATAATTATGGAAAATGTGAAGACCTCCCCTGTTCTTATATACCAAGAATACTGTCCAAATGGCCAATGCCAAGCGAAAATCTCGTCGAAAGTTAAGATCAGCAATGTGAGCTTCAAGAACATTAGGGGCACTTCTGCTGATCCGGTTGTTGTGAAGCTTGCTTGTAGCAAAGGCATTCCATGTCAGAATGTGCAAATTAGTGACATCCATTTGACATACAATTGGAAAAATGGTGCTGCCACATATGTATGTACTAACGTCAAGGCCACTATGACTGGCCAAATTTTTCCACCTACTTGTGCAAAGATTGCAGCTTAATTTGCTGCAGCTTTAAGGTAATTTAATTGCATCTTAAGGAGATGATTAAAAGAAATTAGTAGGATTATAGATGAAAATAATCTGCAGGGCACCCCTTCCATCCTTAATTGGAATGGTGGGTGGTGGACTACACATATGCAACAGTATAGATGTTATCTAGATCTGTATACATGTATTATGGATTTAGATTAGGAAGATTAATGTACTATTGTTATTCATGGGAAAGAAATAGTAGAGAGATGTAAAACTTACTCACTGTTAATCATTCTCAACAATGTTTTGTTCCATTATTCGAAATCTCAAACTTAAAATAACCACAATCAACCATCAATAGCATTCTCTCTCTCTCTCTCTCTCTCTCTCTCTCTCTCTCTCTCTCTCTCTCTCTCTCTCTCTCTCTCTCTCTCTCTCAATGGGTTCCACCCAAAAAATAATTGGAGGAGTAGCCAAGGCCGTTGAGCCCAACACATGCCTTGCTATATAAGAATTCTATAGTGAGGGCCATATATCTAAGGCCCTTAGATGAGGTCCTATCTCTTAGCTGTTAGATCAAATTGGTTAGCCGTTGGATCAAATAGGTTAGTTAGATCCAATGGTTAAGAGATATGATCTCATGACTTTCCAACCTTGGAAACATTTGTGCTGCGGTCTGATTGCATCAACAAATAAATCGACAGATAAGAATATTTGTCTATACGTAATAGAAATTACCTTAGTAAGAACACAAGTCGAAACATCTCCTGATTGGGTCTCAACTATTGGTAAAGCATGCCTTAGATAAGGCCCTCACTCACTCCTTATAAACCCAGGCTAGATCCCTTAACTTTTCAATGTGAATATACAACGAATTTCCAATAGTTATTTCCCCTGTCACGACTACTTTGTTACAAATTATGGTCAAGAATTTATTAGTTTGATTAGTGCGTTCGGAAACAGTTTTTGTTTATGAAAAATCAATTGTATGTGTGTATTTTTTTTGTTAATCTTTGCACCAAATTGGATTATAACATCTTTAGTACTTTCGGTTTATAAGTCATCCATGTCATAAATCTTTTCTTTCTAATTTGACAAAGTCTTGGAAGAAAAAATCTTTTGCCCAAATTGGAAAATGAGCCAAGAGCCATTGTAGGTAATTCATGTTCTAAAGCTGAGCAGCTTAATTAATTACTAATTATAGGATAGTTGACCAACATTCAACTTCTTAATTGGGCAAATAAATATTAACGGTGATGAGCTTTCCAATGGGAGTATAAATTGGGCTGAAAGCAATGGAGTTTCATCATACTCCAAAGAAAAAGGAAATAACAAAGTCTCAAGATGGGTTTGAAATTGAAAAATGTCTTGCCAATGTTCGTGTTCTTGTTGTTAGCATCCACAGCTAAAGCTCAACCTGCTGCCTTAGATGTGACAAGTGAAAAATATGGTGGAAAGCCAGACTCTGATATTACCCAGGTAACAAAAAAATTTGTATTCATATTCGGTTCTGATTAGAATTTGTTTCTACAATTGTTTGCCAAACTAAATCATTAACAGTTTTAAATTTGTGTAATGTTAATTAGGCTTTAGAGAAGGCTTGGACAGATGCATGTGCATCAACAACACCGAGTAAAATTGTTGTTCCAAAGGGAACATTCAAGTTTGTAGGAACAACTTTTAAAGGTCCTTGCAAGGCTGCTATTGAGTTCCAGCTCCAAGGAACATTGCAGGCTCCGGTAGATGGCAGCCAGCTCCCGAAGGACGACACTTGGATTGGTTTCGACCACGTCGACGGGCTAACCTTGTCAGGTGGTGGAACTTTTGATGGCCAAGGAGCACAGTCTTGGAAAAACAATGATTGCAACAAAAATACACAATGCAAATCTAAACACATTGTAAGATGATTTAATCCAACCATGTTGTTTTATATACTTGAAAATCTTCTTGTGTCACACAGGAGCATTTGCGAATCTTGCTCATTGATCAATTCATGACTTGATGATACGTGATCCAGATTCACAGCCTGACAATATAAACATATTTGTGTTTGATTTGTTTTCTTAATATATGCAGAATTTGAGGTTAAACTTCCTCACCAATTTAAAAATTTTGGACGTAACTTCAAAAGATAGCAAAAATTTCCACGTCAATGTTTTCAAGTGCGAGAAGGTTGAAATCAAAGGATTTACCGTCTCAGCACCTAAGGAAAGCATGAACACTGATGGAATTCACATCGGGCGTTCAACTGGGATCAACATCATTGACACAACCATCGGAACTGGGGATGATTGTATTTCAATCGGTGACGGTACCAAGAACATCACTGTGACCAACGTTAAGTGTGGGCCAGGCCACGGCATAGCCATCGGGAGCCTTGGAAGGTACCCAGAGGAAGAACCCGTGTCCAGCATCAACATTAAGAACTGCACCTTGACTGATACAACGAATGGTGTGAGGATCAAAACATGGCCAGATTCCCCAAAAGATGGCACTGCCTCAGATATTCACTTTGAGGATATTACCATGGTTAATGTTGGTAACCCTATCCTCATTGACCAAGAGTACTGCCCATGGAACGAATGCAAAAAAGGGGTATCTATCTATAACAATTTATTAACATCATATATATGTCCCTTGTTAATCAAGTCATCATTTACTGAATATTTAAAAGGATTTAAATTAATCAATTAATGAATGGTTTTGTGTAGGTTCCTTCCAAAGTTAAGATCAGCAATGTTAGCTTCAAGAACATCAAGGGCACATGTACCGACCCAGTTGCTGTGAAGCTTGTATGCACCCAAGGCATGCCATGTGAGAATGTGGAATTGAGTGACATTGATTTCAAGTACACTGGAAACAAAGGCCCTATTACCTCTGTGTGTTCTAATGTCAAGCCGACAATTAATCGCGTGCCACAGCCTCTTGCTTGCGCTACCAGCGCTGCTGCTGCTTGATCTAACAAGCACAACCCATGCTGCTGATGTTTCTTCATAGACACATTGGTTGTGTGCTCTTTGATTATTTGCTAATTGTACTTGGTGTTTTCATCTAAGAGGGGGAAAATATCTCAGTACATTTTTTGTTACATCTTAAAAGAGATGAATAAATCTTCTTTGGATATTTGATTAAAAAAGAATGTTATTGGAATATGAATCTTCTTTGGATATTTGTTTAACCAAATTTACTCAATTAGCCTCTTTATTTAATTGTTTCTGTATGAATGACCACCTCGACCAGTGGTGTGCTGGGAAGGGGAAGAGGAAGGGGTGATTCAATCTTATGCTTTTTATTTTTTGTGCAAGAATAGAAGTAAAAAAAACCTCAAACATAAAAGAAGAAGAAGGATTATTAATTCAAGTAATGTGTTTTGTTTAAATACACATTAAAAAAAAAAATTTGCCTTGAACATTTGTTATCTGCTATCATATGCATTTTTTATGCGCGCCATACTAATCATTCTTTCTTCTTTGTAGATGTGAATTAGGACAAAACAATGTGCCAATCCCCTTGCAATTTGAATCTTCTTTGGATATTTGTTTAACCAAATTAACTCAATTAGCCTTTATATTTAATTATTTCTCTTCCTAGATATTTAGTAAGTTGTAAATGTTGTCAGACTGTGAATGCGGACTTATATCTTAACATCTTAGTAACCTTTTCAGTATGCTATCGATTTTAGGCTATTAATAGTTCTTGGAAAGAAGCATGCGCATGCACAACTCCGAACACAGTTGTGATAGCAAAAGGAAACTACATGGCTGGTCCAGTGAAGTTTCAAGGGCCCTATAAAGCACCGATTAGCATTTGGGTTGAAGGAACCCTGCAGGCTCTTGCAGAGCTAGAAAAGCTCAAGTCACAAGATGGTTGGGTCGTTTTCCAAAATATTGATGGGTCAACAGTCTCAGGAGGTGGCACTTTTGATGGCCAAGGATCAATAGCTTGGTCCAAAAATGATTGTTCAAAAACTAGAAAATGCAACTCACTGCCCATAGTAAGTTTTTTAAATTTGAAGGACACGTTTTTTTGATCAATTTCTCGTGAGCTAGAAACAGAGGGTAACAAATAGAATTTGCTCCATTGGGTTCCTTTAATGCAGAACATTAGATACACAGGGATCACCAATTCACACATTCAAGACATAACATCTTTGAACAACAAGCTGTTCCACATAAATGTCTTGAATTGCAAAAATGTGACTCTTCAACATGTGATCACTGCCCTTGGTGAAAGCCTAAACACAAATGGAATACACATAGACCGGTTGATGTAGATTTTCGAACACCTGAAAAAGAGTATCCAAAAATCACAAATTAAATTACTCGCAAGCGAGGAGAGACGTGCATCAAATATTAGGGTTTAGGTTTTTCACGTTCAATCGTCATCCCCTCCTCGGCCCAACAACTTTCGTTTTCATTCATGTTCAGCTGTCGTCGCCTTCTTCGACTTGAAAGGGTAGAGTCACTTTTCTTCCACGTCGAGTCGATGTCGTCACTCCTCTATTCGATTCTGGGGTGCTGGCCTTGTTGTTGTCTCTCTCATATCCTGTGTGTTGGTTTCTTCATTCACTTTCTCCTCTGTGAGTCGGCGTTTCTAGTGGTTACCTTTGTATGGTGGTTTCAGCGGGTCTGCTACTGCTATTGTGCCGACAGTCTCCGAGTCAACGGCGATTGTTGTCCAGAGATTTGGCATGGATGGCTCTTCACCTAGGGTCTATAGCTTTGGTCCTCATTTTCATGGTGTTGGGCCAAGTTTTTGGCAACTAGGGTTGTTGGGTACCAACATTTTACCCATCTTTATGGGTTTCACTACTTACTCTGCTATGGTGACTGCGAATTCGGGTGATGTTGGTGTCCTTCCTAACAAACCTATGGAGACAGGTCAAGTGGAGTCTCCTGGGCGCCTTCCTTAATGTGTTCTTGGAGCATTCGTGGGCTTGGCATCCAGGGAATGCTCTTGTGCTTGATCCCTGTGTTCAGGTTAGATGGCTAGGCCAGTTTTGTTATTGTTGCGTGGTGTTTTCTTCGTTCTCCCCTTAGCTGATCTTTGATTCTCCGCATGTCTCAAGGACTATGTTCATAGGAGGTTTCTTTGTCACTATTGAGATGATACGGCGTGCTTGGGGCTTTTTTATTTTATTTTCTTTCCTGACTTGTTTGTGGGGTTAGTCTTTGTGTTGTTCCTTGCAGATTTCTCTTCTTTCATTGCCAATTACTATTGGAGGTGGCTAGAGATGGTGTGTTTAGTTGATGTTTTCTTTCTTCTTGGGGTATTGTGCTCTTTGTTAGATGCTCTCAATGTCTTGTGGCTATGCAAAGGACTATGATTTCATAGCAGGACTCTTTTGACAGTTGGATTGTGTTGTAGTGTTCTCGTCGGAGGTCTATGCGTAAGAGGTCTATATGTCAGTTTGCTGTTTTATTTTATCTTGCTCTAGCATTGGTCATGCGCGACTATTTCAGACTCTCTTATTAGTCAATGACATGTGTGGTACTCTTTCCTACCCTGGAGTTTGTCCCTCAAGAAGGTTTTAACTAGGCCACTGTTTTGTGTCGTTCTATGTACGCTACTTTGATTCTATGAATGAATTGCATTTCTCAAAAAAATTACTCGCAAGCGAACAAATCAACAATAGTATAGAGATATGCAAGTACGAGGTCGAATCCACAAGGACTAATAAAAATAACTTAATTAATTAAATCGCACTAAACCCAATTAAACGAACGATTGATTGATTTGAGTGATGAGTTAAGGAAAACTTAAATTGTAAGAATTAAAAGAAAGAAAAATTAAACTCACGGAAAAAAGATAGGTTTAAAAGAAAAAGTGATGAAGATCTAAGGTTATGAATCCACCAATCACAATCCTATATCCTTTTCTTAGAGCCAATTACTATCCAATTATGATGCCAATGTTAAAGGTTGTTCTTTCTGAAGTATGAAGTAAGCCTGTCAAGGTCATAAAATTTAACATACAAGATGCTAAAATTTACCCTATCAAGGTGTTAAAATTTAACATACAAGTACCCGTTAAGATTAGAAGAATTCAATCAACCAAGTAGGACTAGTGGATGACGTTTCTCTCCTAGCTATCTACTCTTCTTAATCTTAGTTCCAATAAACCTAGTGGATGGCGTTTCTCTCCTAGATTTATCCAATTATCTAGATACAAAGTTCCTAGTGGTGATCAAGCAATAGGATTTCAAACCTAGAATAAAATTCACACAAAAATTAAGAATTTAACACATCATAAAATTGAATAGAAATGAACAAAGTACTTCACAAATAATCATGTCATGGCTTCATCATACGCCTTAGAAAGAAATTTAGTTACACATAGTTATAAAAATAAAATAATAAAATCCAGAACATGGTGGCATGCCTAAAGCTATATTCTTCTCTTTTTTCTCCACCTCTTTCTCTAGAGACCCAGGGCAACCTTATATAGTGCAAAATAACTAAACTCTAATCTCAAAAGGTCCGGAAAAACTCTTCTAAAACAAAACAAAACCTTAAACAATTATCGAAACAAACTAGGAAAGAATCCTTCTTTGACTGGGAGACACGTCAACTGACTTAGACGCAATCTCTGGGGTCATTCCATTTTATATAAAACTCTAGAACAATGTGATAAATGTAGCTTTATCTCTAAGCTTTCCAAGGATATATTACACGTCACTTAGAAAAATCGGTAAGGTCTTCAAATGTTCAATCTCCCATAACAGCACAGTTTCGACATGATTGAAATTTAGGCTATGTTGACTTGCAATTATGGAACAATTGGCTTCATAGAAAATTATGAAAATTGAACACAATGATCTTCAATGTCTTAGCTTTCTTCTCCAATTGGCCTTGCACTAAAAATACTCCGGAAAGTCGATTTTCCATAAATAAATAAAAACCGTCTAAGAGAACAGAAAAGCTGAAAATAAGGAAAGTAAAGTAATTGTTGAAGAATATAATTCCCACATTGGAAATTAGACTAAATAAAATACAATATATAATGAATGGTTCTACTACTAATATATATCACCGAGGCCTTTTGTGATAAAACTCCACCCCTATTGGGCTTTGTAGATGATTAAGTTGGGGAAAATATCGGTGTTGTTAGTAGTGGGTTGTTGGCCCGTCTCTTTGAATTTAACATGGTATCATAGTAGGTTGATTCATTTGGCATTTACCCTTACCCAATATGTGGTGTTCAAATGTTGGGCTTGAATGTTTACCCCTACACCTTACCTAATACGTGGTGTTCACGGGTTGGGCTTAAATGATTGACTCCAATGTGGATTTGGCTCCACGTGTGGCCCATTATGTGGTGGTCGCACATGAGGGAGCGTGTTGAAGAATATAAGTCCCATATCGGATACTTGATTAAATAAAATACAATATAGGCTTATTTACACCAATGCCCCCTGAAACTACGATCAAATCTCACATTGCCCCCCCAAACTTAAAGTGGCCCATTTATCCCGCTTGATCGTGGTTTGGTGACCCACTTTGCCCCCTACCGTCAACTCCGTCCAAAAGCCTGTTAACTATGATGACGTGGTAGGGGTGTTTTTGTAATTTCAAATTCATTAGTATTTAAATATACAATTTATTTTTTAATTATAATTTTCCAATTTTAATAATTTTTTTTATTTCTCCTCCTTTTCCTGCAATACCCTACATTTACATTTCTTTGAAGTATTTCTGAAATCACAACGAAAATTTGTGCTTCTAGTTCGTTGTAATCCAGAGACGTTGTTTACAATTTGTTTATACTGAAATTCCTTGCCATTGACCGTGCATCAACAAGAGCCTAGACTTATGATGTACTACTTTGTTTCTTTTCCCTGGCTGTTGCCTTGGCTTCTGCCTAGGCCTCATCATTTGGCCCGTGGGCTCATGGGCCTACGAGGGCCCGCCCGGCCCATCAAAAAAAAACCTGGCCCGGCCCGTTATGGGCTTTGAGAGGGCCCAGCCCGCTTAGGCTTGGGCTAGGCTTGGGCTTGAGTGTTTGAAGCCCGGCCCGATTAAGCCTATGAAAGCCTGGCCCGTTAGGCCCGCATACATATATAATTATGTATAAATAAGGGTTTAGGATTAGGATTACATCACTTGAATGATAAATCCCCCTCTTTCATTTTTTTGTGTGTGTGTTACTTGTTTGAAAAATTGTGTTTCTATTGAATTCTACTCATTCCTAGTTTATAATTGGATGATTAGCACATTAATTTGTGTCATTTATTAATACAACAATTATATATATAAAATAAGACGAACAACATATCATATCACCAAACATAATCATACCACCAAATATAATCATACTTTTCTTTAACACATCACCAAACATTTGCATATTTATTCATACCATCCTTATAAAATAAATAATTTTTTTTTACACTTATTATTTTTTAGGCCCATTTCAGCCCGGCCCTGCCCGATGGGCTTTTTCAAACCCGGCCTATAGATGGGCTTGGGCTTTGAATTTTCTAAAAAAGCCCGGCCCGATATTTTCTCTCTCCTCTTTAAAGCCCAGCCCGGCCCATTGACAAGCCCTACTTCTGCCTAATGAAGTATTCAGTTTCCCCAAAAAAAAAATAGCCTTTTCCTCTTGGGATTTTTTATTTTTGTTTTCCCCGCCAGACAAGAAAGGTTCATAAATTACATATGCATCTGGTGTTTACTTAGATTCTGAATTCTTAACTTTTATTGTGTCTATGTTTCTTTTCTTTTCCTCCCTTCTTAAGCTCCGGTCCCTTCATGTTCTTCCAACCAACTTTTTCTTCTCGAATAGTCAGAGTATAGCTAGTTTTTAATAGCAAAGTTTATCGAAAAATGAAATCAAAAGCAAAAATAAAAAATAAAAAAATGTACATGTTGGGGTTTCACGAATTTATGAGATCGAAAACTTTCTGTAACTGTAAATGTTCAGATGATTAGCTCTACAATGGTGGAGACAAACCTCAGAGCTGGAGGAGTTGCATCGCTGGGTTCTCTAGATTTCAGCATTTAAAGACGAGTTTTGGTTTCTAGAGTTCCAAATTTTCCTTGAAAAATTGGACTTTTCTAGCTCAGTTTCACAGAAAATCTTCTGGGTTCTTGTGGTGAAGAAGTTCCAGATACTTACAGAATTGGAGGAATTTTGTGGGTGATTGCGGAAATTTGGGAGTGAGAGAGGTTTGGTTTGGGGATAAGAGATTTAGTTGATGGGAGTGATTGGAATATTAGTCAGAAAATGGGAGCAATTTCCCCCACCATCTGGGTTGTTGGTTGTTTGGGCAGCGAGGGGGTGGGCTTGAGGAGGGGCGGTTATGGCTGCCAATAGGGAATTGGGTAAAGAGAGAGAGAGAGAGAGATTCCTTTTAGTTCTAAATTTTTTAGTGTTTTATTTTAATTTTAATTAGTTTTAATCATCGGAATATTTAATTATATTTTTACCTATGTGGAGGTGGGCTCTACTTGCCACATCACTCTTAATTGGTGGATAATGATTCATGTATATGAAATTACAGAAACACCCATGCCATGTCATTATAGTTAACGGATTTTTGAATAAAGTTGACGGCATGGGGCAAAGTGGATCACCAAACCACGGTCAAGCGGGATAAATGAGCCACTTTAAGTTTTTGGGGGGAGGGGAGGCGGGGGGGGGGGCAATGTGAGATTTGATCGTAATTTCAGGGGGCATTAGTGTAAATAAGCCTACAATATATAATGAATAGTTCTACTACTAATATCACCGAGGCCTTTGTGATATAACCCCACACCTATTGGGCTTTGTAGGGGGTTCAGTTGGGGACAATATTGGTGTTGTTAATAGTGGGCTGTTGGTCCGTCTCTCTGAATTTAATAGTAATAAGGCTCTTTTTAATCAACTTTTCCTTACAAAAACCAAAAATAAAAGGAATAAAAATATAAGAAATAAGGCACTTATCACCGGTCATCAAACATCAACGTCATCGGTGCATAGATCAAAACTGGCGATGATTGCGTCTCCCTCGGCGATGGAAGCCAGCAAATAAACATCGAAAAGGTGAAGTGCGGACCGGGCCATGACATCAGCATTGGGAGGCTCGGCAGTTACCATGATGAACAACCTGTCACAGGAGTCACAGTGAGAAAGTGCACCATATGAAACACTTGAAATGACATGAGGGTCAAGACTTGGCCTGCTTCTCCAAATGGTGTGGCCTCAGATTTGCTCTTTGAGGACGTAATTATGGAAAATGTGAAGACCTCCCCAGTTCTTATAGACTAAGAATACTGTCCAAATGGCCAATGCTAAGCGATAATCCCGTCGAAAGTTAAGATTAGCAATATGAGCTTCAAGAACATTAGGGGCACTTCTGCTAATCATGTTGTTGTGAAGCTTGCTTGCAGCAAAGGCATTCCATGCCAGAATGTGCAAATTAGTGACATCCATTTGACATACAATGGGAAAAATGGTGCTGCCACATCTGTATGTACTAACGTCAAGCCTACTATGATAGGCCAAATTTTTCCACCCGCTTGTGGAAAGACTGGAGTTTAATTTGCTGCAACTTTAAGGTGATTTAATTGCATCTTAAAGAGATTATTAAAAAAAAAAATTAGTACGAATTTAGATGAAAATAATCTGTAGAGCGCCCCTTCCATGCTTAATTGGAATGGTGGGTGGTGGACTACAGATATGCGACACTATGGATGTTATCTTCTGTATACATGTATTAGGGATTTAGATGAATGTACTATTGTTATTCTTGGAATTTTTTTTTTCAAACCAAATTTATTCAATTAGTCTCTTTATTTATCTCTTTCTTTATGAATGACCACCTCGACCAGTGGCGTGCTAGCCAGGAAGGGGTTGGGGGATTCGTATATTCTTATGTTTCTTATTTTTTATATGCAAGAATAGAAGTAAAAAACTTCAAAAGAAGAAGGATTATTCAAGTAATGTGTTAAATTTAAATTGATCCTTCTTAAAAAGAAAAAAAAATTCCTTGAACATTTTTTATATACCATAATTTGCATTTTTTATGCGCCAATTAATCATTATTTCTTCTTTGCAAATGTGGGTTAGGCCAGTGTGCCACCAATCGGGATGCCCATGAGATTTAAAACAGGTTTCCCAAGTGTGTTTTGGGTTGCCACAATGAGTGCATCCATATTCATGTTAGTATGAGCCCTTGGTCGAGGAGGTTGTGTAGTCGGGTGTGAAGGTGAGCCAACAACTATGACATAGGACTGCATCTGAAGCAGCACAACGATAGAAGAAGGCAACTAGCCGGGTTGACCAGTCGCCGAGGTGTGACCGATTGGTTGGTGAGTTCCCTTGGCCGCCAAACCAACCACAATCGGCGAGTGAATACCCATCATCACAGCTTGTCGGAGATCTTCGCGTCGAACATAAGCATATTCCTACTACATGATGGGAAACCGAGCCATCTGAAGGACATCACTTCAGGCCTTGTCAAGTCGGTCATCCAAGCCATCCAAGAAGATATAAACACGGTCTTCCTGAAAGTCGTTGTACCACTGAATATAAAACGACTCTTGTCCCGACTGCTTTGTTACTTTGATTAGTGCGTTCGGAAACAGTTTTTGGTTTATGAAAAATCAATTTTGTGTGTGAATTTTTTTTGTTAATCTTTACACCAAATTGGATTATAACAGGTTTAGTACTTTTGGTTTATAAGTCATCTATGTCATAAATATTTTCTTTCTAATCTGACATAGTCTTGGAAGAAAAAATCTTTTGCCCAAATTGGAAACTAAGCCAAGAGCCATTCTAGGAAATTCATGTTCTAAAGCTTAGCAGCTTAATAATTAATTACTAATTATAGGATGGTTGACCTACATTCAACATCTTAATTGGCCAAATAAATATTAACGGTGATGAGTTCCAATGGGAGTATAAATTGGGCTGAAGGCAATGGAGTTTCATCATACTCCAAAGAAAAAGGAAATAACAAAGTCTCAAGATGGGTTTGAAACTGAAAAATGTATTGCCAATGTTTGTGTTCTTGTTGTTAGCATCCACAGCTAAAGCTCAATCTGCTGCCTTAGATGTGACAAGTGCAAAATATGGTGGAAAGCCAGACTCTGATATTACCCAGGTAAAAAAAACATTTAATATTCATATTCGGTTCTGATTAGAATTTGTTTCTACAATTGTTTGCCAAACTAAATGATTAACAGTTTTAAATTTGCGTAATGTTAATTAGGCTTTAGAGAAGGCTTGGATAGATGCAGAATTTGAGGTTCCACTTCCTCACCAATTCCAAAATTTTGGACGTAACTTCAAAAGATAGCAAAAATTTCCACGTCAATCTTTTGAAGTGTGAGAAGGTTGAAATCAATGGATTTGCCATCTCAGCACCTAAGGAAAGTATTAACACTGATGGAATTCACATCGGACATTCAACTGGGATCAACATCACTACACAACCATCGGAATTGGGGATGATTGTATTTCGATCGGTGACGGTACCAAGGACATCACTGTGACCAACGTTACTTGTGGGCCAGGCCACAGCATAGCCATCAGGAGCCTTGGAAGGTACCTAGAGGAAGCACCCGTGTCCGGCATCAACATTAAGAACTGCACCTTGATTGATACAACGAATGGTGTGAGGATCAAAACATGGCCTGCTTCCCCAAAAGATGGCACTGCCTCGGATATTCACTTTGAGGATATTACCATGGTTAATATTGGTAACCCTATCCTCATTGACCAAGAGTACTGCCCATGGAACGAATGCAAAAAAGGGGTATCAATCTATAACAATTTATTAACATCATATATGTGTTCCTTGTTAATCAAGTCATCATTTACTTAATCTTTGAAAGGATTTAAATTAATCAATTAATGAATTGTTTTGTGTAGGTTCCTTCCAAAGTTAAGATCAGCAATGTTAGCTTCAAGAACATCAAGGGCACATGTACCGACCCAGTTGTTGTGTAGCTTGTATCAGAGCCGGTCCATTGATTTTGGAGGCCCTGTGCAAATATGGATGTTGAGGCCCTACATATACAAGTAGGAGAAAAAAATCCATATAGAAACAAAATTTTCCGACACGGGAAGAACACCTTCGGAAAGAGCTCAACATGCTTCCACCAAAAAAAATCAAAGGACGCACCAGAAAACAAACATAGTCTGATAAAAGCGAAGGCATCATTAAACAAGACACTGATTCTACTTTGGGCTTGGCTCTTGAGAGAAAGAACACAGAGGTTTTTGAAACTCCCAAATTCTAATATGAGAGAGAGAGAGAGAGAGAGAGAGAGAGAGAGAGAGAGAGAGAGGTGGAGACAGAGAACAGAGATGCACAGAACACAACACGACTTTGTGTTTTGTGTTTGCGCAGGGAAAAATAATAATATTTATGGAATAAAAAAATATATAATATAATGATGGGCTTTTAAAAACATTTGGGGGCCCCTAAATTTTGGGGCCCTGTGCGATCGCACAGCCCGCACATGCTATGGGCCGACTCTGGCTTGTATGCAGCCAAGGCCTGCCATGTGAGAATGTGGAATTGAGTGACATTGATCTCAAGTACACTGGAAACAAAGGCCCTATTACCTCTGTGTGTTCTAATGTCAAGCTGACAATTAATCGCGTGGCACAGCCTCTTGCTTGCGCTACCGGCGTTGCTGCTGCTTGATCTAGCAAGCACAAACCATGCTGCTGATGTTTCTTCAGAGATACATTGGTTGTATGCTCTTCAATTTTGTGCTAATTGTACTTGGTGTTTTCATCTAAGAGTGGGAAAATATCTTAGTACATTCTTAAAAGTGATGAATAAATTAGTAGGAATTAGATGAAAATAATCAGCAAGCGCCCCTTCCTTTCTTAATTGGAATGGTGGGTGGTGGACTATACATACGCATGCAACGGTATAGATGTTGTCTTATGTATATATATAGAGATAAATGTACTATTGTTTTTCGCTGTTGTTAATCATGGGAAAGAGAAAGAAGAAGGATTATTAATTCAAGTCATGTGTTGAGTTTAAATACACATTAAAAAAAACTTAAAAATTTGCTTTGAACATTTGTTATCTACTGTCATTTGCATTTTTTATGCGTGCCATATTAATCATTCTTTCTTCTTTGTAGATGTTGATTAGGACAAAACAATGTGCCAATCCCTTTGCACCCGACAAAATAATGTGTTGAGTCTAAAGTTGTTCGTTGTACTTTGTCTCTTCTCTTGTGTTGCTTCCTGTAGACTTCTCTATTTCTAGCGTCATTCGTTATTGGAGGTGGATAGAGCTGGTGTGCTTTGTGGGTTCCCTCTTTCTTTCTGGAGCTTTGGTGTGTTCTCTGTCAAATGCTCTCACTATCTTGTGGCTGTGCAAAGGACTATGATATCATAGCAGGACTCTTTTGACTGTTGGGTTGTGTTGAAGTGTTTTCGTCAGAGGTCTTGTGTCATTGTTGTTTTGCTTTGCTTTTGTATTGGTCTAACGTGACTGTATCGGACTCTCTTGTTAGTCCATGACATGTGTGATACTCTTTCCTACCCTGGGGTTTGTTCCCTAGAAAGAGTTTAACGAGGCCAATGAATCGTGTCGTTCTATGTACGCTATTTCGGTTCTATGAATAAAATCCATTTCTATAAATAATAAAAACTATAGGGCGGCATAACAAAACTTAATTATACTTTATACAACCAGACAATTTTTCAAATTTTTATCAACTTTCTCACATAAACATGTCTACAACTTTCACAAATATATCAATGAATCTCACCATACTTGGAGAAAAAAGAGATGAGTTAGGAAAAAAAACAGACAAACTAACAGCTAAATAATACAGTAGAAGTTGCACGAAAACATTGCTTGCAACTAATTGATGCCTCCTTCAAACAAAAAACAAAAAAACAAAAAAGCTTCTAGATGCCTTGGACAAAAGTAGCTATGAATTTGGTTTGATATGTTAGTGGTGGTAAGCTTTCCAACCGGACTTTATATAAATTGGGTTGATACGAAAATGGAGTACATAAAACTTAACTTAATAATCCTCAACATCACATTTACTTGATCCACCAAACAAGGCTCCTTCTATTCCATTATTCAAAATCTCAACCTTGACATAATCACAATCAACCCTCAATAGCCTTCTCTCCTAATGCAGTCCTCCACCAACCCAACAACACCCTGCATCGCCACGCCAAAAGCCACAATTCCTCCCCTCAAATCCTCAGCCTTGGCAGCCCCCACGTGATCCTTGACAAACACCGAAGATGCGACAAGGCTTGCATGAACTGACTCATTCTTGGGGCCTGCAGTTTCGTTGAAAACAACGTTTGTCATGGTGAGAAACTCCTTCTGATAGAAAACAGAGATTTGCATGGCATCGAAGTAGATGCTCTTGTCCTTGTAATGGTTTTTAGCAAGTAAAGTGATGGACCAATTTGCAGTTACAGAAGAGGAGTAGACTATGAAGGGAGAGACCGAGAGAGAGTTTATATGGAATTCAATGTCATGATGCGAGGACAAGTTTAGAACTATTACTAGAGCCAATACAAAACCCGCGATTCCGAGGGTTGCCACAAGCCATGCCATCAAGTTAAACAACTTGGTGCACCCGTGGCAAAGCTGGCGGAGGTCCGCGTGTTGGTGGCCGCCTTCATGGTTGCTATGGTTTTCTTGATGGAGGAAACAGCTTGACTTACTTGGAGGGGAAGCATGAGGAAAAGTTCAAAACCCTTCTGAAAAACAAAAAAAAACTTTATATATTGGAAACTTAGAAAATTAATTATTTGGGTATGGAGAAAGACTATTATACCCTCATTATATTGGTGAAGATCTGAGTCGAGATATGAGGATATGATAATAATCTTTTTGGGTGCAAGAATGGGTAGTTTTCTAACTTAAGAGAAAAGCAAAAGAGAAGTCATTTTTGTGATATATGAAGTTTGTAATAATCTAGTGAAAATAAGAGAAATATGATTTATGGCTCTACTAGTTAAGAAGAAAAAAATTAAATATATATATTCTTTAATCATTTTAATTTCTTCTGGATATAAAAAGATTTTTCAATAGTTTGATTAGTTGGGGAGGTAATTCTCATGTCACGACTGCTTTGTTACAAATTATGGTCAAGAATTGATTAGTGTGTTCGGAAACAATTTTTTTTTTAATCTTTGCATCAAATTGGATTATAAGTGATCCATGTGTTAAATCTTTTCTTTCTAATCTGACATATCCTTGGAAGCAAAAATCTTTTCCCCAAACTGGAAACTGAGCCAAGCGTTATTGTGTGGTGTCTTGGGGTAGACGGCAACATTAGAAAACAGCCTAAGAACCGTTCCCTGGCTCGTAGGTAATTCATGGCTGAGCTGCTTAATTAATATTACTAATTATAGGATTAAATCGTTGACGGTGTTTAGCTTCTTAATGGCCTCTCGTATAATTTGACTGTGTTTAGCTTTCCGATCAAAGTATAAATTGGCCTGAAACAAAATGTAATTTCATCAACTTCCAAAAAAAAAGAAAAAAAAAACATAAAGTGAAAAAAAGAAAAAAGAGAAAAAGAGTGAAGATGGGTTTGAAACTGAAAAATGTCTTGCCAGTATTTGTGTTCTTGTTGTTAGCATCCACAGCTAAAGCCCAAACAGTCTTTGATGTGACAAGTGCGAAATATGGTGGAAAGCCAAACTCTGATATTACCCAGGTAACAAACATTAATTTCCATATTCAGTTCTGATTAGAATTTATTTCTATAATTGTTTGCTAAACTAAATCATTTACTAGGTCTTAATTTTGGTTTAATGTTTCAAATTAGGCTTTGAGCAAGGCTTGGACAGATGCATGTGCTTCAACATCACCAAGTAAACTTGTTGTTCCAAAAGGAACATTCAAGTTTTTAGGAACAACTTTTAAAGGTCCTTGCAAGGCTCCTATTGCGTTTCAGCTCCAAGGAACATTGCAGGCTCCAGCAGATGGCAACCAACTCCCAAAGAAGGATACTTGGATTAGTTTCGACCACATTGATCGGCTCACCATATCAGGTGGTGGAACTTTTGATGGCCAAGGAGCAATTTCTTGGAAACAAAATGATTGCCACAAAAACAAAAATTGCAAATCTATTGCCATTGTAAGATAATCTGATCCTACCCTGATTCGAATCTTGGTCATTGATCAATTCTTAACTTGATGCGTGATCCAAATTCACAGTATGACAATATCAACATTTGTCTAGAGAAAAAAAAATTACTCATATGCGTTCGATTGTTTTCTCAATATATATGTGCAGAATTTGAGGTTCAACTTCATCACCAATTCCAGAATTGAGTACGTAACTACAAAAGATAGCAAAAATTTCCATGTCAATGTTTTGGGGTGCACCAATGTTGCATTCCACCATTTCACCGTCTCAGCACCTAAAGAGAGCATTAACACAGATGGAATCCACATTGGGCGTTCAACTGGGATCAGCATCATTGACTCAACCATCAAAACTGGGGATGATTGTATCTCAATTGGCGACGGTACCAAAAATCTCAACGTGACCAACGTTACTTGCGGACCAGGCCACGGAATAAGCATCGGGAGCCTTGGAAGGTACCCGAAGGAAGAACCCGTGTCCGGGATCACAATCAAGAACTGCACCTTGACTGATACACAGAATGGTGTGAGAATCAAAACATGGCCTGCTTCCCCAGCAGCTGGTACTGCCTCAGATATTCACTTCGAGGATATTATCATGGTTAATGTTGGTAACCCTATCCTCATTGACCAAGAGTACTGCCCATGGAACCAGTGCACACTAAAGGTATATATAATAATTTGTTAACATCATATGTTCCTTGTTAGTTAAGTCATCTACCTAATCTTTAATTAATACTAATGGTAATATTAATTGTTCTATGCAGGTTCCATCCAAAGTTAAGATCAGCAATGTTAGCTTCAAAAACATCAGGGGCACATCTACCACTCCACTTGCTGTCAAGCTTGTATGCAGCAAAGGCCTACCATGTGAGAAAGTAGAACTGAGTGACATTGATTTAAAGTACACTGGAAACCAAGGCCCTCTTACCTCTAAATGTACTAATGTCAAGCCCACGATTACTCGCGTGACAAAGCCTCTTTCTTGTGCAACCTCTGCTTGATCTAACAAGTACAAACCATGCTGATGTTTCTCCAAAGGTGGAAAATATCAGTACGTTTTTGTTGTGAATAAATTACCCATGAGCCTTGCTCAAGTGACATGATATAGGTGGGGTGAGGGGGTAAAGGTTTTATGTTCTAACCTCCTTGTAATTATTTTTTGTTCTGTTTTTCTTTTTTTCATAAATCCATGTTTCCCTAGTTTCGTGCCTATGTGCCTACTTAGGTTATTGGAGTAAATAACTATACATAGTAAGTTTAAACAGTTGAAAATTCATGTACTATATGGCATGTCATCTTCTTCTTCGTTTTTTCTCCAGGAAACTATGGTTGTTTAAAACTAGGGTAATGAAGATAAATTTGAGATCTATCAAATCGAAGTTCATAATCTGATTGCATTTTCATGTTCGTCCAGTGGGATTTCTAGTTTCTAAATTTTGAAATAGGCAAGCATGCGCACTTTTTACCCTCTTTTTCAAAGGAGGAATAAGTAGCAAGTTTCTAAGAAAAATAGAACACCTTTTCTTGCGAGAGAAGAAATAAAGCTTAACCTTTTTTTGTTTTCGTTTTGAGAAAATGAAAACGAAAAAAGAATTTCAGTAGTTATAGTTGGTATAACCAAACCACTGGTTATTTCTATCTGAAATCACTGGTTGTTTTGTTAGCTCCCAAAAGTCTTCCAGAAATTTCTTTCCCTCAAGTGATATTAGAAAGATAAAAAATGCAAACATGTTTTTCATCGCCAAGACTCACATCGTTGATGTCTTTACCGAACTGGGCCCTTACCCTTTGCATGTTTCCTTATTCAAAAGGGTGTTTTTTTTCCTTGTTGCTCTTACCCTTTTCATAATGTCATAGCATTCCTGATTCAAAAAAGGAAAAGAAAAGCCTCTCCCTTATAAGTATCAGGAGTTTATTTCTCTCCAATCACCACCTCACATGAACCCGATAGTCCACAGTTACAGACAATTGCTCATAGCAATTCAGATAGGCATCTACTTCGCATTCTCAAGGAACCACAATCTCCTCTCGCCATAAGCTAATGGGTATGTGTGCCTAAACTGTATTCTTTTTTCGTTTTCACCAATATGTCAATCTCAAAGTTTTATGTGAAATTTGACATGAAAGTTAATTGTTCAAGATGTTTTTTTGGGTTAAAGTTACTGTCGTAGTTTGGTTTGAATCGATGATTTCTTTTAAAAAAAAAATTTCCAACTCTGCCAATTTTCAATGAAATCTCCTGCACCTTTCTATTTGTACAGTTTAATTTTACTCTCCGTTACTAACTATTATCATGTTTCTTTTTTCTGGTTATGCAGCTGGCTGGATATTTGTGTTCTTCTTGTTAGTTTCTATAGCTAAAGTCCAATCCAGTGTCTTCGATGTGACAAGTGCAGCATATGGAGGAAAGCCAAACTCTGACATTACCCAGGCTTTGGCCAATGCTTGGAGAGATGCTTGTGCATCAACATGGCCAGCTAAAGTTGTTATTCCACAGGGCACATACTATACGAGAGGAGCAATTTTGCAAGGTCCTTGCAAGGCTCCTATTGATGTTCAAGTTCAAGGCAACCTCAAGGCCCCACTGGACAGCAAATATCTCACAAAGCAGGATAGTTGGGTTGGTTTTCAATACGTTGACAGGCTCACCTTATACGGCGGTGGAACTTTTGACGGCCAAAACAATTGCTACAAAAACAAATACTGCAAAACTACTCAAGCTGTTGTAAGTTCATTAGATCAATCCTTGCTGTTATTTATTTCTTGGATATTAAGTTATAATCTATGAATACATGTTGCTAAATTCTAATGTTGCTGTCTGTTTGGCTAATGCAGAATCTGAGGCTCGATTTTGTCTCCAATTCCATGATCCGGG
The DNA here is from genome assembly GCF_965620075.1 of Prunus avium. Taxonomy (NCBI): domain Eukaryota; kingdom Viridiplantae; phylum Streptophyta; class Magnoliopsida; order Rosales; family Rosaceae; genus Prunus; species Prunus avium. The sequence continues at coordinate 33,240,950 of NC_142286.1, forward strand.
ACATAACTTCACTTGACAGCAAAAACTTCCACATCAATGTTTTGGGATGTCGCAATGTCACATTCCAATATGTCACCATCACAGCGCCTGAAGACAGCATCAACACGGATGGAATTCATATTGGGCGCTCATTCGGGATCACCATCGATCACACAACCATCGGCACAGGGGATGATTGCATTTCTCTAGGTGACGGAAGCCAGCAAATCATCGTGACCAACGTTACTTGTGGACCGGGCCACGGCATAAGCATCGGAAGTCTAGGAAAATACCAAAGCGAAGACCCTGTGGCCGGAGTACTAGTCAAGAACTGCACCCTGACTAACACACAAAATGGTCTGAGAATCAAAACATGGCCTGGCTCCCCTGGATTCGGCATTGCCACACACATTCACTTTCAAGATATTGCCATGGTCAATGTTGGAAACCCTATCTTCATTGACCAACAGTATTGCCCATATAGCCAGTGTGCACAGAAGGCTCCATCTACAGTCCAGATCAGTAGCGTCACCTTCGCCAACATTAAGGGCACTTCTGCCACACCAGTTGCTGTACAGCTTATGTGCAGTAGAAAATTACCATGCCAGAATGTATGGTTGGAAGATATTGATATCAATTACAATGGAGACAAAGGGCCGCTTACCTCTCAATGTGCTTATGTGAAGCCCCAGTTTACTCGGGTGGCAAATCCTCTTGCTTGTGCTACCAATCCTTTTAGTCTTAGAAGTAGAACAAGTCATCTTCTCTCTAGATAGATTGATTTTGTTTCCTTTTTTTTTTTTTTTTGGTGGAATTGTATAGTTCAAAAAGTTTGTTGGCTCTTATTATTAGGTTTGCCCTTTTAGGTTTATAAATTGTTGTTCAAATTTAAAATCTTATTTTTATGCTTTTTTTTTTTCTTCAAGTTCAGATTGAGGCTGATTTATTTTATGTATGTATGTGATAAAAATCCATGCCCTGCTAAAAACATTCATCATCAGCGCTCATCTCTCCAATCTCTAAAATTGGTTCTTATCCTCTTTTCATTTTGGTCTAAAAAGCTATCTCCATTAAGTTGAAGTCTGATTTCTTTGATTAGCTTCTCCAAATTTATTGTTTTGATAAGAAGAGAAACATTACTAGCCAAACTTAAGTCTGAATTCCATATTTCACGGTTTGAAATAGGTAGGTTTACTGGTGTTTGGTCATAGTACAAGTTATAGGAAATATTTTTGCTCACCACTTTAACCCAAGGTGTATGCTCACCCCCATTCTTAATACTTGACATGTGTCCATAGACATAATCATAGTTAATCTTTACTTTAATTTATGTAACCATGGTTATGCTCACATTTCAAGTGTTAAGAAGGATTGTGAGCATACACATTGGGTTAAAGTGGTGAGCAAAAATGCTCCCCAAGTTATATACCTAGTGTTTGATGTTTCAAGTTTACAAGCAAACAAGATCTTGAAAAGAGAAATAACACTATCTTTTATTCGCTAATGATGCTTTGCTTGCTTGGTAGAACCCAAAACATGTGTTAATAATTTTTATTTATTTTTTCATATTTCCTTGTGTCTACAATCTATGTTTTGTTTGATTTCATGATTGTTGTTGCTATTGGCTTGCATAATTAAAAAGTATCTTTCTTTCTTATTACTAGTTCATTTGTTCTCCTCTAACTTTATAAATTTGTGCTCCCATTAAGGATTTAAATTGAAATAATTTTTTTCTTTAAAACTAAAATATGTAATTCACATGTCACTCTCTAGAAGTGACATCCGAAACTCTCGTGTCATTGTCAGCCAATAACATGTATAATCTCTCTTTCTTGTTCTATTTTTCAATTTAAAGACACACAAACTTTCAATTAGTTCGAGTAATATGATTACAATTCTACATTATTTTTGTTGTTTTGTTAGCACTGTGGTTGATATGTTAATTCATAAATAAATAAATAAATTCATAGCAGGTTTTTTCGTTGTTCCGATGATTGTTAATGGATGCCCAAATCACAAGGACGGTGGAGTAGAGCTTGCATACCTTTAAAACAAAAGTTAAAACACCACAATGATCTTGTTATCAAAATAATTGAATAATTTTGTTATTAAAATAATAAGGCATTAAAAAGTGGACCGGCTTGAAACTACAAGCTTTCTCGCAAGAAATCTATTTAGTTGCGGGAACCCTAAACCTTAGCTTCCCACCAAATAGATTTCTTGCGAGAGAAGAAATAATGCTTACCCTTTTTTTGTTTTTCTGGAAGGAAAATATTCAAATTAAAGGTGGTTTTTTTGGGTTGTTGCTCTTATCTTACCCTTTTCATAATGTCATAGCATTCCTGATTCAAAAAAGGTAAGATAAGAGAAACAAACAAAAAAGAATCTCTTATAAGTAGCAGCAGTTTTTTTCTCTCAAATTACCACCTCACACGAACCCAACAGTCCACAGTTACAGAGCAATTCAGATAGGCATCTACTTGGCATTCTCAAGGAAGCACAATCTCGTCTCGCTCTAAGCTAATGGGTATGTCTGCCTAGCCTTATATTCTTTTTTCTTTTTCACCAATATGTCAATGCAAAGAATGTTGGCGAGTTCTTATTAAAGAAGAATATACATATGAGCATATCTGAATATATCTGAGAATTCCCATACACTTTGTTTGACAAAGAAATCGAAGTTTTATGTCAAAGTTTTCAACAAGATGAATGAGTAGGCACAGCACACACATGACACAGATTTTCTGAAAGGTGGTATAATGTTTTTTTTTTCTTTTCTGGTTTATGCAGCTGGAGATTGGATATTTGTGTTCTTATTGTTAGCTTCTATAGCTAAAGTCCAATCCAGTGTCTTCGATGTGACAAGTGCAGCATATGGAGGAAAGCCAAACTCTGACATTACCCAGGCTTTGGCCAATGCTTGGAGAGATGCTTGTGCATCAACATGGCCAACTAAAGTTGTTATTCCAAAGGGGACATATTATTTGAGAGGAGCAATTTTGCAAGGTCCTTGCAAGGCTCCTATTGAGGTTCAAGTCCAAGGCAACCTCAAGGCTCCACTGGACAGCAAATATCTCACAAAGCAGGATACTTGGGTTGGTTTTCAATACGTGGACAGGTTCACCTTATATGGCGGTGGAACTTTTGATGGCCAAAACAATTGCTACAAAAACAAATACTGCAAAGCTACTGATGCTGTTGTAAGTTCTTTCGATCAATCCTTGCTGTTATTTATATCTTTGATACCATTGCAGTTTATAAATACATGTTGATAAATTCTAATGCTTGTTCTGTTTGCCTAATGCAGAATCTGAGGTTTGATTTCGTCACGAATGCCATGATTCGTGACATAACTTCGCTTGACAGCAAACACTTCCACATCAATGTTTTTGGATGTCGCAATGTCACATTCCAATATGTCACCATCACAGCGCCTGAAGACAGTGCAAACACGGATGGAATTCATATCGGGCGCTCTTATGGTATCACCGTCGACCACACAACCATCGGCACAGGGGATGATTGCATCTCTCTTGGTGACGGAAGCCAGCGAATCATCGTGACCAACGTTACTTGTGGACCGGGCCATGGCATAAGCATTGGAAGTCTAGGAAAATACCAAAGCGAAGACCCTGTGGCCGGAGTCATAGTCAAGAACTGCACCCTGACTAACACACAAAATGGTTTGAGAATCAAAACATGGCCTGGTTCCCCTGCATTTGGCACTGCCACACATATTCACTTTCAAGATATTGCCATGGTCAATGTTGGAAACCCTATCTTCATTGACCAACAGTATTGCCCATATAGCCAGTGTGCACAGAAGGCTCCATCTACAGTCCAGATCAGCGGCGTCACCTTCGCCAACATTAAGGGCACTTCTGCCACACCAGTTGCTGTACAGCTTATGTGCAGTAGAAAATTACCATGCCAGAATGTAGGGTTGGAAGATATTGATATCACTTACAGTGGAGACAAAGGGCCTCTTACCTCTCAATGTGCTTATGTGAAGCCTCAGTTTACTCGAGTGGCCAATCCTCTTGCTTGTGCTACCAATCCTTTTAGTCTGAGAAGTAGAAGAAACCGTGCTAATGTTCTCTCTAGATAGATTGCTTGTGTTTTTTTGTTTTTGTTTTGGGAATTGTATTGTTCAAAAAGTTATGCTCTTAATTATTATTAGGTTTTGCCCTTTTAGGTACATAATGGAAAGTGTTCTAAGTTCAAATTGAGATTGATCTTTATTTTATGCATTGCAATAAGTTCCATCTTCTTCATGACGACCCTCGTTATTAACCCAGACTCATGCCTCAATCTAAACCATCCTAATGCCAATTAAAAATATTACATTAACAATCTCCCCTTTTAGCACAAAAACCTCATTGAAAAGAAAAACAAGTCAAGTCAACTGATAAAGCAAACTTCAGACTCAATATCCAATGAAGCTTCGTTGAAAAACTTCAAACGGAAAGCTCATAAACACTAATATAGCAACGAACCACGTGTGGTATGAAGGACAAAGTATAAGTTAAAAACATAAGGTCAAAGTACCATGAAAAAGTCAACGGGTTGTAGCCGAGTTGAAAAGGACCTTGCCTTGTAGACTAGTTGTCTTAGTTTCGAACCCTCATGATACCCTATTTGTGTGTGTGAGAAAACAGAAAAACATACACACATTATTCTCCCCCATTTTTTGTCATGAAATGCTTAAAGGATTATGTTTGAAGTTTTAAAAAGTAAATACATTTTTTAAGTTTTAAAGAAATTTTAAAAAAAATTATGTCAGATTATTTGTAATGGTTTTTCTTTAATTTTTTTATTTATTAAAAAAAACAGTATTATGGGGACTTTGGATATGTGGTGGATCAAATTTTAGGGCCTATTGAGAAGCCCTTGTACACATAGGAAAACTCTTAATTAATTGGAAGGCAAGTCTTTTGTCTTGGGTCGGTGGACTTTCTAGTTCCAATGGGCCAACGGTGAGATATGTTTTCCCAAGGGAATGAGGAGTGCCGATCTAGAACTACGTGGCAATTACCTATTGGATGTTTTGGTTGTTCTTTTGGCCTTTTTCCTTTTGTTTTGTTCATGTTTCGTTTCCAAAAAGACAGCATCGTCTCCCTCTTATAAATACGCGTGGAGGCCGTTTCTTTCTCTCAAAGTCACCACCTTATTGCATGAACAACCCAACAGTCCAAAACAAACACACAAACAGAGCACTTCATCACAAAACCACAGCGACTCTTCTTAGCATTCTCAAAGTAAGGCCTCTCTCTCTCTCTCTCTCTCTCTCTCTAAGGTTCTGTCTTTGTGTTTCTTCTTAATTTCATTTTCCCTGTTAATGTTCTTGTTTGTGTTCATATGGTTATATGAAAGCTATGTGAACTTTTACCAGAGACTTTTTTTCTTTTTTCTTTTTTAATTATAGCTGTGTGAGAAGGTGAAAAGTTTAATTCTTTGTTCTAATTTTTTCTTATAATTATTTATCTACTTTGTAGGGAATGTGCATTGTTCTTGTAAAAACCTGAAAAGGCAGAGGAATAAACAAGTACGATGTCAATTCAAGGAGGCCTGGATTAATTAGTATATATAAGTAAATTTCTGGTGCATTGAAGGCCAAGATGAATTTTTTTTTTCTGGTATATTAGTATATATAAACAAAATTCTAGACACAATTATGAGAAATTAATTTATGGGTACCTTTGTTCATCTGCATTGGTTTTTTTCTTTTCTTGCTCTATTTCAATGCACTCTAAATAAGGAATTCATTGATTTTTCTTTTTTCCCAACTCTGCCAATTTTATCGAAATCTCTCGATTAGTTTCTATTTCTAGCAAGCGCCATAGAGGTTATGTTATTCTCTGGTACTGATTGTGTATAGGCATGTAGTGGAACTTTTTAATGATTGTCTTATTTGGAATTTGTAATGCAGGTTACTGAACATTGGTGATTGACTGTGAAAGTTGAAGAACATCTTTTGCTAGGAAAGAAATTCGAATGGGCCAGTCTAAGTCTCTTCTTTTCCTGTTGATCTTCTTAACTCTGTCAAGGTCTTGTATGTCATGGTTTTGGTCTTCTTCTTCTGGCCAGGCCGGCCATAACCCTGCACAAAATCTGCAAATATCTGGTGATGTTGCTGCTGAATTCTCCATGGATGCTCTCAATGATGAAAGGGGGATTGAGCGGCTCAACAACGCTAGAAGAAAACTGGTTGGCACTAAATCTTGTTGGCATGATGCTTACCAAGGAATATTTGCAGCATGTTCTGAGATTGCCGCCGACGACAATGACAAGAGGAAGAGATTTGCTTGGGATCTTAGCAATTGCTTTCAAAAGGACTCTGGCAGACCCCCTTTTCCTAGATGCCCTGCAGGCTCTCCCATGAAAGCTTGCCTTGAAAAATTGGACAACAATGCAATTCATGCATATCGCGAATTCTATCTGGAAACCAACTCCATTTGCCATCAGTTACAGTTGAGTATAATTGTTTTCTCTTTAACCCAATAAGTGTTAAAACATGAAGAGTATTAATCTTAACTTGAATTGTGGTTGTGTGTTTTCTTTTCTTTTTGCAGGTCTGATATATTCCGGCGTCAAACAGAGAAGTTGGTGAATGAATTGGTAAAGTCATCTGATTATGCAGAGGAGAAATTAGAAACCATAGCAGAGAAATCAGAGAAATTGCTGGAGGGCTCAAAATATATACACGAGTCTCTGAATTCAATCGACGAACAAACACAACAAGTGGCTCAGACTTCCAAGAATGTGAATGATCAAATTGGTGGCATAATAAAGCAGTCAGAGGTGATGTTTGAGCAATCTGAGAAAATTGCAGCCTCTCAGTTACAATTGCAGATGGGGCAGGACAAAATGAAGGAAAAATTGGAAGAGGGGATGGCAATGGTTCATGAGTCTTATCATGTTCTAGGTAAAGGAATACACAGCTTACAGGATGAGACTGTTGAAATAGAGAAGAAGATAGGCATAGTTGGAGAAGCCATGTCTACAAAGATGAGCAAGCTGCAAAGCAAGGCTGATGATATTGGGAATGTAGCAGAGATTTCCTTGGAAAAGCAAAAGGAACTTCTTCATGGGCAATCTGAAGCTCTTGATGGCCTTGAGTCACTAACTAAGTTTCAATCCCAAGCTCTAGAAGAGAGCAGGTAAGACACATTGCAATTGCCATGTTAGTAAAAAGAATTTCAAAACATCTATCAAGCTGTATGTTATTAACATTCTGTTTTAAAAATGCAGGGTTATTTTGCAACAGTTTGCTACATTTGGCCGTGAACAACAAGAAGAGCTTCTTCAGCGACAGGACCAGATTCAAAAAGCACACGACCACCTAGTCGAAAATTCAAAATCCATATTGTCAGCTCAGGTAACTATTTCTTTATGCTGCATTCTAACTAATTCAGTCTTGTAATAACTTTATGATCCTCATAAAAACACTCCCTTTTATATGTGTACAGGAAGCTTTTGAGCAGAAGCAGGCAACCATGTTTGTTGCTTTGGACAGGCTATTCGCCTTGCACAATGCCTTGTTGCTCGAATCGCGGTCAATGAAAGCTTTCTTTGTTTATGCCATGTCAATGTTTGTCCTCTACATGTCCACCAGCACAAAGCAAACTTCCACTGTGAGATGTGAGCTATACATTGGTCTATCGATTATATTCCTGCTTGAACTTGCAGTCCTGAGATTTACAACATATGGAATAGAGCAACAGACTCAGTGGGTCAATATATTGAGAAACTTCTTTGCGCTGTATGCTGCAGTTCGAATAATAGTTGCTTATATCAGATACAAGTAAGTGAAAAAGAACTCAGTAAAGATTGAAATTACTTTTTTCTTTCTTTCTGTTTTTGCTTTTATGATTCGCATTTAACATGTATGTGTTTGAAATTTTCAGGGACTATGGAAGGCTGAACCACGATATGCTACAAGTTCTAACAGAGGAGGTTATGAGCTTACGAAAAAACGCAGAGTTGGAATGGGAATCAGATGATGAATCCGATTGGTCTACATTTGTTGACAAAGATGTACCGGATGGCATTGAGAACTTGAAGGATCCCAACCATCTGCAAGAAGAAGTTGGAGATAATTTATATGCAATCACTTCGTGTACAGGAAGATATAATCTCCGCAGTCGCTCTCCTCGATCAACTGTCTGTGTTTGATGTAATTGCTTTACCATTTACTTGCTAAGAGCTTAGAGAACATTATACTCCTAGATTTTACTTGCCAAGTTAGATCATTCAGGACTGATATATTTGTCCTAATCCTTTGTAATTGTATATGTAAATCATCATCCATCATCAATAATATCTAAAATTTCTGCAAGATTTTTAAAGTGGTTACAAAAATTATGTGATCCAACTAATCTATTGAGAAAGTTGCCAAGGATCTGAAAATCATGGAAGCACGGTATAGCCAGCCAACAATCTTTTAGCTCAGTATGCAAAACATAAGCAGAAATCTGAGTTCACACACAACTACATGTATAGTTGGGCAAAGCACTGATATTGTCCCCAACTCAACCACCTATTAAGTCTAGTAAATGTGGGTTTTGATCATAAAATGCGTGATATTAGTAGTGGTATCATTCATTATATATTGTATTTCATTTAGTCAAGTTTCCGATGTGGGACTTATGTTCTTCAACAATTGACACCAGAATCTTCCACCACTTTTAGTTATTAAAGTATTGGTTTTTAAATTTGATTTGGCTGCTCATATGGAGGATTTGAAGTGGAATTATATCACATACTGATTCTGACATACAGTAACAATGATTAAATCAGAGCCAAAACGAACTAATAGAAGTGTCGGCAGGTGCTTGTACAATTCAGAAACCTTTTGTGGACAAAAATGTCAACAAGGCAACAACATCATAATCTTTGATGCCACCGGGAAAAGCAAAATTTTGATTACAAGCAAAAGGAAAAAACTGGCTTGCCTTATTGTATTTTCCATCAAGTGCAAGTAGCTTAATTAGTCACTGTCGAGACTCAATTATTTCCATCATTCCTTGATAATCTACTTTATTCTCATGTCGTTTTCAGTGTGCATAAAAAGTGTGAACAAGCTGTGAGATGATTGGAGCTCTTAGCACCTCGAAATCGTGTTCATTAAGCAAAAGATAAGATAAATTTAAAGGGCATTGGAAAGTACTTTAGTTGCATTGCATGTTAATTTTTCTTGTTCTTTTTCTATTTGGTGATTATTAACAATCGTATCTTTCTTTGATAGTTACTTGCAGCATTAGCTTTGGTTCCTCTACATGCTTTCTCTCTTTAAACATGTGGATCGATTGACAAAACAAAAATGTCATGCCTATGTAATCGTTGTAATTGTTTTAAGCATCGAATGGTCATTGGCCGATACCAAAAGTATCACTCCAACTAGACATTGTTGTGTTCGACAAGATTTTCAAGTTAGTGATCACCTACCTAGACCTATACCAAGCATATATACTTCAACCAGATTTCACCATCACCACTACAAGATTTTCGTGATGATGTATGATGGTCCTAATGATGATCCTGCACGTATTTCGTGTGTACCGGTGGCTTTAAAAAATCTCGCGAATTGACTTGTATTATAGGTGTGTTTTGGGTGTATTGACTGCATCTTTTGGTGTAACTAGTTATTCCTTACCTCGAGACCAAATTATACTTCAACCAGATTTCACCATCAACACTACAAGATTTTCGTGATGATGTATGATGGTCCTAATGATGATCCTGCACGTATTTCGTGAGTACCGGTGGCTTTAAAAAATCTCGCGAATTGACTTGTATTACAGGTGTGTTTTGGGTGTATTGACTGCATCTTTTGGTGTAACTAGTTATTCCTTACCTTGGGACCAAATTGGTTATTGGTCAGTAAAAATTGTAACAAGCGTACCGGATGCTATTCTTGTAATAGACTTGCCCCTGGTAAAGTTATTACACGGAAGTGCTAGTGTGGGACAATCTACTTTGACTCGTTTTTATAGTTTACACACTTTTGTATAACCTCTTCTTATTGCCATATTTATGTTAATGCACTTCTCAATGATACATAAGCAAGGTATTTCTGGTCTTTATATATACCATCTGTAATCAGTACGAACAATAATATTTCATTACTACAAATATGAATACTACAAATATGGATGTCGTATTGTAATGTGATATACCAATTAACTTATATAATAATACGTGAATTAATAACGTGTGGCAGTGAGTATGTTGCCATAAATGTTAAGTAGCAAAATCTGAAACATTAGTAAAATGAATTACTGTTTAAATATGTAGTTCATATATTAAAATTTCCACAACAAATATATCTGAGAAGAAGACATCATCAGGCCATCATATATATAAATACACACATACACATTAAAATAAAATAAGAGTGGCTGCATGTTTTTGTGGCTGTGAATAAAATGGAATGATCAGAGAAAGGAAAATAAAAAAAATCTTAAAACAAATGATTTAAGTTATACTAAATTGTAGGGATGGCAGTGACCGCCAATGCACTACTAGTACACATAAGTTCCCACTTCCCATCAAGACTAGCAAATTACGTACAGAAGTTGGGAGCAGTTGACTCTATCCTTGTTTCCCACTTAATTTTATGGACAAAAACCAAGCCACATTCTTACTCTCTTTTCCGCTCATATTTGGTAACTTCAACCCAATTTTATATGCTCCCCTCATCATTTCTAAATCCTCCTCATAACCTTGTATTTATTTCATTCAACTCTTGAAAATATATACATAGTAAGCTTCAATTGAGAGAAACCCTTGTAAGGCCCAATCCGTATTGTATTTCACTAATCCAAACCGTTTATTTTGTATATATTTATTTAAAAATCATCTCTACAAAAAAATCACTTGAATCCGATATCATTTGACCACTCAATTGAATTATTGAAATTGTAGTACTTTCTTGAAGCATCACCGTATTCATTGATTTTGTAGGACACAATTGAATGTCGAAACGGTTTTTCGATTTGTCAAATTTTTTGTAAGGATGATCTATGAATATAGACTTAAAAAATAGATTGTTTGGATCGTTGAAAGAAAATTTGTAGGGATCCCTCAATAGAAAAGGAAAAAAAAAAAAAGGTTTTGTGGATAGCAGTAGGCAGGTATGGGTTCATGAAGGTAAACGATGGAATCTATTCCCATATGTTGGACCAAAAATTGATGGGTTGGCCGAAGGATCATGTTGCTTTTCCGCCTAGTTGTTTGGTTTGTCTTGTATGTAAAGCATTGATCCCTTTTTTTCTTTTTTTATAATAAGTATTCCTCCTTTTTCTTTTGTGTCCATATATGCAAAATTTTCCATAACTTATTTTGCTCTTTCTTTTTCTTGGCAATTTTCTGTTTCCTATTTCAATTTATTTTGAGAAGATGCTACACAATATACACCTTGCAAATTTACCAAATAAGTAGTGTTGAGAATTGAAGGGTTTAATTTGATCTCAAACTCCACCTCCATAACCAGAATTCTAATACCATGTGATGTTAGCCAACCACTTAACAGAAGGAGAGAGAAAAAAAAACCTTGGACTTTTACCAAAATGAGTGAACAGAATGTTTGTTTATATGCCAAAAGTTTTCCTTTCCTCCTCCACACTAAGCAATTACCAGTACAAGCGTACTGCAGACCACAAAGTGCCTTTATCTCTTTCTTTAATTTATTAAATAAAATATTCAAACAATCTTAGTTGGAATACGTATGTCAGAATTTCTTTAATCCTAAGTGATCGTTAGTGGGGAGACGCAACAAATTGTCTTAATTTTGATGTTAGATCACTTCGTTATTGTAACGGCCCTTTGTGGCTAGTGACTTTTTTTGCTGAATTATGAATGCAATTCCAGAATTTCTAGACAACAAAAAAAGATAAAATAATGGAAAGAAATTAAATCTGAATTCATACATGATATATATAACATATATAGTATTACTTCACCAACATATCATTGATAAAATTATGGGAAACATTTTTACACGGATCACCATCTAAAAGTTGGCTCTCTTTTGCCATCCATGCAAATTAGTACACTGCTGCAAAAACAAGATCTGCTACAATTGTTATAATTAACTTAAATTGATTTTCTTCTTCTTCTTTTTTATTTTTTCACATCAAGATGGCATAGCGCATGCTGTCACTTACCATGAGGTGATTCATCTCTGTTATCTGGGCAAATTCACCAGATGCCCAGACCCCATCAGCACCATGAACATGAGGTTGAGAAAAGCAAGAGAGAGCAGAAAATGGCACAAGCACAACACTGTACAACACCGAAAACCCCTTAATCCAACGTACCCGCGATGAAGATCTTCTATCCATTTGATGTTGATGACCATGTCCTGCAAAAATTGGCAGTTCTGCTAGGTTCCCACCTCCAATCACCATGCTCTCATCTGCTACTCTGGGGCTCTTCCTTATGTTCTGGAGATTTTGCCTCATTGTTGCCAGCCCACGCCACATCTTTCGAATCACCACCGGAGTTCTTGCTCTGCTAGAATCTGAGAATTAATGAATGAATGAATTTGGTTGTGAATTTGGGTGTGAAGTGAAGGAAAGGGTTCTTGGAGGCCAAACTTTTTCTATGTGGCTTTTTATAATGGCATGCTGGTGGTGGAGTTGCTAGTGGTAGTGTTTATCACAAAGGTTTATGTAGTGAGTGAGTGCCTTTTATAAGGTTCTTCATTCACATTCACATATATTTATTTATTTATTCATTTATTTACCTATATTTATAATATATATTTGTTGGGTAATGTAATATCAAGGCCAACATTCCAACAAACCTGCCTAATAAAATTTTAAATTAAAGCCTTCATGTTGGGCTGATTTAGCACACATATTTTTTAGCACATACAAAAGGAGGAATTATTTTTCATTTTTTAGTTTTTAATTTTAACCTAGCTTTACAGTTCATTTGGTACAAAATAAAAGGGTCCCATAAATGTGTAACAAGCTTGAGACACAAAAGTGAGTTACAGATCGTATCAAATCAGATCATGGGTACCAATCATTTTATGATGAGAGAATTTCAACCATTTGATAACAACTCAACTTCAACCCTATATTCCTTTGGATGCAAAACACATATTTATCACGATGAATGATGCATAATTAAGGAAGTCTCCTAGCTATCAGTTGGGTCCCCAGACTTGGACTATGTAGGAGAGAATCAAATACTATAGCATATATTTTTGGTGTTTCAAAGACTCTAATATCATGTCAATCACTCAACATGTTGTGATCTCAACTGTTCAATCAATGTACATAAAAGACTTATCCGATGCCGATAATAATTTATACGTCATCCGCCGTTAATTATAAACAAATACTTATGTTAATTATAGTAGATTATGAATCTCAACGACACATTTAGACAAGAATTAATCATCTTGCCCTTTAGATCGTGGGCATGACCATTAGTGTCAACCATGCCTCCATTTTGTCGTTTAGCTAAGCTACTGCCCACAGTTTGATTTATATACCTTCGTGAAAGAAACAAAAGCAGACGTTGTTTTTCCACATATTCTTTTTATAGTAAATTGAGTTTAAACCCATAAAATTCATTTTAAATCACATACAACTCTTTCTTTTAGTTTTCTATTTAAAATACCCAAAAATTTCAAATAATACCCGATGACTAGGATCCAACTAAGCAAGTTACCTAATATAACTTAAAATCTGATTTATTGTATTTTTCGGATTCCAAAACTATCCCTATTTATGACTTAATGTGTTATGGGGGGTGTAACTAATGACACACGTTGAATTTGGAAAGATTACCAAATGGTTGTAATGGATATAGGAATTAATTTAGAAACTTATTTGAAATTAAATATTAAATTCAACATTAACGTATTAGTAATCTATTTTTGAATTAACGTTGTTTTTTATGAATTACTACTAGTGATCTATTTAACTTATTAGTAATTTACATTCAATATTAAATTTAGGAATTAATGTTGTTTTCCTTTTATGAATTATACGACTAGTAATCTATTTTATTATACTTTTATGAATAATAGTGTAAATTTTAATTATGTTGAAAAATAATTTGATAATCTATTTATTATTTGTTTTGTGAAAAATATTTTTTTAAATGAACCTATTTTTTCTCTAAATATTGTACCTATTTTTTTCTCTAATAATGTACCTAGTATAATGAACCTATTTTTTTCTCTAAATTTTGTATCTATTTTTTTTCTCTAAATAATGTACCTATTTTTTTTTTCTCTAATAATGTATACCTAGTAAAACAATTTACCTAATATAATGAACTTATTTTTTTCTTCTAAATAAGGTACCTATTTTTAATTTATACAAAAATGTGCATAAATTTCAATTATACAATGCACCTATTTTCTATAAATTATTGTGTACCTATTTTTAATTTTTGAAAAATGTACTGAAATTTCAATTACAAAGTAACTGACCTCTTGTTTTTTTTTTTGGTAAATAATGTACCTATATATATATATATATATATTTTTTTTTCATATGTACATTATTGGATATGTAATTTACATATATATATTTTTGGTTTGTAATTTTAGGGGGTGATATGTTAGAGGGTATAGCAACCAAAAGAAATGGGATGATTGATATGCTATTAATAGGGAGTTTTAATTACAATTATGGCAGGTAATGAAATGCATGGAATAAATTATAAATTAAATATGAAGTTTGATGGCAATGATGTAAAAACATAGGAATACTATGACCTCTTATATCCTACTGGTTATTTAAGTTTGAAATTGGGTTTTACACATAGATTTATAGGATGATGGGTATATGTCTAGGAAATAGAAATTGTAGGGACCTATATTGGACAAGCCCTTCTTTTTATCTTAGGAGCTAGCATCCTCTAGGAAAAGAACAAAATTATTAATCCACTAGTGGTTGTCTGAAAAAGTGATTAATTAGGTTTCATGAACCTCCATATACTCAAATTAGTTTCACAACCAACAAATGAAAAAAGTAAATGCCTTGTTGTTTGGTAAATTTAGGCGTGGAAAATGATTGACCGGTACATAGGAAAACAAGGGAGAAAATGTAACACCGGTATTATAGTAATCTTCTCAAATAGCACTACGATAGAAAATCGACCGTATAGACATAATAATAACGATGCTTTATTTATGTCACATCCAGAATTTTTTAAGACTTTGCTATCCTTAAAACAGGACAATATAAACAGTAATAACAGCCCCATAATGGTGCTAATTCAGAACATTTCCCTACTTGTAATACTCTATGTTTTTTTCTCAAATGAATTTCCCATTGTATATATTATCTTCAATCTCTATTTAACTTGTAGGAACACACTAGAATCATTAGTGTTATCTCCAATTATTCTAAAGTATATAATTAAAAATACCTACTCGTAATGGAGTTTGGAGCTGATCAGGGATATCAGTACATGAAGGTCAAAGTCAATGCTCATCCAGTTCATGTCAAGTGCCATTAAAGAAAAGGTATGGAATATTGCCTACTAATTCCTACATACATATCTAAGAACTTGGTCTCCTAATAGATAGCTATCGATCTTTCATCAAATCCTTTTCAAGTTTTGGTGTTGGGTTAAACGCGCAAAGTAGGTCTAGAACAAGTCTTTACTCATAGTTCCACTTTTGACCTACGTTTGTCAAACTTTGGAGAAAAAATCTTCCCAATATTGTACTTTTTTTTTTTGTTTTTTGTTTTTGCATTTAAATATAATGTGGATTAATCCAATTAATTATTCTTGGTGGTCGGCAGGTACTCAAATAACGCACTTTGCATCCACATTCAACAAACTATATGTTTATGAGATTATAGTTGGTTCTTGGTAGTGAGGATTTAACCCCACAACTAAAATCAAAATTTTAACATATCCCGACCCTTTTTGCCTTCTTATTTTATCTATATATCTAAGTGATATATATATATATATATATATAGTGAGTATTCATTCAAAGATCATCTCTATAAAAAATTACTTGAATCCGATATCATTTGACCACTCAATTGAATTATTGAAATTTTAGTACTTTCTTGAAGCACCGTGTTCATTGATTTTGTAGGACACAATTAGATGTCGAAATGGTTTCCAATTTGTCTAATTTTTTGCAAGAATGATCTATGAATGTAGTCTTAAAAAATATATGGTTTGGATCGTTGAAAAAAAATACATAGGGGACCCTAAAGGGTATTTGAGAGATCCCTCAATATATATATATATATATATATAATGAAGCTTTACTTGTCTGCTTTACTTTTGTTTTTAACATGCTAGTTTGTTGCTTTTTTAGAATTAGTCCTTTAAATATGATGTTGACATCTTTAATTATAATATTGAAGTTTATCTTTGATAAATAAAAATACAAATAAAAAGTTGTCTAGAAATACATAAATATATTAGTGGGCAACCCATCTAATGGCTAATGAGTCAAGCTATGCCGTCTTTTAATTAATAATGGTTAGGACCCAAGCACATCCAGTATATACAAATTCAAACCCATGAATTGAAGAGAATCCCTTTTTTTTTTCTTTTCTTAAAAAAGAAAAAAGAAAAAAGAAGAGAATCAAGCCAGAAAAACAAAAAATTCAAACCCTTTGAAATATCTAGTCACTCTGCGGGATGTTTGATTAAGAAAAAAGTATATTGATTATGCTTTTAAGAAAATGAAGGCCACTCCTTGTTTGTTTGCGTTCAAAAGCAATTATAATTGTGGTCACTTGTTGTTTGTTTTTTAACACATGCTTTGGGCATACCATTAAGAGAGAAAAATCAAAACCATGTAGAGTATAGAACATGTCTCTTTCAACAGCTCTTGGTGTGTTTTTTTTATTAGTCTTCAAGTCAATGTTGTTCAATCACTAAGTGAAGAACCAACAAGAGAGTTTTTATGTGTATGTTCAAATGAGTATGTTCGGGATGAGTAGTTTTTATGTGTGTCAGCCACACCGTTACGTGATGTTATCACGCTACTTATAGTATAACATATGTATCTATTCATTGTTTTTATCTCTTAAATTCATGACATATATCGATCTTGTTGTTGACCTATATTATAACACGATACTTCACAAATCACTCTCTTTAGACAACATTAAAAGGCAGTTTTATGGCCCTAATAGGAAAGGGTCATTATCATTAAACAATTCAAACCATGAAACTATCTATAGACGTACTCTCGAAACTAGGGTCAAATATTACAAATTTGTTATTACAACCTCTTTTCTTCCTGGCCAAATTTTTAGTAATTGATGCTTACATCGATTTTTTACCCCTCTTAATTGTATACTTATGTTGAACGTTCAAAATCACATATGTCATAATTATAAATGCAATCTATTGTTTTTATCTCAAAAATCACATGTATCTGACGAAGATCAAAAGGGGAGATAGTAGATATGAAACAACATTTATTCTATTAATTCATGAACACATAACCGAAACAACAACAAAAAGGGACATTAGCCCATTAATCTAAAAATCTACTTTAGAGTCTTCCCTTGTTCAACCGCAGCCGATTCTTCCTCCTCTAGAGAAAAAGGCTCGTTGAGATCAGGAATGATATCAAATACAACTCGATTAGTATTGATTACATCAACATTAGCCGTCTGATGGTGACGGCGGCCATGATCATGAACCATCGACGGTTCAGCTTGGTCTTGACTCTTCCCATGCTTCATATTCTGATTGGAACATTCATAGATGAGTGTAGCCATCTCAAGCAGAATTTCAGACACTTCAATCTCAGCAGGGCTAAAGTGATGAAGCACATTGCTGCCATTGCCAAGAAGAAGAAGAGGAGATTTATTATTACTTTTATTATTGTAAGGGATGATTGGCCTGCCCAGCTTCATAATGCTTTCTTGAATTAATTTAATTAGCCAAAGCCCTGCTGCGCAAATAAAATTATGTTCATGGTTTTAATTTGATATGCTACTATATATACACCAATTTGGTGGTGATTTGTTTCTGTTTCTAATACAAAACCAAGTAGGAAATTGCCTTTGACCAGGCAAATTATTTTACTTTCCTTATTACAGTAGGAACAATAACTTTTTTTTTCTGTTTTTTTTTCTTTTCATGTTTCCTTCTTGTGTGTGATATGGGTTTGGGGTCATAACCAAAATGGGAATCTTAAAACAAGGAGTAATTGCAAAGGAAAAAAAAGAAAGATAATTAGCTAATTTGATATATTTATTTATTTTTGGGTTAAAAAAAAAGTAATTAATTTCTTTCTTTTTTGAGCACTTTACATTACACCATGTTTGACAACAAGCCTACTTTTTGGTTTTTTTTAATATACAGACAACTAGTCTACTTTTCTAATTAAAATGTTATTTATTGAAGGAAAATACTTTTTCATGTCACTAGCTAATGAGTAAGAAATAATTAATAGTTAAGCATGACATAATTTTAGGGGAAGGTGAACCAACATCAAAACTAAGAAGGTGTCCAAAACTGGCCTCTCACTAAATAATATGAGAAATATTTTTGCTCACCACTTTAACCAAGGTGTATTGTATGAAGGATGAACACAGTACACAAGGTCATTTTCAAGTTTTTTTTCTTCTTTTTTTTAAAGCTTTATTAAAAATGCTATTTAGTAGGAATTAAAACAATAAATCATGAAAATTTCAAAAAATATATAACAAAAAAATTACATACTATACGGTGGTCTCCTTAACCTAAACCTTGTCTCTCTAACATTATTCTCATAGAAAATAACAAACTTGCAAATAGAATCTAAAACAACTTTGGAAATCCAATATTATTTCTTTTTTTTGGTATCAGAAATCCAATATTAATTAGGAAGAGGATAAAAGTAGAAGTGCATTCGAAAAAAAAAAAAAGGAAATAAAATCTGAAACAACTTAGAAAATCCAATATGGATTAGGAAGAGTAGAAGCAAATCCGCATTTAAAAAGGTGTGAAAATACCATAGAAAAGCAAAGTTTCAAAATATAAACAAAAATATTGAATAGTATTGTGTAAAGTCCAAGGTCGGCAACCATGAAAACAAAGTTTAAATAAATTTTCTTGTTTTCAACTAAAAAGAAATTAAATTAACTTGTTTTTAACTATTTAAAAAAAAAAGACTAAAAAGAACATAAAGACCAAAGTAGATGAACAAGAAAGAGGCAAAAGGCTGGCAGCTTGGCCCTATTCCAACGTTCACTGTCCAAAATCCAAACTACCTTTTGACGCTTCCACATCCTTCTAGAGAATGAAAAGCACGCGTCAACCAAGTGTCTAAATTTCCTTCCCCTTCTTTCCTCTTCAACCTCAAAATTAGGGCTTCCTCAATTTAGCCCTATTTTTTCTCCAATTATACTCTCCCCGAATCAAAGCAATTTCATATTCGATTCCAGTCGTGAACTCAAATTTGAGAAACCCCCAAAGCGCAACTTCGAATTTGGGGAAAAAGCTCGAGGATTTCTTGAATTTGGGGGAAGGTTCAGAGCTTCAGGAGAGGGTTGGCTACTTGGGCTGCTTTTTCTTTTCGCAAAGATCTCATCTTTCATTCGATCATGGATACCCAATTCCCCAAATCCCTAATTTCCTTCTTTACCCTAATCCTCTTCGCGTTCTTCATCGTCATCTGCTCCTTCCCCACCGTTCGATCTGAACTCCAAACCGAATCCACCATCATCCGATTGCCCTCCGAGTCCGAACCCGCCGACGCCTGTGCCGGGTCAATCCGGTCACCATCTTTATGCCCCGTCAATTGCTTCCGACCCGACCCGGTCTGCGGCGTCGACGGCGTGACATACTGGTGTGGCTGCCAAGATGCCCAATGCGCTGGGGTCAAGGTGGCGAAATTAGGGTTTTGTGAGGTGGGTAGTGGGGGCTCTGCCCCCCATTCTGCCCAAGCGCTGCTTTTGGTTCACATAGTTTGGCTGATCGTCCTCGGCTTTTCGGTATTGTTCGGCCTTTTCTGAGAGTTTTCAATTTCTGGTTCCCATTTGGTTCATTGTTTGGTTGGTTCTTGGAGGCGAGCTTCCAAAGATTGCAGCTTTAGAAGAGCCTTTTTATGGTGGAATTTCAGCTAATATGAAGAGGGGTTTATGGCGGATACTGGGTACATTGTGGAAGATATATCAAATTCATTGCTTGCTGCACAGTTCTCATCAAATTCATCAGTTGCACACAATTTTTTTGGCGCAGCATTTTGGCTAATTGTGGTGCTTGATTTGATGAGGGTGAATTCTTTTTTTTTTTTTTTTTTTTCTTCTTTAGCTAGAAAAAAAGATACATTTGGGTTATTGGGTTTTGTTACAAATTGGTGTAGGATTGATTGTAGGTTTGTTAATTGTTTTTCTTTTTGGCTTTTGAAGTTTTTGTAGGTGCCAACATGTATCCTAGAGATTGTATTCATATTTGTTTTCTCTGTAGAATTCTTTCTGTAAACATGAAAAACATAAACAGCATTCTGATTTCAGGTATTAATTTCAATACATTTTGTTTTGTCCAGTGGATTTGATTTGAACCCCTAAATATTGTAAGACATCGCATACGGTAGGCTTTACATTCATTATAACTTCAAGCATTTCCATTGATTTTTCCAGAAAGATTTGAGCTAAGAAGCTTTGGAGGACAGAGGGGAAGCATGTTCTCTGTTTTTCCTTTTTATTTTTTCAGTTGATAAAAATGAATGAATTAACCCAATATGTGGTGGCAATGTCGTAGCTGGAGCTGTTGCACCCACCCCACCAAGGAATTGGAGTAGCTGTATTGTAGCCTTTCAGAATTTCAATGATTAGTGATCATATAATTTATGCTCACCAGCCTTATGTGAAATGCTCACCAGCCTCATCTTCACATACAAGTGAATATAAATACGTATATTTTAAGCTGGTTATGGAGTTGATTCAATTTTAAGCTGGTTGGACATCAAGTAAAAAAAAAGAGCTTAAACATGCATTGATATCTTCTAGGTGAGAAACATGCTTCGCCAAACAGTTGCGATGGAAGTTATTTTTTGGGTTTATTGGTTGGAAAAATCTGAAGATTGCTTGATTGGTCTGCTCTGTTACTTTTTGGGTTTGTTTCTTTTTTTCCTGGGCAATTAAGGTTGTAGGGCTGGTGTATTGGGCTTCTCTCTATTAAAAGTTGTGGAAGTGGACCACAAATTAAGTATGGTTCCTTTCTTTCTTCTCTTTTTTTCTTTCTTTTTTATTAATAGAGAAAGACTTTAGATGTAATGAGTTTGAATTTGTGAGCACTCTTTAAAGTAGGCCTAAAGGCCAAAACTCCACCAGATTAAACCAACTCCTGGCCAGATACATTGTTAACTTTATAACTGTATGTTTTAATAGAGAGAGAGAGAGAGAGAGAGAAAAGGCATTTGCTTGTTTTTAATTCTATACTACACCAATAGCCAAAGTAGTGGTAAACATGCTCTGTTTGGTTGTCATAGAAGACTTTCTTGTTCCTGGGTCAGCATCAGTAGGGTCATGGATCCATTGGCATGGCTCTATATTCAATAAATTTGCATTCTTTTTTGCAGTAAATCATGACTTTGCGTTTGAAATTGAATGGTGGGGATTGCCAGGACCATCACTTTTTCTTCCCAAAGATAAACCCAACTTTTCTCCAAGTGCATTATTCAATTTTGGATCCTTTATGCCACTATTTCCTTGTAGTTGCCGTCTCTTTGAATACTTAATCCATCCCATCAAATACATCTAAAAACGAAGTATAATAATCTTCTACTTTCTTTACTCTTATATGACCCTATCTCTTCCTTTAGAACACAGCTCATCTTAAACCATGGACTCAGATTCTGAACTGCAGATGAGGAGGAGGAGGAGGAGGAGGAGCAACCAAAGAGAAGATCAACCAGTACTTGGCATGGAGAATTTACCCTATGAAATCGTCGTCGACATAATTTCAAGGCTGCCCTTTTCATCTCTTGTGCAATTCAGGTATGTATGCCGAGCGTGGCGCAATTTAGCTCAAGACCAACATAATCTTGAATCTCTTGATCATTTTCGTAACTCCAACACGGCTGATGAGAACAGTTATCTATGCCTAATCTTCCACTGTGATTATCCCATCAGAAACCATCTTTGTTTTGTAGACTACCCTTTTCATCATTGTGGCAAAGAGGCAAAAATAGTGAGAAAAATCCACACCCCTTTCTCTGGTTTAATGCCTGAGTTTGATGTGGTAGGCTCATGTAATGGTTTGCTATGCTTGTCTGATTCTTTATACAATGATGCACTTTACATATACAATCCATTCACTAGGGATTATAGAGAGCTGCCCAAGTCAATTCAATTTCCCAATCAAGAAGTGATTTATGGATTTGGGTTCCATCCAGTTACTAAGGAATATAAGGTGGTTAAGATAGTTTATTATAGGAATGCACATAGAGGCTCATGGCATCGATTTCGAGTCTATCGTCCACAATCAGAAGTTCAAGTTCTCACTCTGGGAAGCTCCAATTGGAGAAGTATAGGCAAAACATCTCACTACCTTCATCACTGGCCTGCACAGGTCTTGGTCAATGGAAGGCTTCACTGGGTTACTTGGAGAAGAAGGTACCACCCAGGACGAAAGCTCATCTCTTTTGACTTGGGAGATGAGCAATTCAGGGAGGTCCCAAAACCTGAGGCTGATGGCTTAAACAGGTGGGATTATCATCTGCTGGTCGTAAGAGGCTGCCTTGCTGCAGTTTTCTATTGCAGCTTTGGGAAATTGGAGATGTGGGTTATGAAGGAGTATGGTGTGAAGGAAGCTTGGGTCAAAGAGCTGAACATAGCAAGCCATGTGCCAAAGGCATTGAAACAAGATGTCGATAGATCATGGAAGATTTCAAAGATTGCTATCAGAGGAAGATATGTGAGGGTTTTGTGTGTTTTGGGGAGTGGCCAGATCTTGTTGGAGTACAAAAGCAGAGCTCTGGTTCTCTATGACCCAAACGGTGGAAATTTTCAAGATCTTGTGTTTCAGGGGATGCCAAAATGGTTTCAAACAGTTGTTCATCTGGGCAGACTTAACCAAATTCATACCCTTGTTAATATGTGAAGGGTTCAAATCATGACTTCTAGTTTGTGCTTCTTTCCCTGTAAGTCTGCTGATTGAAACAGATCATCTTTGTTATTGTTGCAGTATTTGTATATCGATTTGATTCAGGAAATTGAAATGTTTCCTCAAGTTTATTTCTTAAAATTCTTCAAAAATGAAAACCATCTTTGATCAATCAAAACTTATCAAACAGCCTTTCTAAAAAATGAAATGAAATCAACATCAGATTCATATTGCTTACAGCTACAGCCCTGCCATACATTAATAATTGTACCATCTTTGAATTACTTTTGCACTTTTTTTCTTTGGTGAAAAAGATCACTTTGCATTTTCTTTCTGTCTTTTTTTAAGATCATTGGGCCCATACGTCTCTTTCAAGAAGTTACATACGTCTAGAGGCCTTACAATTTTATCATACCACTCCTTTTGTCATGAGGTTACAGAGGGATCCCAAATAGCAAACCTTTGGTATTGGTAGTTTGATACAGTAATGAGGAAAGGATTCTTGACCCAATTGTGGCGAGAAAATGCACATTCGTCCACTGTTCAACAAAATTAAGTATTTCCTTTATTTCTTTTTTTAATGAAACTTTGAGTACAAATTATACATGCAGATCAGAGAACATTGCTTTTGGTCAAATTGGCTAGCATGCTTGATTGAGGAGCTAATCTCTTTCAAAATCGAGGGCGGAAGCTTGCGTTGTGTGACCTACACTGAGGAGCTAATCTCGCACATTACTTCTCAAACGCTCCAGGATGTACCCTTCACCTGTTAGGTACTGGACCAAGCCTTCAAAAACAAACATATATGATCAAACATGCTGAAACAGAGCAAACGCTTATTGATTAACGAATTGTAGTGTGGCTCTGTAGCTGATTTTGCAAAAGAAACTATATATTTCAGTAGGCAGATAAATTGTTACCATTGGTATAATCTCGACAATCGTGATGGCCAACCCTCAAATTAGTGTCCCAGACTCTGTTGAATTCAAGTGCCGTATCTATGGCACTTGCTTTGGGAGACCCAACAAACCAGCATTTGCTTCTGGGGAGTTTTGACAACTTCCTCATAAGAACAACTCCTAACATTTAGAAAGAACAAATACCATATGAACACCAAGAAACAAAATAACAACTGTATATATTCAAAAATTTGTAGGGTCACCTGGTATTGCTTTTCCAGATAGAACTGCAAGGGCTGCAAATATGTTTTCAGGATCTTTTGGTTGAAAATCAAAAACCAAGGCCTGCAAAAAGAGACTCAATGGAATTGGAGTTCAAACTTTCGTATTGAAGGAAACAGAATGGCACATATGGCAAATTGAAGGAAACATATATCTGATACAATTGTTCAATTTGCAAGAAAACAGTGATCATGATTGGATTTTTTTTTTTAATTATTATTTTTTTATAGTAGTGGGCTAAGAATTTAAGAAAAACCAATGTTAGAAGATAAAATTTAAGAAACTAAGAAAACCCATGTTAGGATAAATGGATAGAAAAGCCTTAGCCCCGTTTGGTGAGTTGAATTATGTAGTTGGATAGGATTCATAATCCTAGTCAAATGTTTGGCTGCCCAAAAACAACACGGATTGAATTATATCTAATCCTACTAAAGTCAAATATAGTAGGATTATGAATCGTACCAAAATGTTGGGATTAAGTTGGATTGGAGTATGTCTAATCCGACTAAGCCATGGAATAGAACATTTCAATTAATCTAACCCCATAATCATGTGTAGTATCAAACACATCATTGAATTAGTATTATCATTTCAAATCCAATGTAATCCAATGCAATCCAATTCTACCTATAATCCAATTCAATCCAATCCCAGTCACCAACAAAGCAAAACACAAATAAATATGGTAAATTAAAGCCAACCAAGGAAAATTGGGCAAGAAAACCCAAAAGAATTAGTGAACTAGCTAGCTACCTTATCTAGAGAATTGGAGGGACAAGAAGAACCTGAGAATGAGGTGGAGGTGAGGAGGGTTTAACAATAACCATGAAATGCTGCAAATCCCAGAGATTGAGAGAGTAAGCAGAAGAGGCAAGAAGCTGGGCAGGCCCTTTTGTGGCTCTTAGAGGCACTGCTGCTACATACACCTCATCTCTTCCTTTGGTTACTGTAGGTTTCATGAGCAGTGAAGCCATGGATGCTTTGGAAAAGCACCTGAGCCAACCGTTAGTGGCTTAGAGCGGTTGGAAGACGAAGCTACAAGTGGACAACAAAAATATGGAAAAATTAAAAATAAAAATAAAATCTGTCCACTGGGGCTTGGTCTTGGTGGAAGTCTATTTTTAGATCAATAATGTCCAAGAATTTTATATAAAGGACAAATGTTGTGAAGGCCATGCCCAAGAAAAAAAAGTTGGAAGAGTCCTTCACGTTGTTTAGATTGCTTTTCCTTTTCTGGGCCATCTAGCTTTATAATATATATTGGAAGCATTTCTATAGTTAATGATATTGAAATTGAACTGTTGAACTTGATGTGTGTATAGAACGGTTGATAAAATGTGTCGTATTTTTTTTTATTTACACTGACTACTCCATTTCCATGTGCTTTGCATGATCACTTTCACATTTGAACTACATGTCACATTAGTCTTTTTGTATTTGGGCATAATTATAGGCCAGTAATTTTAACACTTGTTTTTTAACATCTGTGCAGTCCTTATGCGAGTACGAAAATATTATAAAAAAGTCACTTTTGGTCCCTGTAGTTTGGCACTTCAACCACTTTTGGCCATGTAATTTCAATTCCGTCAATTTTGACCCTGTAATTTTATATTTGTAGCAATTGAAGGACAAGTTAGTATTCCTGTCAATTTCTTTGACGATACAAGAGGCAATTTCATCAACTCAAAATCCTTGAGTATAAAAGCTCGTCTGAAACTCCCCTAATTTCAATATTAGGGCTTGAAATTGGTCATTTGGGTTTAGGGTTCTTCAAAAATTGGGATTAGTGGTTGAATTTCGAGCCCTAATATGAAATGGAGAGAATTTCAAACAAGCTTTTACACTCAAGAGTTTTGGGTTGACGAAATTGCCCATTGTATCGTTAAAGAAATTGACAAGAATACTAACATGTCCTTGAATTGCTACAAATACGAAATTACAATGGCAAAATTGACGAAATTGAAACTACAATGTCAAAAGTGGTTGAAGTGCCAAACTACAGGGACCAAAAGTGACTTTTGGCCAATATTATTTTTTTTGTTGAAAAGAGGAGGCCATGCCCAAAAGAAAACACTAAACTACTTCCCGAGGCCTACAAAGACCGCGCAGGTCATCAACAACAGAGGACCGAATACTATCGGGAGGCACTTGAAAGGTACAGAGACCCAAATCAAGGCAAGAGCCCAAGTTAGCAAGTCTATCAGCCACCATATTACATTCACGATAAACATGATAAATAGAGCAGCCCCAACATTTTTTGATGTAGTCCTGGTAGCCCCATAACAAGGTAGTAGGAGGGTGGAGGGCATCCAATATTCAATTTAGAGTGCATATAGTTAAAAGATAAGTGCTAAAATCATTATTTTAAGTTCTTTGAGAGATGAACTTGTATGCGCAATGAGACTAGTTTTTTTTCCTCGATACAAAATAAGATTGATTTAAGACTCAGATGAATGATGGATATGGATTTTTTTTTTTTTTTAGGTAGTGTACTTCATGGGCTGTCAGAAGTTATATTTTTTTAATAACTAATGTTTACATGTACACTATCTCATTCTCCATGTACCAGAATTCACAAAAAATAAAAAATTAATTCAAAAAGTTTAATCACTTCTCAGCGTGATGTGCTACCACATGATCATACACCTTTAAATTTGCTGGAAAGGAAAAGGAGATAAGGAAAAATATTAGAAAGAATATACAAAAAAATTGTTCGAGTAGAAATTGGACGTGACACAATTATCATCAACCAAGTAAAGATCTTATTACTCAAATGCAACACATTGATCCCCATGATGATCTTCTATCAAACATACATACATGCACCACAATAGAATTCTTCAGGTTCTAATTAGCTTTTAACTTGGAAACTCAACCAAACCCCAATGCATATATGAAAATCTAAGATCTAACATGCATGTCTACCATATATATGGCAAGCTAGCATGGGTACATTTGAGTGGAAACTACATCGCTGACATGGTGTATCCGTACCAATCAATAATTTCTCGTTCCATACACCTTGTTTTCCCTTATCACTCCTTATTTAAGTTCTTAGACCACTAAATTATAAAGACATCGATCACTTCACATGCAAGCAACCCCCACATACCCACTAATTAATACAACTTAAATTCACTGGGACACATTGAACTGTCATATATAAGCTTTTTACTCAGCCTACTCCACTGGCTCTTCCTTGACAACTTTCTCCTCGGCAGCATCAGCAGCTGGCTTCTCTTCCTCAACAGCTTTAGGCTTCTCTTCTTCCTTAACCACTACCTCTTCTTTAGGATCTTCAGCCGCTGGTTCCGATACCGGCTCCGGAGCAATTGGTTCTGCAGAAGGAGCCTCAACAGAGTCATCAATATTCAATTTCTCCTTAGTCTCCTCCACAAGTTCTGGCTCAGCACTCTTCTCTACTGTTGGTTCTTCCGCTTCTTCTTTGGCCACAACATCTTCCTTGGCCCCCTCCACCACCTTCACCTCCTTTGTCTCAACCTCAACTGGGGTGGTTTCATCAGCTGCAACCTCAGCCTCAGGAACTTCACCAGAAGCCACAACAGTCTCTGCCTCCTTTGGCTCCTCTGCAACAGCCTCTGCCTCAGCTGGTGCTACTTCTGTCACTACTTCTTGAACCTTAATTGGTTCCTCATGAGTTGTGTCCTCTACAGGGAGGGCTGTCTTTGCTGATACAACCTGCAAGATTATAATATATTTACAGTACTCTTTAACTTTGATTAACACTTAATTAAAGGGTCAAATCTCAATTAGTTATTACATTTGCAAGAGAGCTTGAATTGATCATAAGCACAAATCTATGTAAACTCTAAAATTGAAAGGTGAATTAATACCTGAGCAGTGGCCATGGGAATTGAAGAAGTGAATGGAAGAAATTGAAGTAAAAAAACAAGAAGACTGATCAAAGGTAGGCAAACTTAAGAGTAAGAAATGAAAAGAACAGAAGTCAATGGTTGCAATGAAAAAAAATGATCAATTGGGATTGGTTTATATAGAGGCCTAGAGGCCTTCTCTCACTGCCTTAGGTCGATGCATGAGAGAGAGGGACCCATGGGGTGGTGGAACTTGGGGAATCTTGGGATTTGACACCTCATCTCTCTCCCTCTCTCTCTCTCTCTACATTCAAGGGATTGGTAATAATGTTACACAAAAAGTTTTTGGATCGATCTTGGGTTTAAACAAAATGTCTAAATTAATTAATGGCTAGTTGAAAATTTGTAATCTTTGGATTGGAGGGGTATCAAATAATGGAGGAGGCCATATTATTTTTCCATGCAAGCCATCATTCTTCTTTTGGTTGTGTGTGCTCCTGTGCTTTGTGCAGTCCGGCTTGCAGGGTTACATTACCATTCTGTCCACTCATATGCATCTTCAAATCCTAATTAAGTAACTACTAATTACTTAATTACAACTGGTTTTGCCTCTCATCATTGCCCTTTTTCTGTTCCTATATCAATTTCTACCATGGATAGATGTTACTATTCGATCTACTTCAGAGTATAGGGGTAGGGTAAATATTATTTGGCATTTTGCTTCCTATTTCAATTAAATTCTTGCAAGAAAATGAACCCTTTTTTCCCTTCAATTATTGACTATATACACCCTTCCATTGCATGCCAAGACATTGTAGTTATTGTTAGGCATATTTACTTCTTTTTTTCATTAGTCTTAAGTCTCTTCTCTAAAATTTAAAAATGACAGTGTCGAAGATACAGCATAAGTATACACTAAGAATCAATCATCGAACTACCAAAGCAACCTCAACTTTCTTTTTATAACATGACAATATCGAGAGAAATAAAAGATTAAACAAGCATAACTATATACATCAGAGATCAATCATCGAATTACCAAAGCAACCTACCCTCTCTTCCCACATAGCAATTAGAGGGAACCTAGCTCCCGATTGAATGCCTCCCTCCCTCCCAAAACGTAAAATTTAACAAGCAGACAAATTGTGAAGAATCGTGCTTATTGCTTAACATCAACGTCCAAGTCACTAAAAGGTAAACGTTAGGCCGGCGTTAGATTATGGACCCTAACAACCAATGGCCACAATTTGCTTCTCAGAAATGAGTAAAATTCTGACGTGGATCACATCCTGGTATGTTCCATCACCTTGTGCCTCCTCTTTACCAAGCGTGACCCGAAGCTAGCTAGTGGACCCCAATTATTAGGCGACAAATTTTGAACTCTCAAGACCAATTGTGACCCAACTTTCCCTAGCCTCCTTGGCTGAATTGGAACACAGTCATACATGATGCTCCTATACGTAATCAGCTCAATTTATCTTGCAACATTTAGGTGCCTCCACTATTTAACGAACTAACATTCAATTTAGTATTAATTATCCTAATCTTAACATGCTAAGATCCCTAATAAGATACATCGAGAGTTTTACACACACGTGAATAACTAACGTTAACATTCACGTGTACAAGTGAAGTTTTCATTCATTGTATATGGAGGTTATAAATGTGATTTCTATTCATCCATGTTTTTCACTAATATTCATGACATTCTTATTGTCATTTGACTCAAAAACCAAGTTGGACACTAAAAATATTCTTTCGAGTTAAAAATCCAAGAACAAATCTACCCCGTGATCCATGCAATTTAAACTCCGTACGCTGGCAGGCGATCATGGCTTTGGGATTTGCTTTGTAAACATTTGCAACCATGATTGAAAATCCTACCGTTTAACAAAGTTCTACGTGCCGTTTCATTCAGACTTTCATGAGTTTAAGATCCTTGTTAGGGGCAAAGAGCCCTACAGAAAAAAGGGTACCCTCCTCCCTCCTCCCTCCTCCCTTCTCCAACTCTTCCAAGCTGTCATATATGGACGGATGACTTTTTAACCTTTAGGTAGGTTTTTCAGTTTGGGCGGTGGGGTGGCCCACCAAAGTGGAGCCCGCAGAAAATTCCACGTACCTCTACTGTATCCTTGTGCCAATGAGGTCACAACACGTGGCAAAAACTTTGCCGACCACGTGGTGGGATGTAGCTCTCTGTCAGCATTGGACATGATTTGGTAATACTTTAGGGTTCAAACCCAATTGGGGGGTCCATGTGATAAATCATGAATAATGAATATGTGACAGGTTGAGGGTCATGAAAAGCTTTCGATTTGGATCTGAATGCTTACTTTTGTTCATTTATAAATAACAGCAGTGATTTTGAAGTAGGCAATTTTATTCTTTGCACTGCACTGCAATCCAAATTGCTTTGGATCCACCAGCCTCTGCAACTTGTGGACAAATCTAGAGAAAAATGGGGTGTTTTTTTAATGAAGGAAAAAGAAATTACACGAACATAGACTCATGGGGTACACAGGCCCGAAGAGTTCAAGGTAAAAGGAGAAAAATGGGGTTGTTCTACATGTTTCTGTCACTTGGTATTTATATATATATATATATATATATATATATATATATATATATATATATATTATGTTCTCATCATCAAAAGAAATAAAAAATAGAGTTGGTCTTGTGCACTGGTGTCAAGAATTTAAGCCAATTCTCATGTCAGCGAAATATGATCGTAGAAAAGGAACAGGAAAACCAACAAGTCAAGATAATTAATCCCACAAGAAAGTTAGGTTTGTTTGGTTCATTCTCAACTAGGATATGTTCATGGAGTTACCATGGAGATGGAGCTACCCCGAATTTTTACTGTAAAGGAGATGAGGAATATTACCATCACTTTTGGATTGATGCATAGTCTATTTTTTATTTATAATGTTTTATATAGTAAGACTTTATATAATTAAGATCATCTTATTTCTACACAATACACTATTGATTGAAATCATTCAGATTCTAGGTTCTCTTTTAAGGATTATTCATACCCAAAAAAAAGAAAAATTATTTAGTTATTTGATTATCCACAATTTCGTTTTAATTTTGTTTAATGAACTGTGTTCTTTTTCACTGTTTATATGACCAAATGACTTCGGATCACATATAACTTTTTTTTACAATAAGGACATACTTAAAATATAAAATTGAATCTGTTATTCATATTCTTAGGGACTGTCCAGGACTATGATGATATGGAATTCTCTTTTAAATTTACACGCTTCTCCTCATTTCTTCCTCTTTGAGCTAAAACCTTGGCTCTTAGGCAATCTGCTCTCTAAGGTTAAAGATCTTGATGGTATTGGATGGAATGTTATTTTTGCCATTACATGTTGGCATATCTGGAATTGGCGTAACAAGAAGATTTTTAATGTTGAAGTGGATATGCCTTTTAATCCCGGGAAAACCATTTTTACTGTGGTTGTTGAGTGGGTTAAAGCCGCTACTGGCTTTTGCTAGAAACCTGACATAATACATGTTTTTTTGGCTTTGGGAACCTTCTACAATTGGCTAACTTAAGCTGAATGTGGATGGTTCTAGAAGGGTTGCCACTAATATTATTGGAGCAGGAGGTGTTATTGGGGACTCCTCGGGTGACTGGATTGCCGGTTTTGCAGTGAATTTGGGCCAAGGTCATATCCTGGAGGCTGAGGTTTGGGGTCTATATTTTGGTCTAAAGCTTGCTATTGAGAAAGGGAAAAGAATTGTGTTGCGGATTGTTTGGCAAATTGGAGTTATAATCTGGACCTGGAAATTTGCTTCTTTTATGAGACTCCTATCTGGGTTAGCTCTCTGTTGGTGGATGACTTGCTTGGTCTTGCTAGGCCTCAACTCATACGTGGTGTTTAATTATTGTTTTTCCGGTTTCCCCCTTATTTCACCAATATATATATATATATATACAGAAATTCTCTTATGCGGACATCCGGATGTTATTATCGTGCGGACGTAGTGTATTTTGTACTACCCCTCTCTGTTTTCCTGCCTGTTTACAATAGAATCCGCACGATAATAACGTGCGGACATCCGGATAAGAGAATAACTGTATATATATAACTTTTTTCATATATCACATAAAAACAAAAGTTACAAAAATTTGTTCTATTTATAGGTCAGTGTGTGTGCCAACTAAGAAGTATGAAGTCAGATTGCTCAATTTTGATCATTATGGTTATTACAAAACTTTGCTAAATTCCTTTTTTTGTCACCAAAATAAAAAAGAAGAAGAAGAGGAAAGAAAAGATTCAAATACCGTTGTGCATTTTTCAGGGTAGAGCAAGGGCCTCACTTTGGGGGCTATAGCTCCAGGAAAGAGACTACGAGGCCCATAAACAGAAAGATTGGGTTTACTACAAGCAGGAGCTCTATGTCAGCCACAATTACTTGGAGGAAGTCAGGTGGGTCTGCTTCCAACTTTCCAAGAAGTCTTGGCCCAGTGGACCCCTTGAAGAGCGCCTTTATTTTCTTCTTTGTTTTTGTTTCTTCTGGAAAATGCCTTTTTTTTTTTTTTTTGGGGTCAAATTCTTCTGGAAAATGCTAGGAAGGTCCTTTTGGGCGGAATTAGTTGCTTGAATGCAATTCTTATGTTCATTCCCGTAGATGAGGATGACAAACTCTCTCACTCTCATGTTTGGAAATGTTGGGAAATAGTAACCAGGAAATTAACTTTATTTCCATTTCAAAATATTTTTGGCTTTGCAATAATACCTTTACAAGAAATTGAAATATTAAGAATTTTTATGAACAAAAATAGTATTGTTAATTTATAATGGAGTTTATTTGGTACTAACTGTGTAAAAAATGTTTTCCCCATCCATAGGAAAAGCAAACTCAAGTAGTTGTAGACTTACAGAGGCATAAGGAGGTGCACCTCCTCTCGTCGAAGAAAGCTTTGGAGGTGTCGAAAATTTGTCCCTCTGCTCAATCTGCTAGTGCTCTCCAACAGTTCGACAAAAAGCCTCAACAAACCTCTTCTTTTGCTGGCTTGGAGGAGGCACAAAAAAAAAAACAAGGAAACCTAAGATGTTGCAATAAAAGATCATCACCGCATATAATGTAATTTTGAAGTCTTTATAAAAACTGAATATTGTATTGATAAAGCTTCCAAAGTAAGTTCAAAAACCAAAACTAAAACAGAAATTTATTTGAAATTGTTTTCACTTTTGTTACTCCCATCTTCCCCTCTCAGTCTCTCTCTCTCAATCTCATCCTCATTCTCATTTCCTCTATACTCTAGCATAAAAATGAAAACTAAAAACTAAAACTGAAATGATTATCAAACGGACCCTAAGGGTATTTGGTTGTCTAATTTTGTTGTTGTTGAGCTTTTAGCCTTTTAAATATTGCCCCTCCCCTTAAAAAATTCATGGATCTACCACTGTAGCCAAGTGGTTACATTGTCAAGAATGTGCTTGCCAAATATGGAGGTAGCATTTTGTACTCATTCTTGAACTTCTAAATCTTGAATCAAACGAGCTCCCGTATCCCTCATCCTTATCTAGATTGCTCAATACCTTAACTTGTTATCCTAACTTTTGCTTTCCAACACAAGTGGCAATCAAGATGCTCTCTATATCATTGCATCAAAGAAGTGACACCTTTACAAAATCCAATGTGAGATTTCCATCACATAAATTGGAAATAGAAGTTAAAAGAACCTTCTTAGTACAAATAAAGTTAATCCCTAAGCAATTACATGAAATCAAGTTAATCCCTCTTCATACATAACTTATTTGTGTACAAATAAGTTATGTTCAACTCTACCCAACACCTTGCAAACCTTTACTAATATTTCTCTTAGAAAGAACCCTTTTAGCAATATTATTTTATTAACACACGGATTAACAACCTTTTTTTGACCTAAAAGAGAAAATTAAAAGAGGAGACAGATTCATGGGTGGGGCCTACATATCTTTGAGTGGTATGTGGGACCACAATCATTCTAACCTCTCATGCAATGCAAGGAAGGGGATAATGTGCAGGAATATACATAGGCCATTCAGTTATTAACATTCCCCAAAAATCTCTCTAAACTTCTGACAGTCTCTCGATGACTCATAAAAGCCTCAAAGTCCCCTTCTTCCCCCCTCCTTGAATCGTGTAATGCGTGAATGTGTGAGCGCCTTAGTGACCTACACGTTCTCTCTCAGACGTCTCTCTCTCTTAGTCTTTCTTAACCATCTCTCTCCCACTAATATTTCGGATCACCACAGGACCTTTTCTCACTCAGTTTGACAAATCATTCTCAAATCCACCTCATCCCTCTCTTCCTTTTGAGAAATTCAACATTCAACAACAACCCACCACAAAAAGCTAGGAGACAAAAAATTCCAGTTTTTCCCTTTTGCCTTTTTCTCTCTGCTCTTTTTTGCTTTCAGGGCCTTGTTTGTTTCTGCCTCTTATTTTCTTGTGTTATCTGAAACACAGACGATTATTGCCTTTCTTGGGTTTGTTTCATTCCACAAATTCTTTCACTTTCTATCATTTTGTGTCAATTCTTTCACTGGGTTTCTTTTATTTTCTCTCCAAATTCATAAAGGAAGAGGCTTTCGTTCTGTTTTGGCTACAATGGGTTTGTCCAGTTCTTGTGCAATTGGTCGTAGCTAGTTGGGTTTCCTTGTAACTGTGGATGAGTTGATGTTCTTTTGGCTGCTGGAGCTATCTCAAGTTCCAAGGACATGGGGGGAGGAAACAAGAGTGATCAAGAAACAGAGAAAGAAAATCAAGATGATACTGATAACGAGGCAGTAGAGGGAATTGGCAGACAGATGAGTGAGGCTTCTGTCTCTGCAGCTGAAGAGGAGGAAGATGAAGAGGGAAGCAACAAGATTCAGTTGGGTCCTCAATGCACTCTTAAAGAACAGATTGAGAAGGATAAGGTGTGTTTCTGCTCAAACTCAGGGTGTAAAAGATTGTATCTTTTTCTCTTATTTAATTTCTTTTTGGCTGTTGACTTTTTTGTTGTTTCCACTCTGGTGGTTGACTTTTGTTGCATCAGGATGATGAGAGTTTGAGGAGGTGGAAGGAACAGCTTCTTGGGGCTGTGGATTTTGAGAGTGTTGGAGGTATCAGATTTCATTTCATCATCTCAGCTTTGCAATTTTACTGGAATTGCATTTCAGAATCTTTATTTATGTCAGCAGCTCTCTTTGACTTAAATCTTTCACTGTTGATGATTGCCAATGATCAAAGTGGTTAAATAATTGAAAATAATTAAAGTGTGTAACTTCCCTCTAACCCCATTCCCTTGCACTTTTATTTGATGCCCTGTCCTTTTCTTTCTTAATAATGATTCCTTTGACCCTTATCTTAAGAATCTTTGCATCCTAATATTTATCATTAGTTGAGTACAATTTCCTTGTTATGTCTGTTTTCACGTGAGAATTGGCACATGTTTTATTTATTTATTTTGATTTACAATTCCACCACTTATATATGTATAAAATGGCTAAGGACCAGCTTGGAGACGTTGCTCTTTTGGGCTATATGCCTATATGTGCTTATCTCTTAGTTCTATGAATCTCTTTGATGTAGGGTCCATAAATTTGTATCATTTCCCTTTTAATGAAAACTGTTATCGTGAACCATGATCATAACATGAATCCAACTTTCTCAAAAACCTGTCATTCGTATTGCTGTCTGTGAACACTTAAGAGATGATCTCTTCCACTTTTTCTTCTGCAGAGGGCTTGCTTGCAGCATAAGACCTATATTTATGACTTCATACTAAAACAACCATACTTGTTCAACTTTGACAACTAGTGATTCTTCACCTATCTGTCATTTTACTACAACATTTTCAGAACTCGTTGCCTCCAATCTTGTAGACTTGTGCAATTTAGAGATGAAGTTGTCGATTATCAGTTTTCTTTTTATCTTTTTTTTTTTTCTTCCCTCTCATTTCGCAACCAACCTCACGGGTATAGTTGGCCATTTTAATGAGGTTATTTTGATCAGAGAATCCTACAAAAGCTGCATTCTTTACTAGTTCGATGGTAAGGGTGTATGTTTAGAAATAAGAATTTGGCTTTCTGCATTCCAACTCTCTGTTTCTAATGTTTTACACTCCATGCAGACTATAAATTTCTTAAAACTATGCTTATCCATCTCTTTCCTTTTTTGTTTTAAATGGTTTCTTTTTATTTCTTGCACATAGTAATTCTTTCCCTTCTTTTACAACAGAAACTCTTGAACCTGAAGTGAAGTTCATTCAACTGTCAATCCTCTCTCCTGATAGACCTGACATTGTTCTTGATATTCCGGAAGATGGGAAACCCAAGGGCTTATGGTTTACGCTGAAAGAAGGCAGTCCACACAACCTGAAATTCTCCTTCCAAGTTACCAATAACATCGTATCCGGCCTCAAGTACACCAACACTGTGTGGAAAACTGGTGTCAAGGGTAAGTAAGCTATTTCCATCCTAATTGTCCTTGAAAAATGAATCATGATGCACTCGAATTGTTCCGTTCACAAGGATTTTAATTTCAGTTGACAGCACAAAAGAGATGATTGGAACTTTCAGTCCTCAGCCAGAGCCTTACACACATTTGATGCCAGAAGAGACCACGCCTTCTGGCATATTTGCCAGAGGATCATATTCTGCAAGATCAAAGGTAAGCCCAGTTGAAGTAAATACATAATCTTACGAAGATTTCAGTGTTTAAGATTTCCTAATTTACATAATCTTTCTATAATTAACTGAATGAAGTAATACAGTTACCACTATAGAATCTCATTCTGTTCTATCTCCATCTCTGTCTCTGCAGTTTCTGGACGATGATAACAAGTGCTACTTGGAAATCAATTACACCTTCGACATTCGAAAGGAATGGGCTAAATAAACAGACAATTTCTCAATGAGCGCCAGCATATCTTTTTCATTCGGCTTATGTTCTTGCACCACGATTAGCTTAAGATTTTTCCAGTTAATGAGTATCCAAACATTACTTACTTCCCTGGTTATGCTAAGTTTGTTAGTTAATTTTCATAACATTGGATTGCAAAGAAAGAGAGTCTGTTGAGGGGATTTTTTGTTTACTGCCTGTAATAAAAGGTGAGCTTAGATTTTGTTCTTGATTCACTGCATTTGTCTGAAGGAGTCTTCATTTCTTTGATTTCTTTAGCTGCTAAAGCCAAAGAAATATGATAGGCTATTTGAAAATTATTAAACAGTTTAGTCAATTATGCTAATCATAATTGACAGCTTGAAGACAGCATAGTTTGCAATATTGGGTTGGTGACAAGTGCTTCAAATTCACACTCAAACGTGAGTTGTTGAATTCAAGGAACCCTGATGCAAGATGCCCCACTTTCAAGTTTCATATAGAGCTGAGCATTGATTTTTCTAGTATGAACACAGAAGGGTACAAACACATGCCCTTTTCAAATTGAAGGTGCATGAGATTTCAAAGATATACCCACAACTGAAAGGAACAAATAGAATCATTAACTCAGCTTGATTTGGCCATCCTAGCTGCTTTCTGCACCTGACAACAACCCACCATCCTCCCACCTCTTCTCCACTCATCTCTTGTTATGAATGCTTGTCCACATTCATATTTTTGGACTTGGCCTTTGTATGCCTACTAGAATGGACATGGGTTAACTTTTGTTAAGAACAAAGGCAAAGAGAGCTTGATGCTTAATTTAGTTGAAATATGCAAATGGATCTAGGTTACTTAATTCAATTTGGCCAAATATTTAGCATGTTATGTGGGCAGTCTATTAACGCCAGACAATACATATTTACAGTGAGTTTGACGTAGTTAGCCCATTATAAGGTCGTAGTTTTATTACGGGCCTATGTATTAGTAACCAGCTTAGGGAGAGAGACTTAATGGGTGTATAATGCTTGATTAGCTACTTAACACAACACTAATGTGGGATTAGGATCCAACAACAAAATCATTCATACAAAACTGCATGACATAGACTTATGCTAATGGATGGATCCACTTGTAACCTTTGTTAAGTTTAATTTATATAACAGTGGTTAATTAATTAAACGAGGATCATGTGCCAAAACACTAGCCAACTAATTGGTTA
Organism: Prunus avium; assembly: GCF_965620075.1. Taxonomy (NCBI): domain Eukaryota; kingdom Viridiplantae; phylum Streptophyta; class Magnoliopsida; order Rosales; family Rosaceae; genus Prunus; species Prunus avium. The sequence goes on from NC_142286.1 coordinate 33,279,088, forward strand.
GATGAATCAGAAAAATTGGCATCACACCTTCCCCACGTAGATGACAAATCCCACCTCTCTTGATTATGTGATTAATCAAAACACTAAACTTGATTTGACCGCAAATACCAATGACTTTCACATGCCATTTTTTTCAAAGTCTTCAGAATTAATTTACCAAAGTTTATAGAGGTCTACATCTAGAAAATAAAAAATATCCGTCTAGCTGTGAATGAAATATAAAAAATTAATTATTTAGTTAAGAGTTGATTAGTGCTCTACCCCAATGTTAGAAAAATTATTATAAGAATAGAGTAACGTTTAGTTTTCTCTTGTTCAATGATGCTGTCCTTAATTTACAGCATAATTAGTAATAATTTTGAATAATTATTCATAATAATTATAATTATGGGATAATTAAAATAAATAACAATTATTTTTTGAATGGTTTTAGTTGGCATGTGATCCCCAAAATAAATGGGCATATAAAATTTCATAGTGTGGTGGGGTGTCTGTCTGTATGTCGGTGTGAGTAAAACACGAAGAAACGGTGTCGTATGTCTCGAACGACGGGTCGCTAACATTAACGGCGGGCGTATTTTCTCGTGAGCGACTACGCATGTTTGCCGAATCATTGGGTACAGTTGGCACGGGGACAACCAGACAGCCAATGCCCGTTGGCCCAAATCTCATGGTGGGCCCCACTATGCCGTTCTCAATTGTGCAATTCTCCCCACGAGATTTTGATTTTCCAATTTTCCATATATTTTTATTTCATTTTTCTTTCCTTTTGTGTAATGGAAAATCTGAACTTGTTTTTTTTTTTTTGTCATAAAATAATTACCGGTGGAGCTAACGGGGTCTAACAAAGTGATAAATGACATTGACTTGCAAATCGATGATTTCAAATTCGAACTCTCATAACACATTGATAGTGTGTGTAAGAAAATTCATTTTCCTTTATAATGTAGACTATCACTTATATGTAAATATAATAATAATAATAATAATAACTACGGGTGGAAGTTTCCGAGAATTGTTTTCTCAATCATCAAACATAGCCCATTATTTAGTTTCTCCCAAAAAAAAAAAAAAAAAAAAAAAAAAAAAAGAACACCTAGCCCAACTTCCCATGAAAAGGTGAAGAAGTTACAATCTCTTTTTCACTTTGACCAAGTATCCTATCAACAACAAACCAAAAGTTTGAATCAAGTTCATTCAATGCACAAAAAGAGGCATATCATAACCATTAATCTAAGAAGATGGCCAAAAGGAATGAAAAAGGCATAACCAATCTTCCCAAGAGAAGAGAGGGAAAATGTATGCATTACCAAATACTTGGATGTCAATGGAAGTATAGGCAGTCCTTCTAGATGTTTAACCGTTTACTTTCCTTGGAGTTTGTTGATACAGTAAAAGTTAGTTCATACAGTAAAGTTAGCCACAAGAAGTGAACTTCAACTCCCAGCAAGCAAAATAGAAAAAAAAAACTCAATTACAGAATAATTTTTTTGAGAGACAATTACAGAATATAAAGCAACAGTTTCAAACTAGCATGAGAAGATAATTTGATGAGAAAATGAGGGACAAAATCTTAATGATGAGGTAGAGTGAAAGTTAGAGTCTCCAACCCAATGCATTAAAAAACTGAATTGATGGAGGTGATTTAGAAAGCACACCACCCTCCTACATGATGATGCATACACTCTTTTCTTTTGTAACTGAAAAGTCATTCCAATAAAAGGATTTGTTTATTTCAAGAAGCATCCTCAGTTTGCAAACAGCCTTCTAGTACACCCACTTCCTTCTTTATATCTCTTCACCACCAGGCACCAGCTGGTTCCATCCCCACTGCCATTCTTTTGTTTTTATCTTACCAACAAGAACCCATCTTTACTTTATAAAGTCTCACCACATTTCAGACTTTATTGCATTCTCAATCTCAACCTCAACCTCCTATTCTCTCTCTGAGTTCCTCTTTTGGTGAGAGGTCAGTGTTTTTAGTTTTAGTAGTCTCTCTCTGCTCAGCCTGCACCTTATTTTCATAAGGATTTTGTGTACAACTTTTGACTGCTTCTTTGAGCTTGGGAAAGTTTTTTGCTTTACTTCATATTCCATGATATTAAGTGTAATTTTATGCTATGTGAGACATTACTTAGCTGATCTAGATCTGATTTGTTGATGTAAATTGTTTGACTGTGGACTCTTTCTCTTGTTCTTCTAGAGATTTGTTGACTTGGGCTTACTCAGAAACCTCTAGTGAGGGTGAAAAGCTCAAGGTACACAAACATGTTCTAGTGGAAAAGATGAAGTGCTCACAGAAACTGCAATTTTGATCTGGTTTTTTGCCATTTGTAATTTTATATTCTGAGTTCAGAAACAGGGAATTGGGTCAAATTCTAAGTTATATATCAACCTGCATTTCTTACTTTTCGTGTTTCCTGTATTGCAGTGCCATGTACTGTTGCCCCTGTTCTTTTAGTGCAGTCCATTAGATCTTTTATTAAACAGCCCCTACCACTATAAAGGGTATTTTTCCATTTTTTTTAATTTGTTGATCAAGATCTGGGTTTTCTTAACGGAGAGGCTCATTGTGTTTTTGAGATTTTCTTGATCTTACAAAGATTTTGCCAACTGGGTTTTGTGGGAACATAGTTCTAGTGCACTGGGAAAGGTGAAAAGTGGGATCTTGGAATTAATTGGAAAAACTTATACTCTGTACTCACTGACTCTGTGATTAACTGGCAATTTCTTTTGGTATTAGTGTTTAATTGGCATTTTACCATTGTGCATGTCTTGTCAAACTGAGATTTAGTTCATACTTAAAAAAAATTTCTTGCAGGAATTTGGAGAGTCTGTCACCATACAAAAATTACTATTAAGTTTTTGGACAAAATGGAACTTCCTGTGGTTTTCATGCTACTGCTTCTGTGTTCTTCAGCAGCATATGCGAAAACTTCTAAATCTCCCATCTTAAGCCCTACTCCAGCCCCAGCACCAGCACCGGAATACGTGAACCTCACAGCTTTACTCACTGTGGCTGGCCCATTCCACACCTTCCTTAACTACCTTGAGTCCACCAAAGTGCTTGAGACCTTTCAAGACCAAGCCAACAAGACTGAGGAAGGCATAACTATCTTTGTACCAACAGATAGTGCCTTCTCATCTCTTAAGAAGCCTTCTCTTTCCAATCTCACAGCTGACCAGCTCAAGTCACTCATCCTATTCCACGCCTTGCCGCATTACTATTCTTTATCTGACTTCAAAAACCTCAGCCAATCAAGCCCCATACCTACATTTGCTGGTGGACAATACACTTTGAACTTCACTGATGTTTCAGGCACCGTGCACCTTAGCTCAGGATGGACAGACACAAAAGTGAGCAGCAGTGTGCTTTCCACTGATCCTGTTGCAATTTACCAAGTTAACAAGGTTCTTCTTCCTGAGGCAATCTTTGGCACTGACATACCTCCAACCCCAGCTCCTGCACCGGCTCCCGAAACTGCACCAGCTGCAGATGCTCCAACAGCTGATGGACTTAATGGCTTATCATCTCCAGGATCTTCACCAGGAAAATCCTCTTCTTACAGGATTATCAGCTGGGGTATTTGGGGTCACTTTGTTTTGGCAGTCTCAGCTGTGCTGGTCTTGTTCTTGTGAGACAGACTTCACCATTGAAATCCCTTTAAGTTATGTTAAAAGGGCTTATATTCGCTTATTTTGTTCAATTGCTTTGATTTTGAAACCATTTTTTGTGGACATATGTGGGTACTGAATCTTTACGTGTATGAGAATTTGAGTTCTGTTGTCTAAATGAGTAAATGGCAATTTGTTTGACCTATTGTTTATACAGCAAAATGTTTTTACTGTAATGTTAACTTAATTCTTGTGTTGCCTTCCCCTATACAATATATGTGAAAATAAACTCGACTCATACTAAGAAATTGCCTCCAAGTCTTTTGCTTATCAGTTGGATCCCATATGGTGAGGAGCTCCTGGAAATTTAAAACCTTGCTGAAACTGCATATATGAAGATTGTGAATTCTACTAAGCAACTCACTTCTAATTGCTTTAACAATTGCTTTAGTCAACTGTCTACATCAGCTAATATGTGTAAATTAAGTTGTTTACAAGCTACCATTTCGTAATTTTATTTTTCTTTTTTGATAGGAAACTTGCACAAAGTTCCTACCTTTTCTTTTTATAGGTCCAACTTTCATATCTCCTCTTATTTGTTTGGAAATGTTAAATAATTATTGTAAACAATTGTTAAGCTCAAGTCAGACTGAAAATCAATGGGCCTATAATGTTCAGTCATCCTCTCAATCATATTGCCCTAGCTAGATAATTATTGGAATATGTCATGATCATAGAAAACTAACATTACAATAAATATAGAAAACTAGTTGTTTTCGACTATATCAAAACCGTACCATCATTGAGATCGAGCCTGAAGGTGAATTAAGATGGAGATCCGAGATCTCAATCTCACATGCGAGCTACATTAAGTTCATAAGTAACTTTTTTCTTTCTTGGGATTAAGTGTCCAAACAAGTAAGATTTACTTTTTTTTACAAGTGATAGTCTAAACTATCATGTTTACTAAAAAAAAAGGTCTAAACTATTCTGAAGTACTTCATGAGAGAGAGGGGGATCATGCTCAGGTGTAAGCAAGGGCGGAACCACAATATTAGCCTAGTCAGTGGCGGTGTACAGATGATCTTATTTATTTATTTTTATATTACTCTATTTACTTAAGTTTACAATGTAAATAAGGAAGTACCCCCCATTTGGATTCAAATAAAAATACTAGAAAATCAAATTCCAACCAAATCAAATTATGAAGAATCGATTTTAGTGCAAAATACAATTTAGGCTAAAAATGATGGCTCATTAAGTCAATATATACTTCATACTAAAATCCATTAAAATCAAGTTTTCTTATTTGATGTGTGAGGAATAAAAGACACCAAAAATTATCTTGAGAAAAATGATTAATCCGAAAACCCATTTTTTATACTTGTCAATATTTTTACATAAAACAATTTTTCATGTATGATATGAATGCATGAAGGAACCTAAGGTTAATCTAGGTAAAAAGTCTTAAATGTTCAATCCACTATGGTGTTAAACCCTATTTGGTTTATGTTAAAACTTATTGAAAATTAGTCTATGGAGCTATGAACTAGCATGGTTTATATGTTAAAGTTTACTATTATTTCTAAAAAGACTATAGAAATTGTAAGTACAAAAAAAAAATGATAATTAAATTTTAAGCTAATAACTTTAGCTAGCCCACCCGTTGAAAAATTCATGGTTCCGCCCTTGGGTGTAAGGATTTGGATACATTATCCTAGCCAACTAATCTAACCTTTATATGCAAACAAAACAAAAAAGAAAAAAAAAGGATAGTTTCCTTAACATGGTTATTTTTTATTTATAAAAAGTAGAAACACAAAAAAAAGTTTATTAGGAAAGAAAAAGTGGGCAACCTTTTTCTCTTTCTCCTGTTTAAGATTGACATTTTCCATTTTGTAGTTTCCCCATTTTGGAATTGATGCCAAACAGACGTTCCCACGGGAATTGAATGGAGGAGGGTGTGTCTGTGTTCAATATTATTAGACATTCACATTCATAGACATATATTATGGACAAGCCATAGGCCACCTTGGACTCTCCTCCTCTGCTTTTGCATTTGCCTGATTGCCTTCCCTGGCTCTTCGCGCGTCCTATCGCCTACACGTTTTTCTCTCCTTCTCTCACTCTTTTCTTCTTTCTTTCATCCAACACAAACATAACTGTCTCTCTCTCTCTCTCTCTCTCTCTCCTTTCTCTTGCTGAAGAAAATCCAAGCTTGCACAAAAAGAATGAGAAAGTCCTTCAATTTCAGCTTTGTTTTCTGAGATTCCATAAGGTACTCTCGTACATTTCTCTACCTGAATACTCATTTCTCGACGTGGGTTTTGATTATTTTATGTGTTTATCAACATTACCATTTGATTCGATCACTGGGTCAATCCTGAAAGAAAAAAAAACGCGTTTTTTGATTAACATGCACGTTGGTTTGCATCTATGATATGGTTCCTCAATTGGGTTTCTTTTTATTTTGACATATATGGATCTAGTTTGTGCTTCTGTTGTTGCAAGATTGTTAATTCCATGCTAACTTGTCGAACGTTATGGCTATTTGAAAATTGAGGTATGTGATTTTGTTTCTGGGAAATCGGTGTTAAGTTTTTTGCACTGGGACTTCGGCACAAACAAAAAAAGGGAAGATGTCTGGCTTTGAGGGAGTTATTGTTTCTGATACATGGCTGCAGAGCCAATTCACTCAAGTCGAGCTTCGGACCCTGAAATCAAGAGTAAGCTTTCTGATTTCCTATCAAGTGGCAATTTGTATTCTAGATTGCTAGGCTATGTATGTTCTTTGGAGAAATTATGTGATCAAGTGGCAATTTTGTGGTGACATGTGGAATTGGTTGCATTGTTTTAGTATCTTTCAATAAGGAATCAGTCCGGTCGCGTCATTGTGGGAGATTTGCCGCCTGTTTTTGCAAAACTGAAGGCTTTCACCGAAATGTTCACCGAAGATGAGGTTAAAGGTGTCTTATTGGAGTCGAACAAGGACAGTGGAGAAGAAATTGATTTTGAGTCCTATCTTCGGGTGAGTCTTTGAAGCATGAGGTTATGTCTTCCATTTCTCCTGTATTTCAATTATATTGTTCATAGTCGGTGGATGGAATATGCTTTAGCTAAAATTGAACAGAAATCAATCAGTGAGATCTTGTGAATGAGCAGACCTGACTGGCAGTTCAGTTTCCTTTTAACTATAGATCATGTTCTCATATTTGTTGGACTGGTACAAGAAATTAATGGGATTTGCTAAATGGCAGACATATTTGAATTTGCAAGCCCTTGCAACAGCAAAATCTGGTGGTTCGAAATCTTCATTTCTCAAGGCAACCACAACAACTGTTCACCACGCGATTAATGAATCTGAGAAGTCTTCTTATGTTGCCCACATTAACAGCTACCTGGCAGAAGATTCATTCTTGAAGAAGTTTCTTCCATTAGATCCATCTACAAATTCTTTATTTGATCTTGCAAAAGGTGGAGTACTACTTTGGTAGGGTAACTGGACCCGCTCAACAATTTCCTACTAAATAGTGTACACAGGCATTTTCAAGTTTGTTAATTATTTTAGTTGCTTCATGTAGTAAGCTTATCAATGTAGCTGTTCCTGGGACTATAGATGAGCGAGCTATCAATACTAAAACTTCCCTTAATCCATGGGAGAGGAATGAGAACCATACCCTTTGTCTTAATTCTGCAAAGGCTATTGGCTGCACTGTAGTTAACATTGGCACACAGGATTTGGTTGAAGCAAGAGTAAGTTGAGCACTGCCAGCTACCCATTGGAAATTTTCCAGTTTCCTAAACTTTTTCTTAACATTTCACCATTTGCTTAATTTGCAGCCCCATCTAGTACTTGGCTTGATTTCTCAAATAATTAAGGTATGCAGTATGAGTTTTTTTATCGTTTTTGTTTTTGGTATATTTTTTATCATAGAGTCCACAATAATTTGATATTTGGGTTATAAAGGCTTGAACTTATAACTTGTCTTTTCATGTGGTGGCATTATCAGATTCAACTGTTAGCTGATCTCAATCTGAAGAAAACTCCACAACTTGTGGAGTTGGTGGATGACAGCAAGGTCACAAAGTTTTATTTATATTCATTTATCCTTGATTTAACAAGGGTGGATAATCTGTATGTACACTTCGTTATGTTGGTAGATGAACATGTAAGCTAACTTCAGCTATTATGTTAGTGGACAGGATGTGGAGGAGCTCTTGGGTCTACCACCTGAGAAGGTTCTACTGAAATGGATGAATTTTCATTTGAAGAAAGCTGGCTACGAAAAACAAGTTACAAACTTCTCTTCTGATGTGAAGGTAAGAGCGAGCTGACCAGTTTAGTACTGATAAGCATTTTATGCATAAACCTAATAGCAATGGTGTCAAAATTGTATTTCCAGTCTCCTCTAAACTGACCACTAAATTATCAATTAGGAAGGAAAAGCTTTTATATGTATTATACATCATACTTATTTGAGTCACTGTGCAGCTAGAATTTGTTGCTGGCTTACAAATAAGTTATATTCTGCATAAGACTTGTATCCAACGTGATTTTTTTATTTTTGTTTTGAAGTACGCTGTTGATTTTTTTGTTATCCTCGTGATTATGTAATAAGATTAACACATTTTCAGGATGGAGAGGCTTATGCTTACCTGCTTAATGCTCTTGCACCAGAGCACTCAGGCCCTGCCGCCTTGGATAAGAAGGATCCTACAGAAAGAGCAAACCTTGTTCTTGAGCAAGCAGAGAAATTGGATTGCAAAAGATACCTCACTCCTAAAGACATTGTTGAGGGCTCACCAAATCTTAATCTTGCGTTTGTTGCACAAATTTTCCATCACAGGCAAGAAACAGGACTTCTCAAGTGCTTTAGGCTTGCAGATTTCGAAATTCATTCATATTTTTTTTTTCGCATCACCAATTTACCATATTGCATGTTTATATTCGTTTTGAATACAGTGCCTGTTGCTTTCTAGCGCAGATCAATTATATTGTGTTCTATTGTTTTTGCTTATTGATTCTCCTTCACTATTAGTTGTTGGTTCTGATGTTTCAGTTTGCAATGCTGCAGTAGTTCTAAACAGTGTGTAGTGCCTTTTTGTTCAGATTAATATACTGTGTTAATGGTGTGTGAATTTGTCTTGCAGAAATGGCTTGACTACTGACAGTAAAAAAATGTCCTTTGCTGAGATGATGACAGATGATGCCGAGACTTCTCGGGAAGAGAGATGCTTCCGACTGTGGATTAACAGTCTTGGAACTGCTACCTATGTCAATAATCTTTTTGAAGATGTCAGAAATGGGTGAGATTTTTAATTTCTCTTCCCTCTAACCCCTTAGAAGCACATACATGTTGTGACTGGTTGAGCCATGATTGATATATATCCCTTGTGGATGCAGATGGGTTCTTTTAGAAGTTCTTGACAAAATTTCTTCAGGAGCAGTCAACTGGAAAAAGGCAACAAAGCCTCCGATAAAAATGCCATTTAGAAAAGTTGAGAATTGCAACCAAGTTATTGAGATTGGGAAGGAATTAAATTTCTCCCTTGTGAATGTAGCAGGGAATGATATTGTACAAGGAAATAAGAAGCTCATACTGGGTAAGTTTGAAGAGTTTTCCTTTAAAATCTTGTGTTGGTAGTACTGCAATATTAATTTTTTTCATCCAAGAAAACCTTGAAAGTTATGGTACCTTCTTAGAACTATATGATTTCTAATTGACTTGGAAAAAATATAAGACAAATAGATTTGGATTTCTGACTGTTAAGTTTTATTAGTTGGAGTTTTTTTGTTTTTGTTTTTGTTTGATTTTGTTTTTGGTTGTGCTAAGACAAATTGAGGTCTCCACCCTTTTCCTCAATTCAAACTTCTATAATTTAAATACACAACCTCAGATATATATATCTAGGGTGGACAAGTGAATTTAAAGCTCTTTGTTTATATGACTCCATTTTAATGTAGATAACTCTTTAACTTCCCCTGTATCCCCAGCATATTTATGGCAGTTGATGAGGTTTAGTATGCTTCAACTCTTGAAAAACTTGAGATTACACTCCCAAGGTAAAGCGGGAAAAGAGATTACTGATGCTAACATTCTAAATTGGGCAAACAAAAAAGTTAAGAAGGCTGGTAGAACCTCCCAAATGGACAGTTTCAAGGTAATTCAATAAACAATGGCCTTTCTTACTGACAGCTTCAATCCGATGATTGGCAATTTAGTTTTTAAGGTTTTATTTATTTATTTATTGAACTTTCAAATTTTAGGATAGAAACCTTTCAAGTGGAGTTTTCTTCCTCGAGCTTCTTAGTGCTGTGGAGCCAAGGGTGGTTAATTGGAGTCTTGCCACAAAGGGGGAAACTGGTATGGCACTTTTTGTAGTTCATGAACAAGGTTGTTTTCTCTTATGTAATTACTTGGAGACTTGGAAATTCTTGTACATGCTAAAAACATCAATATATCAAGCTCGTAGGTTTTTGGCTTTCTTAGGGATCAACTGTTTGAGAAGGACATGTATCCTGTATAGAAAGTGGGAAACATTTCTCACTTTTTTCTTCATTCTTGTTACCATTTTTTTTATTTTTTTTAATTATAACTTCATTATCTTCAATATTGCAGAGGAAGATAAGAAGTTGAATGCAACATATATAATCAGTGTCGCCCGAAAGCTTGGTTGCTCCATTTTCTTGTTACCAGAGGACATTATTGAGGTATGGGATATTGTAGTGGACCAAAATATTTATAGCTTACTCATCTGTGTCTTCTTGACTGAAATATATGGAATCATCAAGTACTCTCTGTCCCTTTTGGCATCTGATGAGGTCACTAATTATTTGTCACTAAAAGAAGTATCTGGTTCTGAGGAATAGTCTAACTCCAAAATTATGGATATAGAGTATTGCAGCCTTCTGTTTCTAAATTAACATTTTCAAAGAGCGGGATCGAAGCCTTCACTATATTTCTACTCTCAGAAATCCATAATTTTTTTTGTGTTGTTCAAATGCTTGATATCTTTCTCATTTGTTTGTCTGTTTATGGTCAAACTATTTTAACGCAAAGAAGAACGCTAACTAATGTTATGAGTGGAGCAGATTATTCAGTTGAACTGGATTGATCCAAATTGTACTGCCATGTGCTTTGGTATGGCAGGTAAACCAGAAGATGATGCTTACTTTGACTGCAAGCATCATGTACTGGAGTCTGCAGCAACCAGAAGGTGAACCAGAATCAAGCCTTAACAGTCCTGATGGCTCCCCTACAGCTTCCGCTGATGGTGAAACCGGTTTGGCTAGTGCAGTGTCCAAGTTGTCTATGGATGGAGCTGCTTCAGATAATGCTACCTCTCCACAGATAGAGAATGAGAATCCCTCAAAGGTCGAAAATGAGCAATCTTCTCTAGAAAATGAAAAAAATGACACTTCTGATGGAAAATGACAGGATACACTTATTGGATTTTTTTTTCTTTTTCTAGAGAACTGGAATAAGAGGAACTTGATTTCTGTTATCAGTTCTCTTGCTTATGCAAAGGGAAAGTGCTCAATTTTAATTGGCTTGTAAACCACAGGAAGTAAAATTAAAAAAGGAAAGGGTCTGTAAATTTTTGTTAGACATTATTGTACCTAGGTATATTCTTTTAATGGGCATTGCATTATTTTTGCTGAATAATGCGAAGGGAGAAAAAGCATTGTTTCTTCATCTTTTTATACTGGTTTTGTCTATTTTCAACTTAAAGCTTAAATCTTGGTCCTGTTTTGTTTTTGCTTTTCTTTTTGGGGACTGAGTTGGTCTCTTTACGTTACAAGACAATGCATTTTCCCTTTTTGGCCTTAGATTTTAGCTGTGGGGTATAAGGCACATTGTTGTTTCATTATTTTCTACACTATCAATAGCACCAGCAGGCAAAAGTGTATGGAATTATATGCTATGAGGACAAAATGTTACAAAAAAGAAAAACACCCAACAAAGGCACTCTGAAGCATTCACTTCGGCACAAATCTATAAGTTTTTATTTTATAATGTGGAAAAGAAACAAAATTGGCTAACCTACATTCTCTTCTTGTTCACTTGCTATGGGGGCGGTAGGACAAGGGAATAAAGATGTTCTAGGACCATTGGGAGTATCATTAGTAAGACCATCAGATTTTTCTCGTTCTGCAACAACCATGAGCATCTCAAGGCGCTTGTCAAAAATTAGCGCACTCTCATCTCTCTTGTCAAGCTCAGCAGCTTCAGCTTCAAGCCATTTTTCTCGTAAGTCATCCAGAAGATTGCGCTGGTCTGTATTAACCTCAGCTCCCGGTGCACTTGGAACGGTGGTGCGAAATGATGAATCCCCAGATGGTGGAGGCAGTGTCAACAGCATTGCTCGGAATTCACAAGTTTCAGCAAATGTCTCAAAATTACAAGCTATTGCATCTAGACAGAATTCCCTTATCTTCAGAACTCCATACCTACACACACATGTCATCATCAAAACATTGTAAAATTCCAGAGTTCAAGGATAACAATAACTATAGCTATTGACCAGAATTTCAGAGAAAGCGAAATTGGGGGTAGGGTTTAAAGGAGCACTATACATGTCTGACAATATCAACCAATGGCACATTTCTGCAGGTGAGGCACTTTCCAGCTGTGGCAGTAGTACATCAGCTACAGCACGCTTAAGAGGAAATAATAGATATCTAGATGCGGCATCAAATATTTCCCCAGCCTGTTCAGTTAATGACAAGTATTACACCCACAAAAAAAAAAACAGAATCTTCTTTTTCCAGAAATAGAAATAACATTACAAGCTATTTGATTTCTTTGTCGGAAATGCTAGAAGCTACTAATAAATATATAAGCTACCTGATCAGGTTCTATATCCTTCAATCTGTCAGTGTACCTGAACCAACCAAAGAGTTGAAAAAAGTTTAATAACACAAATAATCAGAAGACCTAAAACATAGTTGATCACACAAAAGTGCAAGAAAAATGCAGACTAGGCACAAAATCTCTGGTTATTGTACTGACCAAACGAATACCATAAATGTTTATAAACAACCAAAATACCAAATTAAGGAAGTGAAAACATATCTTCTTCATAACAGTATTTCATCTTTCCCATTCTAATTTCTCTTTTTTATTAAAAAAATAGGAACACTTACATATACTCTATCATTTTCTCAAATGCTTCGGAGCTCAAATCATGTTCCTCAAGAATTGGAAGAGTATCAATGGGTAGATCATTTTTCCCTTCATGAAAGTCCTTCATACGGGATAATCTTGCTTTAAAATATTCTGACCTTGATGCTAAAACCACTTGATGGCATCGGAAATTCTTTTTATCAACTCTTACGCAAACATCCGCAAGATCATTTTCAAAATCACTGATTTGCATCATACCAACACAAGATGTTAAGTCGCTCACCCCATTGTCTAGGTCGGGTTCCAGGGTGGAATTGGCAAGGGAAATCTGAAGGATATTGTGCAAGCCAGCATGAAGCTGATCTTCTTCAGGAAGAGACAGGCCTTGTAAGATGAACCGCTTTTTAGAGCTGTCTATGTCTCTCAATGCTTTGTACTCGGCATATTTTTGGTGAATCAGTTCTTTCTCAAGAATACTTTGTAAAGATTCACATTTACATACTTTGCAGATCCTCACAATATCCTCCATATCATCTACAGCAACCTCTAGTCTGTCAGAATAAAAGAAGTGGATGAGACTGTATAGGGCAGGATATGACAACTTTTCCCTTGCAAATCTTACTTCTTTGCGTTGTTTCCAATCAGTCACAAACTTTGTTTTGAAAAATGGTGACCGAGCACTTAGGATGACTCTGTGAGCTTCGATGGGTCTACCTTGAACAAAAAATACCACATCTGGAGTGAAGTAGTTGGAATTGGTTCCGTCATTGGATTGAAGACCTACTCAGGAAAATCAAATGTTGAGTGTCACTTAACATACATATTGTTCTTGAAAGAAAACTATCCAGATGTTCTGAACGACAACGGCCCACAATAGGCACAAATTTTAGCTAAATCTACTACTAGCACGGGACTGACTTGAATTTTCTAGTGAAACAGCTAAACATAAGTATCGAACTTGATAGCATTAATCAACACATTTCAGAAAAGTTAGACCCAACGTCATCTTCATCCCTATATTTCCGAAAACAGACACAAACGGAAATTGTATTCTTGTGACTTCACTACCAAATCAGAACACATAGGACGTCATCACTCAGTATCTCTTGTTCAACTAGTTCGACCATATCAAGCTATATGCTAACTAGGTTTTACATAAGCCAATCCTCGCACTACATTGTTCAAGAAATGAACTAAGAAATATTCTTCTTCCTTATCCCTACACTAGAATTCTCATACCCATTAACATTCCAAAATCAACAACTCCCTCAGCTATAAAAACTTTTATCTTGAAAACTAACACCAATCGGTTACTTATTGCTAAATTTGAAACCGACCCATTTAGCCTCACACCCCAAAAACACCAACACACACCACCACTTCAAGCCATCCAATTCCAAAACCCAGAACAACAGAAACAAGTAAATACCTGAAATTTGGAACTGGGTATTATCAGCCTGCTCCAAATAGGCACTATTAGCCCCACATCCCAAGAAGGTCTCTCTCATGGCGGCCTGCAAGGGGCTCAAAGGCGGCGGCCTGGCCTCGAACGCCTTCAAGAGCTTCCTCACCTTCAAATTAAGCGCGGCGTAGTGGCAGCGATCGCCGTCGAAGGTGTGCTCCGAGCATATCGCGCCATTCTCGAGCAGCATGCGAGCCGCCTCGAGGTGCCCGGCGAGGCACGCGTAGTAGAGAGCCACCGAGTCCCACTGGTCACGTGCGTTCACGTTGACTCCGGACTCTAACAGGTAGCTGAGGCGGTCAACGTCGCCGGCACGTGAGGCCTCGAATACGTCGCCGTTTGGGACCTTTTTGAGGGGCAAGGAGGCGGCGAAGTCGGACGCATCGAGGTCGATCCCGTCCAGCTCCGGATCGATGGTCCAAGGTTGCCGCTTTCGGGTCATCGGGTCGGGTTTCGTGTCTGCGTCTTGTGGGTTTAGTGGGTTGGGGTTTTGGGTGCATAGTGAGAATTGTGACGATGAATGGGTTTCGAGAAAGTGGGCATTTTTCTCAGTGTAACGGTTTGGATTGAAAGTGAAGGGAAGGAGGGAGATTTGGGTTGTGCTTAATTTATAGTACAGTACAGCATAGTGGATATGGAAAATCAATAATATCCATGTTTTTTTTTTTTTCTTGCTGGTGAACTTTTAATTATCCAAAATGTAATAACCTTCATTCTCTATCACAAATTACCATTTCTGCATTTCCTTCAGAAGAAGGGCATAGTTTCTCTTTAGAGGCACCAAGGGCCTAAAAAACAGATTTTCAGTTTCTTTTTGCGAGTAGAACAGATTTCTAGAACAAATTGAATTTCATTGAGTGAAAGTTATAGACACAACATTTGAAGCAAAAATTACAGGGCACCAAAACGCAACAATGCCCGAATTTGCAGTGTATCTAACCACGTATATGAATAACAGTTAGAAATTTACATTGATCACCTACTACAACATCCTAATAGACAACAGACACTCTCTTTGCTTGGTTGTTTCTTTTACAGAAATACAGAGGAGAGAAGAGACACAACAAATTCAGTTTCTTCCCTAGGGGAGGAATGAAAAGCTCCCCCACTAGATCGTCCGGCATTTTTGCAGTTTCATCAGCTTGCAATGCTGCAAATGTTATTTGTCATCCAACTTTAGGGAATTTAGCCGTCTAAATCTCTGATCGAGTTCCTTCATCACTGCTGGTTCTTGCTTTTTCCTTTGCTTTGATATATTGTTGGTTGTCATTGAACCTATCTTATCAAATGCCACCTGCAAGAGTGTGACACCATATTAGAAGCAAAATCATTTCAACACCTCATCAATCCTTTTTTACATCAATTATAAATTTCCGATTCATCCATGCCGAAAGACTTCTCTGCTAATTTTACATACATGTTAGTCAAGTTTCCCTTTAATGCATGATTGATGGAGGACAAGGTTGAGACAAGAAAATAATAACTTTCTTTTTTTCCAAAAAAAAAAGCAAACTGCAAAGAAATGTGTTACCGTCAATAGCTCTTCAGGATCAAACAGGTGATGAGTAGTTCTCTGCAGAATACTAATTACATCACCGACATGGTGGGTTATAAGCAACTGCTCTTCCTTCATCTGCAATTGCAAACCACAAAATCAAACAAACTTCTCTGATATTACCATATAATATTTCAGCTGAACTTTAGATGATCGACAGTCAAGAGCAAGTAAATCTGCATGACTGATACAAACAATGCAAACGGCCAAAAATTTAAAGTTGTACCTTAAAGATTGCCAAAGCCACATGAAAAATAACTTTAGCCCCCTCGTAGAAAAGGATATCCCATACCCTTAGAGCAGTCTTTCAAGATAAAAAAAACAGGCAAAGAAAAAAAGGGAGAGCCCCATGAAAGTGTTAGTCACAAAAACAACCTCAACTTATTTCAGCATGTTTCTATTTTTGCGAGAGAGAGTATTGCTTTAACCTCTGAAGGCAAGCTTTTAGAAAAGAGGCAGAGAAACCACTCAGTGGCAACAAGGGAGACATCAAACTCCATTGCTTCCAAATGCATTGCTATCCTGCATTTTTCTTCCAATGTTAGAAGATACAAAAGAGGAAAGTAAAACATGAGACACTTCAGGCCAAGTATAAAGAAGGTACCTTGGGCACTTTTTATCAAGGAAATCCTTGAAAACTCTTTGTTCAACATGGCATCCTGATAAATTATTTGTATAGCAGTCATTAACCAACACATTTTCCAACAGGACTGCTAGCATCCAAAATGCATCTTCCTCTGTTTTCATCACAAGCAGTAGCAATGCTGCAACATAATTTAACCCCTGCAACAAGAAGGTCCAACCATTCCAGATAAGTAAGTAAACATCAGCATAAAGACAAAGGAAACCAACTTTGGCTCTTCAAAACATTTATTTCAGAAAAGTACACGAAATAAGATATTCTCTCTCAAGCAACAAAGATAGGTGGAGATCAACCCTCAAGCATTTTGTGATCGATAAATTTTTCCAGTCAATCCTACTGAAATTTTTTACCGGACAGCAGCAAAACTCATACTTGAGTGGGTCATAGAATAAGAGTTGGTGAGATAAGCTGTTTTGGTGGCTGAGGAAACAACAGAAATGCACTGTTGTAATTTGCAACAATAGCATTTGGGAAACCATTTGAATAGATTCAATTTTTGTTATTCACTCTGCTTAGAAAATTCTCTTTAGAAGAGAGGTGCGGCTACTAAATAGATTAAATGTAAACAACATAAAATATTACTAATTAACAATTGGATGTGAAAAGGAAAAGTAAACACAAAAAGGGTGCCATAAAGAGGAAGAAAACCGGAGGATTGAACTTAACCTGAATAAAATCATTTGTAAAACTCACAATTCTACTATGATAAAAATGCTTGAACAAGACATTTCTTTTGCATCAAACTATGATTACAAAAAGTAAAATTTTGAACATGCTGCAATTTCAAACAAGATTCATGTAAGGACCATGAAACAAACAACAGAAATATTTTTAATAATATCAGCTTGTAACATATAGAATGGTTTGCACTTTTATGCTCATGATAGTCAGATAACTTTAAGAATGGCTCATGTGTATTATGGCAGGTGCAGGAGAGCTACCTGACAGTAGCCAACATCAGAATCACGGAAAGAATACCCAACAAGGACACGTCGAAGAGCAGCATGACCCTCTGGGGTGTCCAACCATGGGTGACCCGGGAAGGTACGGGGCAGGTCCTGCACATACAATCAAGGAGTGAATTGCAGAAGTGGAGGGAATTTAATGGCAATACAGATACAACTTATAAGCTATAGCCCTTGGAAATGCTGAACATTAGAGAAAAAAGTAATGGAAGATTTTCCCAATGGAATTCTATAAGCAGACAGCCATATTATGCAAACTAGAAATTTCCAAATTATCATCATGAATCACAAGATCAGCCACAAATGATACCTAATCTTCAAGAATAGCTAATGTTTTCCTACATCCATCCAGCAAATTACTAAATCTCTCAAAAGGAAGTTGATGCTAAGAAAGATCATGCATATACAAAGTCAAATTCTTTGATTGAAAAAGGCAAGATCCAACATTTGCTACAACCACCAGTGCAATCTAAAAAGAGAGGCAAAGGAACTCACATGATCAATCTGCCTAGTGGCAGGGGTGACCTTGCCCTCAGTGGCCTTTATCAAATCGTTGTAATAGCTCTCAGGTACCGTGGACTTCTTCTTGGCCGCCCCAGATAACGAAAACCACACCTTGGGCCGAAGAACAGGTGGAATTCCCTTCCTAATCAGCCTCTTCAAAGTAATGGCATTGGCCAAAGCTGAAAACTTTAGCGAAGATTTAAGGGCAATTCCTTCAGATATGGAAGGCTGCAAGTACCAATTTGCACCTTTGTTAGCCTCCAATGACCACCACACCCGTCCTTGTTGCCTCACCTTCTCTCTCACCTCATTCAACACATTAACATCATCTACATTCCCTTCTACTGTGAACCCATAAAGGTCTTGGAACTTTACAGTAAGATTAGCCCTCCTGGTATGGATGCTAGGCCTCAAAATTGGTATTTGGGATTGGAATTCTAAGGGGAGGTCTCTTTGGCTTTGAGTTCCAAACATTTCTTGGGGTTATTGTGGTAGATCAAGAAAAGAAAGGGAAAGATAAGATATTTTGGTGAGAGGCCCTTGTCAAACAAGAAAAGCCCACCTGCTACAAAACCATGAAGTGGTCTTATATTGTAGCCTGAGAAAAAGCTTTGGGATTTTGAACAAGGACTGAAGGAGAGAGAGAGGCTGCGAAGTGTTTATTTTCTTCAGCTGTGTCCCTAAAGATTTGATGAAAGACGAGTCAGGCACAAAAACATATCACCAAAATCTAGCATTTGTGATGGCCATGAAAGTCTCTTTTGTGCCATTAATATACTCTACCCTAAATAATAACCCCCAAAAAAATAAAAGTCCCTTTCCCTCTCCGGTGGGCTTTTTTTTGTCGAAAATATATATTTTCAAACAAAAAAAACCCAGAAAAAAGGAAAGTGGGAAATGAAAAAGAAAACCCAGAAGAGATTTGTCCTGCAATATCAATACAAAAGAGAAAATGAGGAAAGAAAGTGGGTACCTGAGATTGGGTTTGATTCAAATCAAGAGCACAAGAATGTTCTAATTTAGGAATAAAAATATTAGGGGATAGATGATTAAGAAGTGGCTTATCATTAAAGTCCGGATTTTTTGGGGGTAATTTAAGCTTGGAGT
The DNA here is from genome assembly GCF_965620075.1 of Prunus avium. Classification (NCBI taxonomy): domain Eukaryota; kingdom Viridiplantae; phylum Streptophyta; class Magnoliopsida; order Rosales; family Rosaceae; genus Prunus; species Prunus avium. Next base: position 33,298,067 of record NC_142286.1, read on the forward strand.
TAAAGGACACAACAGAAAAAAAATGGATGGTCTTAAGTCGTGCTTCCTGGCGTGGAAGAGAAAATAGTGAAGTAAGGAAGGGGTCCAATTTGTAAAAGAAATTAGTTTTGTGGGTCTTTTCCTTTCAAATTTCTCTCTATAAATATATTTTTGGAACGTAATTGGGGCGCCAGCTGACACTGAGAAGAGAGACATTCACACTGTGTACTGAGTTTTGTCTTTCTTTTTTCTTTTTTTCTTCTTCTTTTGTTATTTTGTTACCCTTTTTATATTTTTGGGGTTTTAAGGGAGTTTTAGTTAAAATGGAAATCAAAATAAAAGGAGAAACATAGAGAGGGAATTACAACTGAGAGGAAGTTGGTGATTTTTATTTTTGGTTGGAGATGAATTTGCTTTCTATGCCATTGACATGTGTGAAGTTTTCTTTTTTTTTCTTTGCCCATTTAATTTATTACTTTCATTAAACTTTGTTTTTAATCCAAAGCGCCTTCATTAATTTGAAATTGACACTTGGTTCTATAATTACTTTGTGGTAGAATATCAATATATTGTCTTTTTTTAATATAAGTGATAGTTTAAATTACAACTCACAAACATACTATCAAGATGTCATGACAGTTCAATCTTCAAACCATCGATTTGCAAGTCAAGACCTTGTTCCATTGCGCTAGATCCCTGTTGGCATCAATATATTAACTTTTGACAAAAAGTGAAAAAAAAAAAAACGATATTAAGATAAATAAGAGCTAAAAAATTTCAAAGTTGAGGAGTCGACAAGAAAAGCGCGTTTTTAGTTTGACATAGTTGGGAAGAAGGAGCATATCCGTAATTAATTGAGAGAGACAGGGCATTTCTGTTCAACTGTTTATGCCCCGCAAAATAATTGCCCGAAGTGCAAGTGAGCTGGAAGTCGCGGGGCCTACCTTGTGGGGCCACTCCCTCTAAGCGCGCCAAAAAGGAAGGTTGATATCACGTGCGAGCGTCTGACATCTGATCCTGATCGTCTGAGCGTGTCCGAAGATAGACAACGCCACGTAAGCTGACGTTGTGGTCGTGGTATGAAGGCTTCACACGTGTGCTGATGATGCGGCTGTACGGGATATGAAATACGACCGAAGCACTAGATGTTTGCTCTTCGGAGCGCAACTAGTTTCAGCATATTCGTAGCAGGACATGTGTACGTGTTTTGGGACCTTTGGGTGCTGGGCCGGCCTCCATTGTTACGAATACAAGAAGTTGGGCCGGTTCTTTTGTGGGTCCCACAAGGGAAAAAACCGATGGCCATCTCTTGTTTTTTTTTTTTTTAAATTTTGAAATAATAAAGCACATTAGCATTCTCAGACAAAGGCATAAGGACCAACTAGAAGAAACCATGGAGGAATTACCAAACATAATATCTCTACTCTAATGATGTTTTTAATAAGGCTTCAAGGCACCTGCATTAATCCTCCTACATTAGTTATTGTAATTAGGTTTCAAATGTCTACTCAAAGCCGTCACTAATGGTACAAAAGTGAGAGCATAGGCCGGTTAGGTCAGGTCAGTTGACCTAGAGAGTGTGTCCGCCTCTTTTCAAGCTGATATAATACAAAATTTAACTACAAGATTAGCATCTAAAACAATTCCAAAATAATTACCACTAAAAAAGGGCAATCAATGATATGGGAGGGGGGGGTGGTCCCTTTGTGTTCAACCAATCAATGATGTTGGATTATTGCATGTATTACACGTGTTATCACCTACTTCCTTCCTCTACAACAAAGACAAGACCATATGCAAAAACATGAGAACTTGTATGGCCTAAGCAAAGTCACCATCTCAAATGCCAAAATAACTCTTACTCAATTGCATATAGATTTCAATAATGATGTAGGGCATACACACCAAGCCGTGATTATTGCTACCACATTTGTACACCGGTGCCCCAATGCATTTATTTGCTCAACAAATCTACTGGTTTTGCTTTTCTTGTGGACAAAGATTGCATACGAGTTTTTACTTTTAGATGATTCATGTAGACTTTACCATCTCCGTATCGTATCGTTGTAATCCCGTGCAAAGAAAATTGTAGAAAAGTTTCTCTTCTCTGTCTAAAATAATTCCAATATCTATTCTTGATGATAAGTAAATATGTCAATAATTCTTCTGTATACTTTTTGACATTTTTGGTTTGCTTTCTTCTGGACAAAGATTGCAAGCAATCAACCTCCTGTCATTCATTGTTACAGTTCTAAAATTGTTCTAATTTATTTATTTATTTATTTTACATATGACATGATTTGCACTTTGCAATCCATCCACCACTTTTTCTGTAAAGGAGATTGTGAAATTTTCAAATGCTAAATTGTCCAACTCTGCATCACCTTTATTTTTTTTTCTTCAAATAATCTTAGGCCAAGTAGCACTGATCCAATCCTCTTGACAACGTATTATTTTAGTAATTTTAATTAGGAACATCAGTTCGTGACCGAGTGTATGAAAGCCCCACAACAAAATATCAAGCTGATCCATTTTTAAAGCCTACGTGAGCCCACGACCCTACCATATAATATATATAATTTTATTATATTGAGAGATACTTTAAATAATTTTATTTGAAAGACGTTCTTTAAGGTATTTTATAAATTTTTTTTTCCAATGATCCAAACTATCTATTTTTTAGGTCTATCATTCATAGATCATCCTTACAAAAAATTCGACAAATCGAAAACCGTTTAGATATTTAATTGTGTCCTACAAAATCAATAAACACAGTGCTTTAAGAAAGTACTAAAATTTCAATAATTTAATTGAGTAGTTAAATGATATCAGATTCAAGTGATTTTTTGCAGAGATGATTTTCGAATGAATATCTAAAAAAATAGACATTTTGGATTGATGAAATACAATGCAAAGTAGCCCATACAAGGGTGTCACTCAAATAAGCTTATTTGAAGAATCCCTCAACTGAGCTTACTCTATATATATAACTAGTGAAGTTTCCCTTTTTATCAACTTTTAGATTTTTAACCTCTCAAGGAGTTTTAGTGTTGTTCGGAGGGCCTTCGAGTGACTATATCTCTAAATCGTGAAAAAAAAAAAATTTGAGAAAAAAAAATCTTAAATGTGTTCAAAAGGAAGATTCTTTTTCCAAATTTCCCTACAGCTATGTATTAGTTAGCAGAACTTTGTGGGGGATTGTGTTCAAGCCAATTCAAACAAATTGAAGTTGTTGAACCGCTCGTGATCTCCCTTGTAAGCTAGTTAGGCTTTTCACTGGATACGAATAGAACCCTTCCTATACTTCCAAAATTTGGTGTCACGACACTCACTGCTAGAGGGTCAGTAATTCATGGCATAAAAGCTGAACTAGTGGTTGACTATGGCTACTAGATCTCTTGACCATTACAAACAAATACTGAATATTTTTTTATTATTATTATTATCACTGTCATCTTCTTCAACCACCAATCTGTCTTCTCGGCTCCACTTGGGGACAAGCCCATGCAACTGCTCTTGAGCATGCGTTTCGGAAGAAGCCCATGCAACTGTAGGCACAGGTGTTATGGGACATGAATTAGGCCATTTGTAATGAGTATATATTTTAATTTTTTTTAAAATATATCATCCGTGTCTTTGACCACATAACTTATCACATAACGAGAGAGATAAACACATAATTATAAGCAATATGTTCTAATTCATTTGTTTTTTTATAAGGAAAGAAGAAAAACTTACTTTCTTTCTTAGAGTCCAAATAAGTGTGGAGTTTGAACTTAGGAGTTCATACGGAACTTAACCGGAGTTTAGAGTGGGTGAGGTATCGAGCTAGTGTTTGAGGTTGTAGGAATTGGCATTTATCACCACCAATTTGAGTAAGTACCTTTCATTATTTGGCCTTGGTAGTATGTCGTATTTTGGGGTATTCGTGTCATGTTATGTGAGATAATTTTAAACGTCAACTTGATCCGTTAACTTATTACATTCAAATATATAAACTAAAATACATTCGTAAATTTCAAGCACTATATTGTGTTTACCCATGAAAATGAAAATTTTCTTTATTGAATTCCTAGCTCTCTCATGTCATCTTTTTCTTTGACGAAGTTTAATTTAGAAAGCCTCGTGCATATATATATCTCCTTGTAGAGCAAATCACGTGCATATAAATTTTTAGTAATGTCAAAGATGAAAAAAGTGGGAGTTAGTTTAAGTTAACCAATCTTAATCAAGTACAAACTTCCAAGGCATTCTTGTCGTTGACGATTCAAGGTCTCCCAATTCCACTAACTCACTTCCCCATAAACCACAATCAAATTAAGCGACTCCATTGAAACCCTCTTACAGCCATTAAAATATTGCACAGATGGAACCTTAATTACGCACACTAAAAGTATATAGTAATAAACGGCCAGTAAAAATTGACATTGATTTACAAATTAATGATCTCAAGTTCGAATCCGCATAGTACCTTAGAAGTGTGTGTGATAAATTTCCATCCCCTTATATTAAAAATATATATATACATATCAATGATAATAGACTATCGCTTGTATTAAAAAAAAACTTATAGTATAATATAATGATTAATCACTGTCCTAAACCACAGAAATAATTGAGTCTAATTAAATCACAACGTTTTGTTCACAGCTAAATTAGATAGAATACATAATTAACCAAGAAATGAAGGGGGAGAAGTCAAATTATATCAACAACGTCGAGCCTTGGGCGCAATGCAAGCCGTGTAATATTGAAAGAGCTTTTCCTTCCGACACGGTTTATCAAAACAATTACCAAGTTTTATTTTAGTATGATTATTTATTTATTTTCTATATCCCATTCAAAAAAGATGTCTCAAAATTAACAGGTGTCCATTTATCAACCTACAAGAAGAAGCATTGATGCACCTGAAACGCCTCAAAATTTTCAAGTCAAAATAGTTTTTCACTCCCCCGTGGCCTTCCCAAATTTGCAATGATATTACTTTCCGTCTAGATGATGGAAAATAATTCGAAATTTAGTTAAAAGTCGAGAATTTAAGATGAGAAATTGACAATTCTCTTATTTGACAACTTAATGCGCAGAATTTATTAAATGACGCAAGCGGAAAAAATCATGTAAATTGAGACATCAAATTCTTGAGTTTAATTTTCACCAAAATAAGTATCATTTCACAATTTCCATAGTGCCATTTACAAAATTCTGTCATTTACAAAATTCGACATATATAAATTCAAACACTGAAACTTTCAATTGTCAGAAATTGTAATGATGGAAATCTAAATTTCATCATTTTAGAATTCTATGTAATTTTCAATTCATTTATCCAAACAGAGGGTAAGTTTTCAGTTTCAGCATTTAGAAGTAATATGAAAAACCATAAACCAAAACATACATGTTGCATATAACATGTTATTATTTAGAAGATAAATATATAATTGTTCTCTCTTTTCGGACTGTGAATATAAACTATTAATTGTGCGATTCTTAAATGAATATCTAGTTCTGGCACATAATTCGAATATGCATCTACATATTTGACAAGATCACGTTATCTATTAATATAACATGTTCTTTTTATAACAAACGATAAAATATTTACAAAATACTTTTACGACGTGCCAATACATCAACAACAAAATTACATTATACACGTATGCTGCCGGAAGTGCTTTTTTATAATTAATTTGCCCACTGATTTGCCCCTCTACCAACCATTGGTTTAAGAAAAATATGGAGTAAATTAGGTTGAAAAGGACGAAATAATTACTTGTTTTAAACGGTTGTTGGCCTTCAAATAATAATTATGTCACGTAATTACCCAAGCCTCAATAATTTCATGAAAAGCAACAAAACCATTTGAATATGATTATAATATTGCTCAACAACAATATGCCTCACCAACAAAACCAGCTAATTATCTAAGAAACTAATTAAACAAAACTGAAGAAAATTCCACGAAGGTTCAGTTTTGCTTGTTCATGATCATAATATTAATCAGATCTCCGAAGAATATTAGACTTTTAAGCATAAGACTCAAGGGCAATGTATCTATACCTAGCTAGATATATAAAAATTAATATAAGCTAAAAGAATATATTAATTCATAATTGAAGACACTTGAGAGAGAGAGAGAGAAAGAAAGACCTGGGAAATTAAACCAGCCAAATCTTATTTCATTTCTATCAAGAATCACCATTGGTGCACTTGTAAGACAGAGAAAAAGAAAAATAAAAAGTGCATGCATATATAAATATAACAAGAAAAAAATAATTAAAACAAGATGAAAGCGGAAGAACAAGAAGAAGAAGAAGAACAAATGCCTGGCTTTCCCATGTACGCCGCTAAATCTTTTGCCCGGTGAATTCTCCACCGGAAACACTCACACCAAAAAGCTAGACATACATAAATGTCACCCCAAAAGAAACTAAGTAATTTCTTCTTGCAATTGAGAGCACTCATTTCTCAGAGACCATGACAATTTCTTCTTCTTGATCTTCATAGCTTCTGGTCCTCAATTGCTGCTCAGGGAAAACCCAAAAACATGGAGGAAACAGAGAGTGAAAGACAGATATAAAAAGGCCAAATGGGAAGGAGAGGGCGTGGAGAAGTTGTTCCCAAGAAGATGACGAGCGTTTCCCGTTGATGTTGTTTTCAAAGGAGCTCGTGGGTTTTAACTTTTAATTTTTTTTCTCAAAGGTGGGCCAGGACCAGGAGGTTGGATTGGAAGGCCCTTTTTGTTTCACACGTTGGGGCTCTTCTTTTTGTCTTCCAGCTGCTGCTGCTTCTGCTGCTGCAACAGTTGAAGATTTAAGGGCTCTTCTTTTTGGTTTCCATCTTGTCAACGAAACGAGCTTGATTTAGGGAACAATGTAAATACAAGATTGTCAAGCAATAATTAAAAGCTTTGAGGGAATAGGTATATGTGCTATATTATATATGTATAATTCGTTGGATGTTACAAGTTTGGAGGAATTGTTTATTGGACAAAGGGTGACATCTGTCCACCGTTTTCATTGTCTTGGTCTAATCTTCCTCCCTTTCAATATCCATATATTTGGTCAAAATTTGGTAACAATTAACCTATCTATTGTTGGTATGCACTATCATGCTTGATGAATAGCGCAGTTCGAATTTGAGATTACTGATATGCAAATTAATGTCGGCATGATGAATAGTGCAGTTCGAACTTGAGATTACTAATATGCAAATCAATATCATTTTTCCACTGAATTAATACTTGTCGGCATAATAACACATCTTGAATAGTAGACAAACCCCTTTAATTATGTTTGTCTATCAACCCCTTTAAAGTGGGAAAAGACTACAGGGTCAAATTGGCACCCACCCCTTTAAAAATTGGAGATGGATAAGAGAGTTGGTGACCGCAATTCAAACTTGAACTAAAGAAAAAGAAGGGAGAGGAGGCATCCGTATTACTCTCATCACATGGCACACAGTGCCTCTAACTGCACCGTTGAAAAAAAAATATTAGAAAATGAACTGTTAGTAGTTTGTCCTTGATTTCTACCAAGCTAGCCCATAAATCTTGCGTCTTTGGCACAATCTCATGGTGTTGCTCTCAAGTGTTGCATGTTACATGGTTGCACACCAAACTCAGACTCATCATAATTTTTACCAAACACATGGGATAAAAGTTCACAAGTTTTAATCTTAATTAACATGCATCACAATCCATCGATAAGGAAAAAAAAAACACGAACGGATTTATAAAATATGCATTATATATATAATATATTATAAAAGGGGTTCCATATATTGCGTCCACTGAGGATATTTTTGGTTATGGAACATAGATATATTGATATAACACCCACAAACCCAGTTCTCACTCATGTTTTCCTCTCTACACTTGATCATACACTTGGCCCTCGTTTAAGTAGGTACATAGTTTTTATTCTTGGTTCATTAAGCTAGCCTTATTTGGCCCGTCACATCGGTTTCCTTTCTATTGCTAGCATTAATTACTGCCACCCCCGCTACTTCCACCTCCACCGTATCCACCACCTCCACCGTATCCTCCGCCACCTCCACCTCCACCGTATCCTCCACCCCCTCCACCGTATCCACCTCCACTGCCTTGTCCGCCACCTTTACCACCGCCTTGTCCGCCACCACCACCTCCTTTACCACCCCCGTGTCCGCCACTACCACCACCTCCTTGTCCGCCACCTCCGCCTTTACCACCTCCACCGCCTTGTCCTCCACCTTTACCACCGCCTCCTTTACCACCCCCTTGTCCGCCACTACCACCACCTCCTTGTCCGCCACCTCCGCCTTTACCACCTCCACCGCCTTGTCCTCCACCTTTACCACCGCCTCCTTTACCACCCCCTTGTCCGCCACTACCACCACCTCCTTGTCCGCCACCTCCGCCTTTACCACCTCCACTGCCTTGTCCTCCACCTTTACCACCGCCTCCTTGTCCTCCACCACCACCTCCTTTACCACCCCCGTGTCCGCCACTACCACCACCTCCTTGTCCACCGCCTTTACCGCCGCCGCCTTGTCCTCCACCACCACCCCCATATCCGCCACTACCACCACCTCCTTGTCCACCACCTCCTTGTCCGCCACCTCCGCCTTTACCACCTCCACTGCCTTGTCCTCCACCTTTACCGCCGCCTCCTTGTCCGCCACCACCACCTCCTTTACCACCCCCGTGTCCGCCACTACCACCACCTCCTTGTCCGCCACCTTTACCACCGCCTTTTCCACCTCCTTGTCCGCCGCCACCTTGTCCGCCACCTTGTCCCCCGCCGCCTTGACCACCTCCCTGTCCGCTGCCGCCGCCTTGACCACCTCCTTGTCCACCGCCACCGCCTTGACCACCTCCTTGTCCTCCACCACCACCACCTTGACCACCACCACCGCCATGATGACCACCACCACCGCCATGATAACCTCCACCACCGCCATGATGACCACCAAAATGGTGATTGTCAAAGCTGTAAATCTCATGATTTCCCGCTTCTGATTCTTTTGCTACGCTGTCTGCACAAATGAACTTTCTAAAAGTCATAAGTTTATGATAATCTTGTTTTATAGGAAAAACAAAATTACTTTGTAAAGCTTATTGAGTATATGTGGATTAGGGATAAAAATGATCCGAATTAATGGGACTATCTCAGAAGATGTTTCATTTATCAAAAGAAAATATCGGGAAAAAGATACACATATGTATGGCATGCCCATTTAAACTTACGTGTTTCTGGCATGGCTTCTTCACGAGCGTAGGCGGCGGAGCTTCCACACCGTCCGCGCCGACCAAGGCCGTCGTACTGAATGCAATCATCTACCGTCTTCTCTGCCCCATCCACTGCCACACATCACAAGTAGGTACTCAAAATTTTCAACTCATCTGTGAGCTCAGCTAGCTAGTATTAATTCAAACATGTGAAGGTGAAGCCTAAAATTGTAGTTGTAATTTGAAAATAAATAAAACAAATAAATTGAGATTTATGAGATGTGGACTTCACACCATGCAATAAAAATCAATTTCAGGATTTGTTAAACTTGAATTTAGTGATTTTCTCATGTTCACACTTCAATTTTGTAAGAAATCACAAGAAATAATGAAACAAAAAAAAGGGAAACCTTTGCTCTCATGATCTTGGGGTACTATCTCAGCTGCCACTGAGGAAAAGATGAGAACAAGTGCAAACACGAAACCATAGCCTTTCATTTTCATCTTCTTCTTCACCAACATACTGCTCTCTCTCTCTCTCACAAAGCCGCACAACACAAGCAGAAGCTACACAGATAGATATAGAAATATTTATCTGAGACCTAACTCCAATGCAATGCTACGCTCTGTCTGCTTGGCCTTATTTATAATGCAGGAGGGCCCAGTAAATCACAAAACGCCATTAAATTAGGCTGATGAGAACAAGACGCAGCTGTGAGGTCTCAAGTACTTACTTGGCTACTGAACAAGAAGGCACATAGGCTAGAGTGCATGTGCAGTGCACTGTCTCAGTTATCACTTCAGTTAGCCTTTACCGAAACAGAGTAAACAGAGACGTGTGTTTAGGTTGAGCTCAGCAAAGAGGGTTTGGTGCTGCCATGTGGCCTCTGAACCAATTTATTTATAGAATATTTTCGAGAGAGCACAGCGGCTTTGTAAACGGTTTTTGTTTCAAGTGCCTACCTCAGCATGAATTTTCCTTGGATTTCATGCTTCAGAGGAAAAATCGTCATTTTACATGAATGCTCGTGAACTTATCCCTCATAATTCTACCAATTTTTAATGCACCGACACTACAAATGAGAATACTCGTTAATTTAAGTTACTCAACTCCATTCTTGTGAGAAGCTTCTTTTTGGGACCAAGTTTTTTTTTTCTTGGGTATCCATTTCAGGATTTGATCTTAGCATTGGATCCATTAAAACACAAGTTTATTTATTTCAAGGGAATTAGGGAAATATGTTTTACTCATCAACTTTTTATAGATAGTCCTCATTCTTCTTTTAAATTAGGCAACATATCCATACTATACATTCAATGCACATGAAATGTTGACATTTTTCTAGTCTCGTCTAGTCCTCCCTACCAAACAAGCCCTCAGTGTTAAAATTTAATTTTCGACTGCTGCATGCATGCATGCCCAAGTACAAGTAAAATATGAAATTACTATTTGGTGTAAAGAGACGGTGAGCAAGATGATCAGTAAATATATAGTAATTACTGATTTTAAGTTAACTTCAAGTGTGTGCCTATGGATAAATGGTAATTTTTGAAATATTACCACAAGGAGTCGGCATGATTCTTCCAGGGTATTCCATCCTTATTTAGAAAATTGAACTTGTTTTATTCACAATTATTAAATGAAAGTTGATGACGCCATATATATATATATATAGTCCCCTTCTATTGAGGGATCCCTCAAATAATTTTATTTGAGGGACGCCATTTAGGGTACCCTACAATTTTTTTCTCAATGATCCAAACCATCTATTTTTTAGGTCTTTATTCATAGATCATCCTTACAAAAAATTAGACAAATTGGAAACCGTTTCGATATCCAATTGTGTACTACAAAATCAACGAACAACGGTGCATCAAGAAAGTACTCAAATTTCAATAACACAATTGAGTGGTCAAATGATATCGGATTCAAGTGATTTTTTGTAGAGATGATCTTTGAATGAGTATCTACAAAATAGACGGTTTGGATTAGTGAAATACAATCCGGAGTGGGGCCTACAAGGGGTGTCCCTCAAATAAGCTTATTTGAGGGATCCCTCAATGGAAGCTCTCTGTATATATATATATATGTGTGTGTTGTCTTTCTAGGCACTCTCGAAGAGGTGGTCAACCACATCATCCACTACATAGTTCCAATTGGCAGTAGCAATGGAGAAATTGTTTGGTGCGACCGTGTTACTATTAATATACTACTTTTTAAGTTTAACACAAATATATATTAATGCACTAAGAAAAGATTCTCTGTGACCATTTGATATTATGTGATATTATAAATCCACACAAGTGTTCATTTGTCAATATCATATACCTTAGGTCTTTGATATATCAATCTTCATCGATATTATAATATGTAAACTAGAAATAACACGTAACAGTTGTTTGAGCAAAATTCCGCACTGGAATATTCACGGGTTGATTCCTCGACTTTCGATCTTCTTTCTCTCTCTTTCTCGATCCATGCGAAATAAATAGGAGTAAATAGACCAAACCCGGGAGGTGTTGGCCAAATGCCCTCCGATGTCCAAGTTAGTTCAATTAGATCTTGATAAAGATGTGACAATAGCTAAAATATGGAGTTTTCTCTCACGGGGAGAGCCGGGTGGCCTTAGCTATGTGTGGTGGTGCTTAGCCGTGTGAGAGAGAAAGTGAGGGAGGGGGCGACAACAAGAGAGAGAGAGAGAGTTTTTTCGGGTGAGAAAGCGTTGAGAGAGGAATTTAGAATTAACTTGAATGTCTTGTGTAGCTATGTATTTATAATCTCCTTGTGTGCTAGGGTTGAATGTCTTGTGTACCCATAAATCTTTGTTTGAAATTGTTGTTCTGGTTGGCAAAGAGATAGCAAAATCACCATCTTGCATTTTTGTTACAATAAGTAATAAGTAATCTTACCCTTTCACATTCTTTCATACATACGTGTTTTATTCGGCAAAATTTTGGCAAATTACAACTGAAAAGTTCGGCCACTATATAATATTTTTATTTAATTTATTTAATATATATTATTTTTATTCAATAATATGTGAAAATTTTGTGTATATTATTTAAAATTTTGTAAAAAACACGTGTATTAAACATGAAAAATACGTACACCTGTACAATACAAGTATTGTACGTTTGCTTTTTTAAAAAACGTGTATTTTACTGAGTTTTTAAGACATGTACAGAAAACGGATGTATTATTGAAAAATGTGTACATACGTGTATAATATGAGTATTAAATGTGAAAATGCTAAATTCTTTATACGAGTAATAACTCTAGAAAAGTAAAAAATCAAAAGGGAACAATAGAGACTCGGGTAATGGCCTAATAGTAATGGATAATGCTCTAAACTACCCTTATCGATAAAAGAAAATCGGGGAAAAGAATTTTAAAAAAAGAAAAAAGGATCCCAGTATAAATATAAATAGGGCTATACTATACTTATAAATAAATAAAATAAAAAAAATCCCAGTATAGCCGCGCTATACTATTTTATTTTTTTTTTAAAAAAGAAAAAAAAAAGGACTCGCCTAGTGCTTAGGCAGCCTCATGTCAAAAACATTTATAGCTGTGCGGCTATACTAATTTTTTTAAAAAGACCATAGTATAGCCGCCCGGCTATACTATTTAAATATATTAAATTAAAAAGGTATGGCCGATTAAATTTAAAAGGTATGGCCGGTTTTTTGAAAAAAAAAAAAAAAGCACCCTCCTATAGTTTATACTTTATGGATATTAATTTGCTAGTTTCAACATATCAAAAGCAAATATTGAAGAGAGAGAAATTTCACATTAAATCAATCTGAGAGTTCAATTTTTTTTTTTTTTTTTGGTGGGAATGTTTGCCTTTGATCTAACTTGTTCTCTCGAGTGCTACTAAATTCTGTTACTGCACACATTAT